>NC_043014.1:44459404-44561904 GCF_006345805.1 Octopus sinensis | reverse complement strand
TGCATTTACATAGGTACATATAATATACTCAGACACATGGATACTTAGATTCTGTGTAGACAAGCAAGACAAATTAGAATACTTATTACTGAAAGTAGAGTGTCAAAGTTTATATCTATTATGGCTAAAATCTCATCTTTCATAACACTAAGATCTGAAATTCAAAGTCTGAGCCATAATATATATATATATGTATTAATTATTTATATGATATCAATATAATATTATGAATTCAGTTTCATAACAGCTATTTTATATTACCTAAGAGTTTCATGCTGAAGAAAGTTCCAGTTGTGGACAGGGAAATTAACAATCATTAGATATAGCTGAATGGAAAATTATAGCTTGAGGCTATACTTTTTCATTTAGCCATGTCCGATGATTGTTAGGTTTACCTCTCCGCAAATGGAAGCTTCTTCAGTATGAAACTGTTCAGTAATATAAAATGGGCTGCTACGAGACAATTCATAATATTTTATAAATATCCTCACTCTTACACCTAATATACAAGTATGTATTTTTCTGGCATATCGTAAACTTTTTGGTCAACTTGATACATAGATATAGATATATAAATATATACACACATACGTAAATCTATGTACATATATATATATATATATATATATATATATATATATATATATGCACATACACATATAGATGCATGCATATATACACACATATATAAATATATGCACATACACATATAGAGGCATACATATATATATATATGTATAATGTTTATATATATGTATATATATATATATATATGTATAATGTTTATATATATGTATATATATATGTATGTATATATATATGTGTGTGTGTATATATGTATGTATATATATGTATATATATATGTATATATATATATGTGTGTGTATATATATATATATATACACACACACACACACACATATATATATATATATAAGTATGTATGTATGTCTGTATACACACACACATATATATATTTACATACACACAACGCATGTAATATTGTATGCAACTCTGTATTATATTGTTTGCAAGGGATTAACTTCAAAGTATGTATACAATGCCTAAGGTTTGTTTCTTTATAAACACATATGTATTTTGTATTTTCCTGTCAACACCACTTTCATACATACATATTACACATCAACAGGTATAATCGCACACACATATACCCGATATTATATTTTAGTTTATTTATTTTTTTATTAAGCTCTCTGTTCTTGGGGAAAATTTTCCATTCAACAATTTAATAATCTTTTGTGCAATTTAAACCAAAGAGACATCAACAGCAGATTGTAATTTTTTTTATATTTCTTTTTTATGTTGTTCATAATTAAATAAATTTCACATTGAAATGCTTTGAAAGAACAAGGAAAAATAATGGTTTTACATCTTTGTCCTGTTTTAATATAATAGAAAAAAATTTTTCACAATGCCTTGTGAGTAAATTTGGTAGGCGGATACTGTGTGGAAGCCCATTTTGTGTATGCGTCTGTGTGTCGCTGTGTTCTTGTTTTTGCCCCCTCATTATTGCTTACAACCAGTCTTGCTTTGTTAAATCCCCTAACTTAGTGGTTTGTGAAAAGAGACCAGTAGAATAAGTACTGGGGTTAATTTGTTCAACGATGCTCTTCAAGGTGGTGCCCCAGCATGGCCACAGTCCAATGATTGAAACAAGGAAAAGATATAAAATATACACTCACACGCACAAATATATGCAGGTACATGCATGCATATATATATATATATATATATATATATATATTATATATATATATATAATATATATATATATATATGGAGGTGCAATGGCCCAGTGGTTAGGGCAGCAGACTCGCGGTTGTAGGATCGCGATCTCGATTCCCAGACCGGGCGTTGTGTTTATTGAGCGTAAATACCTAAAGCTCTACAAGGCTCTGGCAGCGGGTGGTGGCGATCCCTACTGTACTCTTTCTCCATAAATTTCTCACTCTTTCTTCTGTTGGCCTGCTCGCTTAGCCAGCAGGGTAGAGTCATTTGAAGGCTAAAACAATGCAAAGTGCATTGTGACCAGCGATGTGTAGCAACATCTGATAGCCTGGTCTGTCACGATGATCACGGTGATATATATATATATATATATATATACACACACACACACAATTATGCGCTGATATTTTTGGTTTCATTTCCTAGACCAGTTGATGCTTTGTGTTCTTGAGCAAAACACTTCATCTCATGTTGCTCTGTGATTACTTTGACACCTGAAGTGTAGTATACAGTACACCTGTTCAGATAATGTCAATTTAATGAAAGGTGTGAATTAATCTACAACACATACATTTGATCACTAGAAACAAATCATTTGTGCAGGTTGGTCGGCAAAAAAACTGAACACTCTTACGTCATCTTCGCTGGGAGAGTCCATCATATATTTGTACATACATACATATGCATACACACAGGCAACTAATAATAATAATAATAATAATAATAATAATAATAATAATGTTAAAAGTGCCAGGATGTATAAATATGTAGTCCGAAACAAAACCCCTCCTTCTATTCATGCTCCCTAATGAATGAAGTCGAAACTAACAATGTCTCCTAAAGGTGACCACTTCTCTCTGTGTGACTGTTTATCTGTCTTTCTGTCCATCTTTCTCTTTCTCTGTACATACAGACACACACACACATAGTTGCATGTCTGGTGAGCAGTGCTCTTTGAGACCTGTATTAAAAGCACAACTGTGTTAATGTTTTATCTTTCATTATCAAAATTTTCTTCATAACGTTTATATGAGTTCCATGCTGTGATTTGGAACAGTAAAATTTTCAATTCCATTTGTAAATCCGAATAGGTTTTATGCCTTCAAGACAAAGATGATGTTGCAATGCGTTGCTACCTCGTAATAGTAAGTGGGATCAAAATGATTGATGTAGATATTAACCATCACAATTTTCACTTTCACTTTACAAATATATACAATTAGTGGTGGAAGCATAACTCATCACACAGCACAGCGCTAAAATAAATATACATGCAGTATACATTAGCCATAAACATAAACGAACATCTGATTGATGATACATAAGTCCAACAGTTAAAATTCAAAGTTAGTCAGCAATGTCTACACCAAATCAGAATGGTTCTGTGTATTATAAAGAAGCAGCAACATAACCAGTCACATATGCCAACATTACTTCATCTTGAAGATGAGACTGTGAAAGGCTAGAAATGTTGTTAAGACGGCGCACTGACAGAAACGTTAGCATGCTGGGCGAAATGCTTAGTGGTATTTCGTCTGCCGTTACATTCTGAGTTCAAATTCCGCCGAGGTTGACTTTGCCTTTCATGCTTTTGGGGTCAATGAATTAAGTACCAGTTACGCCCTGGGGTCGATGTAATCAACTTAACCCCTCTGTCTGTCCTTATTTATCCCCTCTGTATTTAGCCCCTTATGGGCAATAAAGAAATAAGAAATGTTGTTGCTGGATTTAGAAACTTTACTATTAAAAAAATTAAATAAATAAATGCAAGGAACTTATTCAAAAATGTTAAAAACTAAAACTAAAATGCAGTCTTGTTTTGCAATAGAAGATATATTTTATATATTACACACACGCAAACATGCACACCAAATTAAACGCATGTATAATTGGCCTGTTGCAAGTGATAAAGACAATTTATGCAGTTCCATTTTTGATGTGTTTACGTGTTATTCCAATCTATATGTGACACACATACACACATTTGGGACAACAGCACATGTTCCATAAAAGTCTCTATGAGAGCCTTCTCTAATGCATTCTCTCTACTGTGACAGCTTTTATCAAATAGGCATTCGGAAGAGTTTGCTATTTTCAGTGGCATGTTTTGAATGTGTTTAAATTTAGCTGTGGTTTCAGTGTCTGGAACTTGCTGGTAGAGAATGTCTGTCATGCTGAGACTAATTATAAGTCAAAAAAATTTTGCTGTTTCTATAAATATGGTTACAACGAACTACTGGCTTGGTACCATGCGCATCTTGAATGTGCAGTCATGTGTAGTGAGAGTATTGAAGATAAACAACTCCTATGTTCTTTGTCCTGGAATTTAGTCATCACAGGTCAAAGAGAGATTCCATTCATTTGGTACCTGAAGTTGATACTATAGTAAAGATCTCAGGATGTGGCTGAAGAACAGAACTGAGGTAAGAATGCAATTTTGCTTCACTCGATAAGAAATATCAAAAAGGACAGGTGGTTCACTGTTTGTGAGCATTGATCCAATCAATCCATTTTGAAAAAAGACAGTTGATTTAGGTCTGTTAGAATGGGGCAAATCAACTTGTCAAAAATGATCCGCAAAGAACTGGCATTCTAATCCTATTTGTTCCTCCGATGCCATGAAGACCTCCATCACCTGTTCTCAGTGTTAACTGTCACTGCCTAATTTGGTCTCGAAATTCCCAAGCGAGACGTGTTTATTACCAGCAGAGGTTCCTTCTAATAAACTACCATGGTCCTCATGGAGCTTCTTGCTAAATTTTCTAGAGAACAATTCTTAGTGGTAAGACCACAGCGGATCTTCTTCTAGCATAAGGGTTTCCATATAGTGGTAAATTCCCTCTTATATCTCTTTCTCTTTTTTTTTTTTTTTTTACTTGTTTCAGTCATTTTGACTGTGGCCATGCTGGAGCACTGCCTTTTAATCGAGCAACTCGACCCCGGGACTTATTCTTTGTAAGCCCAGTACTTATTCTATCGGCCTCTTTTGCCGAACCGCTAAGTGACGGGGACATAAACACACCAGCATCGGTTGTCAAGCAATGCTAGGGGGACAAACAGAGACACACAAACATATATATAGATATATACATACACACATATATACATATATATGACGGGCTTCTTTCAGTTTCTGTCTACCAAATCCACTCACAAGGCTTTGGTCAGCCTGAGGCTATAGTAGAAGACACTTGCCCAAGGTGCCACGCAGTGGGACTGAACCCAGAACCATGTGGTTGGTAAACAAGCTACTTACCACACAGCCAAGATAGTTCACTTTTCTGTTAAGGTAAGGTCAACAAAAAAAGTAAGCCGACCAGTGAGACCCCGAAGTAATCCATGGCAGAAGAGCTGTCATTGCTATTCAGTGATAGCACAGGAGTTGAACTCAGAATGTACTGAACCAGAACAGATAATGAAAAACATCCCTTCTGATGCTCTATCAATTCTGCCAGTCTACCATCCTGGGTTGGTGCTTTTTTTTTTTTTTTTTTCAATCAGTCTTGAAGAGAAAAAAGGCAAAGTTGACCTTGATGGGATTTGATCTCAGAGTGCAGCAAATCAGAACAAATACTGTAGAACAATCTTTCCAATACTTTAATAATTCTGCCAATCCACCTTATTATAATAATAATAATAATAATAATAATAATAAAATAATTATCATTATCATTATTATTATTATTATTATTATTATTATTCAATACCAGGCAGTGACTCTCATGGCTTCTGATCTTAACTGATTGGAAGTGTTATCATGTACATTGTTCTGTCTTGGTATAAAAGATGGGCTACAGCAAATATTCTGCTCAATACCACAGATTTGCTTGTCAGTTGTTTGACCTTAACCAGTTGAGCATGTCTCTTAGTGGCTGATGATATGTGAATCTCTGATCATGAGCAGAAGCAGTGGGGGAGCATCATAGCCATATGTTGAGAGGAATTCTTTGGGGTTTGAATAATTCACCCTTGGAAACCTGGGTGTTTCGTTCATCATCCTTAAACAAACCTTTTGAGCAGGATGGACTACTAAACCTGGAGAAAATTCTAACTGGGCCCCACTTGCAAGGTCATGCACTGTTTATCTTGATATAAGATCGCCACATTGCACACATGTCATTGTGATGCATGTACCTGGTGTACCCTTATCAGATGGGTATATTGAGCTTCGTATAATTGTACCCCAGTTTCACTTTGATGGCATGTGCTGCTCTCTCACTCAATAATAATGATATTAATAACAACAGCAACAACAATAATCTTGATGATGATGAGGGTCACTTCTATTGATCTTGACATAAGTGTTTGAAGGAAAAGACTTAAAAATAAAAGCTGCTCCATCTGTTTGTGATGGATGCATGAATGTAATTTGAGTCCAAGGATGCATTTTATAATAATAATCCTTTCTACTATAGGCACAAAGCCTGAAATTTGGTGGTGGTTGGGGCTAGTTGGTTATATCAATCCCAGTTCTTAACTGGTACTCGTTCCATTGATCATGAAAGGATGAAGGGCAAAGCCAACCTCAGCAGAATTTGAACTAAGAATGTAAACAGCCAGAAGAAATGCCCTTCAAGGCGGTGAACTGGCAGAAACGTTAGCGCGCAGGGCGAAATGCTTATCAGTATTTCTTCTGCCATTACGTTCTGAGTTCAAATTCCACCGAGGTCAACTTTGCCTTTTATCCTTTCAGGGTCAATAAATTAAGTACCAGTTATGTACTGGGGTCGATGTAATTGACTTAATCCCTTTGTCTGTCCTTGTTTGTCCCCTCTATGTTTAGCCCTCTTGTGGGCAATAAAGAAATAAGAAGAAATGCCATTGAGCATTTTGTTTGACATGTTAACAATTGTGCCAGCTTGTGGCCTTAGTACTTGTAGTAGTTCTTTCTGAAATTTTAGGGTTGGGGATAGTCAATTACATTATCTACAGTGCTCAACTGGTACTTATCTGACCCCCCCCCCTGAAAGGATGAAAGGCAAAGTCAACCATGTTTGAATAATAATAGTTGTAATAATAGTAAATCTCTGAGCAAGTTATAAACAGTAGCTCCACGACATCATGAAGCCACTTAAATGTGGCTAACCCTTATCCACCCTTAACCCTTTCATTACCAACCCGGCTGAAACCAGCTTTGGCTCTGAGTACAAATGTCTTGTTTTCATAAATTTTGAATTAAAATCTTCCACCAAACCTTAGTCACAATTTATGTTCCTAACACTAGCTGAATGATAACTAAGTTATTTTACTGAGTTCTTTGTTATATTTAAAAGTAATTGAAAGAAACACAGAACATCTCAAAATAAATACAGTAACGAATGGATTAAATATATAATAGAGAAACAATTCTTAACCCTTTTAATATCAACCCAGCTGAAACCACTCCTGGCTCTGTAGTACAAATGTCTTGTTTTCATTAGTTTTGAATTAAAATCTTCCACCAAACCTTAGTCACAATTTATGTTTCTAACACTAGCTTAATGATAACTAAGTTATTTTACTGAATTCTTTGTTATATTTAAAAGTAATTGAAAGAAACACAGAGCATCTCAAAATAAATACAGTAACGAAAGGATTAAGGGTTAGCCACATTTAAGTGGCAAATATACTTCAGTTGTAATAATCCTTTCTACTAAAGTCATGAGGCCTGAAATTTGCAGGGAGGGGACTAGTTAATTACAGTGACCCCAGTGTTTCACTAGTACTTAATTTATTGACTCCAAAAGGCAAAGTCGAACTCATTGGAATTTGAACTCAGAACATAACAGCAGATGAAATACCACAAAGCATTTCACCCAGCGTGCTAATAATTCTGCCGGCTCACCACCTTAATAATACTAGTAATTTATATAATTAATAATAATAATGAGGAGGAGGAGAAATTCACCTAAATCTGTGCATGAATGAGTTTTACATAGTTAATCTACAATGCATGTGTAATCCATATCCTTTGTCATAAAAGTTAGTCCAGCAGCACCAGTATGATCTTCCCAGTAGTGGAGGCACAATGGCCCAGTGGTTAGGGCAGCGGACTCGCGGTCGTAGGATCGCGGTTTCGATTCCCAGACCGGGCGTTGTGAGTGTTTATTGAGCGAAAACACCTAAAAGCTCCATGAGGCTCCAGCAGGGGATGGTGGTGATCCCTGCTGTACTCTTTCACCACAACTTTCTCTCACTCTTACTTCCTGTTTCTGTTGTACCTGTATTTCAAAGGGCCGGCCTTGTCACTCTCTGTGTCACGCTGAATATCCCCGAGAACTATGTTAAGGGTACACGTGTCTGTGGAGTGCTCAGCCACTTACACGTTAATTTCATGAGCAGGCTGTTCCGTTGATTCGGATCAACCGGAACCCTCGTCGTCGTAACCGATGGAGTGCTTCCATCCATGATCTTCCCAGTAATAGATTCTTTAGCAGCAGCAAAAGGTAAAGTTTGCTTTCATGGTTTTTACAGGCCCTAACAAATTCCACAATGCCATTTAGAATCTCCTTTGAAACAAGTGGATTCCTCTCTTGGTTTCCTGTACCCAGTCTGCTAGAAGAGTCTTCACATGGAAGCACAAGAAATTCCCAGTCTAACTGGGTAAAGTGGTTTGCCAATGTGTGGTCTTTGTTGCATGCGATTGTTTCTTGGTGTCACAGGTGAGAGATGGAAACCAAAGGAGTAAGAACTGTTTCTGAAGGAATATGACATGTTTCTTATTACCCTCTTCCCTGGACACAATCTAAAGCATAATATATATATATATATATATATATATATATATATATATATATATAATCATTACAGATATAGGGTAAAGAATTATTAATTTAATAATTAATAAATTTTACCAAGTAGTTTTGGTATGGAAATGAACCATATTCAGTAAAAACTTATACAAAATTTTTTTTTATATATGATTATAACTATAATTAAGGGTTTAGCAACAAGTTGCTTCACCACAAACTGAAAATTTAGAAATAGCAGCCAAAGGGCCGTTATTTCTTAGTCATATTTGTAGTGAAAAGAAATAACAGTCCTCGACTGCTATTTCTAAATTTTCGGTATGTGGTGAATCAACTTGTTGCTAAACCCTTAATTATTGTTTTATATATATAAATATATTATATATATGTATATATATATATATATATATATATATATATGGTTCAAAATTGTACAAAAACCAAAAATAGAGATAGATGAAGGAACAATGAACAAGCTGTATTAGTTTGACATCATATATATATATATATATATATATATATATATATGCATCAAACTAATACACCTTGTTTGTTGTTCCCTCACCTATCTCTGTCTTTTGTTTAAACACACACACATACACGCCCACACACACATGATCTTGAAATTTAGAATGAGTAAAATTGAGGTTTTACCCTAAATAGAAAAACGCTAAGATGAGAGAGATGGAGAAATAGCTATAATTGCAATATGATGGTCAGTTATTCATAAGACAATGAGGCAACCCAGGAGAATGTGTGAAGCTGGCTAAATATACAAACATTCTAGACCACATCTGAAACAAACCCATCAGAATAGTTGGCAAGGACCCACTCACTTACACACTAAAACCCTTTTTGGCCCCAGCTGTCTTCTATCGCTAATACAGGTGTTTCTTCTGCTCCACAAAACTATTTGCATACCACTTCCACCTGACACATCCTTCTTCCATACTAACTACTACCCTCACCCCCAATCCTTCATTGTTGGATTATCAATTCTCTGGAACTCCCTTCACATCTAAATTTTTTCCTGCAGACTTCAATTTATAGATGATAAAACTGAACATCAGCCACATTAATCTTGCCAGTCTGGAAAGGCCTGTATGGGTCACAGGAATAGCCCCTTCTATTTCATCTGTCAGGAAGGGATTGCAAAGCTTATGGATACAGCCCCTTCTATATAATGTGCTTGCGAGGGTCTGTGATGGTCATAGATACTGTTTGTTCTTCTTTTGGTCTGTCTTAGGCCCTAGGACCCCTAAGGCTGGAGCTTAACCTGGTTTCTATGATGTATAAATGAGTTAGACTACAACACCCCCCACTTGAACAAGATGCTGGTCCATCACTGGGTTGACTTCCTAGCTGTTGCTGGAACTTACATACAGCTAGAGAAATGTGAAATGAAATGTTTTGCTCAAGAACACAATGTGCTGCCTGGTCCAGGGATTGAAACCACAAGGCCACCCGTCTTCACTTGTTCCTCTTTACTGAACCAAAATTCAAGTTTAGTCTAAAAACTGAAATTTATAATTCAAATTTTAAGTTGAAGAATTCTTACCTCAGAGCCATTTATGTGTGTATTTGTGTGTGCAAATGCAGCATATGGTGCCAAGAGTCAGAAAAAGGCTTAAATCCTAAACTAATATCATTCCTTTATATAATACTAGCAGCATAGCCTGGCGTTGCCCGGGTATGTAAGAGCCCCTAATAGGCAACGACTAATCCCAATCTAGTCCTTTCCCTCTAGGGAACGAAGGCGCATGTGTAGGTTGCAATGTCTTCTCTTCACTCGAATACTTCTGTGCATACGATGTTCCTAGCTGTCCCTTTGGGCGATAAAAAGGTCGAGTTGTGTCCCCTAGACAGAAAATGTGTTGCATATAAAAAGCTTAGATTCTCGACCCCATGTCGAATTTATCGATTTTTTCCAGAACTGGGGGAACTTTTCAAAATTTTCGCTGCGTTAGTTTTGAATTATGACATTGGGCTATGTGTGTGTCAAGTTTCATCAGAATCGGTTGAAAGCCGTGGTCAGGGTGAGGGTACAACCTGACAGACACACAGACAGACAAACTGCCGTTTATATATAGAGAGATGGGCCAAAAGTCATAAAGGTGCTTTTATATTTGATAAGTTCTTAATTATTTGTTTTAAATTTACCAAACCTCAGAATCATTTACAAGACATATACAAGAATTGTGTGTGTGTGTGTGTGTAATTCATTGTCTATGATGGTAACAGTTATATAAAATTCTTTTACCCATAATGGACCTTTACCACCAAGCTGTTATTCACTCCACCTCCAACAATTAAATATGTACCTTAGGTAATCACATCTACTCGCTATATCTAGCAAACCATCTAACCAACCCAGGGTCTTCAATTTGTTTACTTGTTTTCACCGACTACTTTATAATTTAATCATAGCCTTTGCTTCAGTGTGAAGTCTTTTAATGAAAGCCTGAATTATAACTTTGGCAAATTTTCAACAGATTCTGGAATGAAGACTGTATCATTGATTTAGAAAACTTGTTATATTTGGATGACCTTAAAGTCCTTTAACCCTTCAGTATTTAAACAGGCCACAACCAACCAAAATATTTTATCTGTTTTACGTCGAAACCAGTCCGATTTGGCTTCTTACACTGACTCTACTCATATTCGAATAGTAGATGTGTAGCCAGTGATTGAGCCTCTTCATTTTGATGGGTCAATAGGTGCTGGGACCTAAGCTTGCTGTTCAGGCCAAGAGTGGTGGAGAAGAGCTGGGTGGCAGTTAGTACAGGGGCGAGTTGTAGTTGAAAAATAAACCGTCAAGCCATTGAAATCTGGAAACTACAAGATAATGCATGATTAATTCAAAACAATGTGAATAAATAAGAATAACACAAGGAAAAATAAAGATAGAAAACCCAATACACTCCCAGAAAACCAGCACTCACATTCATCTTCACACATCAGAAGCACAGACCATTCAATAAAACTGACCCTCAATGCCAAATCTGGGCCTGCTGCAATTATAAATGTGATGGCATATCAAGGATGTGTGGTCTTCATCCATGCTGCCCATGGTAACAACCCCCTACAAATCATTGGCTCCCTGAGTCTACCAGCCAATAGTACTTCTGATGACATCCAAGGTGCAGTAGTCATGGAATTCAAATCAAGAGATTTAGGAGACCACATGACGTTGGTGGGGGTCACATATTCTCTCAGGTCTTGCAGGATGCAAACTGCTATCTCCTCATCATGTAGAACTTGTACCTAATGTCCACATCTGATAATGAACATTTCTACATCGAATTTCTATGTGATGGTTCACACCAACTCATTACTGGATGAATTTGGCCATCCTGACAAGATTTTATCACTGAGAATGTTTCTTTTCTTTGGCCACAGATAGCAAATCCCCTGCCAGGAGGCCTTCAGCTCTTCCTAAACCAGAGCATGAAGGGTTTGTGTTATTTGTCCTTGACCTTGTTTAGTTAGGTTTTAAATTTTAACTCCACTGACCCCTACAGGAATAAATCTTATTTGTTTGGTTCTTTGGAAGATTTTGGGTCAAAATTTTCAAAGAAAAGCTGTTGTTAGCTGACTTTACCACAGAACAGAGAAGTCAGCTAACAATAACTTAATTCTGAAGATTTCCTAAAGAAGGGGTCCTAACCCCCAAAGTACTGAAATACAAGGTAAAAGTACAAACCATTGGCCTGTATCATATCTTACAACTAGCATTGTTTTGTTTTAGAAAAAAAATAATTAAAAATCAATGTATCAGACAATGCTTCATGCAAACTACACTACTCATATGTATGTGTTATACCAATCATTGCAAAGTAAGATATGTGTGCCTTTATGTTTGTGTTTGTCCCCTTCATCTCGTGACAACAGGTATTGGTTTGTTTACAATCCTTGCAACTTGGTGATTTGGCAAAAGAGACTGATAGGAAAAAAACGTTGCCCTTTTCAAGCCTAGCCAGGCTCATAAGCCTGGTGTCCCAGTTTCTGTGGCGTATGTGTTCCCCCAAGCTGACGGGACGCCAGTCCATCACAGCATTACTCAAGAAACAGGAAGAGAGAGTGAGAGAAAGTTGTGGTGAAAAAGTACAACAGGGGTCACCACCACCCCCTGCTGGAGCCTTGTGGAGCTTTTTAGGTGTTTTCGCTCAATAAACACACACAATGCCCGGTCTGGGAATTGAAACCGCGATCCTCCGACCGCAAGTCCGCTGCCCTAACCACTGGGCCATTGCACCTCCACAGTGCCAGACTTAGTTTGAAAACAAATAAAATTAAGTATTGGAGTCAATTTGTTTGACTAAACCCTTCAAATCTGAGCCCCATCATAGCTACAATCCTACGACTAAAAGCTATACACATACATACAT
Source organism: Octopus sinensis (assembly GCF_006345805.1). Taxonomy (NCBI): domain Eukaryota; kingdom Metazoa; phylum Mollusca; class Cephalopoda; order Octopoda; family Octopodidae; genus Octopus; species Octopus sinensis. The sequence continues at coordinate 44,549,039 of NC_043014.1, read as the reverse complement.
ACATATATACACATATATATATCTGCATATTACATAAACATTTATGTATGTGTACACACAAGCTCCTCCATACATGGATGCATACATACTTACACATTCACAGTTATATGTGCATGTAGGTGTGTGTGTGTGTGTTTACGTATGCACACTAGTTCCCCAGTTCCCACGTCATTAGCATACACGTTCTCCCATTCATATCATCGACAAAGATAACAGACAACCAATTTTCTTTCTGTTGCACAATTTATATTCCCCGTCTTCCCTTTTCTGTGGTTTAATTTAATTTCCTGGCTCTATACAGAATTCTAGAAAATTCTACAATTCTATAGAATTTTTTTTTTTTTCCAATCTAATTTTAATCCTATTGATGCTGCTGCTGCTGCTGCTGCTGTTGTTGTTGTTGTTGTTGTTGTTGTTGTTGTTGTTATGTATGTTTACCATAATCCCCCCCCTATCATGTCCCTGTCCCCTGCTCTAGCTATTTAATTGAGAGTTGTTGTTGTTTTTTGTTGTTGTTGTATTTGTTCCTCTTTTCTTTCCTCTTTTCAAACATACTATGACGTAGAATCCAGGAGTTTTAATGAGAACAAGTTCTAATTCCAGGCTTTCTCTTTCTTTCTTTCTTTCTTTCTTTCTTTCTTTCATTTTATTTCCCTTCTTTCTGTTTAATTTTCATTTTAATTGTTGCTGATATTTTGCTGTTTTATTTTATTTAATTTTATCTTTTTTTTTTTTTTTTTTGAAAAAATTATTTAGTTCTCCATTGTGATTTGTTTGTTTGTTCGTTTTTGTTTGCTTGTTTATTTGCTGTTTTCCCTTTATTTTTATCATCATCATCATCATCATCGTCATCATCGTTTCCATTGCAAACATCATTGTAATCACTATCATAACCATCAATAGTGACGCCATAGCCACTACTATGTTTTCATCATCATCATTATTGTCATCATCATCATCATCATCATCATCATCATTAATGTAACCGCAATCTTCCAATACCACAAGCGATATTGCTATCCAAACTATTTTTGTCAGCATCTTTACCTTCAAACTACCACCACCATCACCATCACCACCACCGCCACCACCATTATCATCATTGTTCAAGTGAACTTTATTTCACACCCTCTCCTCCTCCTCCTCCTCCTTACCACCACCACCACCACCATCACCATCATTTGCAACCTGTCTTTCATAAAGCCCTCTCTTCACTATCCCATAACTAACCAGTGATGTACAGAATATCAATATATTTGTGTTTGTTATTGTGGTAGTTGTTGCATAGGAGAAAGAAAAAGAAAAAAAAAAAGAGACCTTTCATTCACCTAATCGTCAGATCTGCCCTAACTGACCACTGTCCATCCATTCTGTCTTTTTTTTTTTTTGTTTTTTTTGAGCATGTCGTCCCTAGACTGTAGACTTCTTTTAATGTTCTGCTCAAATTTTGGAGATGGTAGAAGAGTGGGCATTTTTCAGAATTAATATTTAGTTGCATTATTCTATAGAAGCCTTTACATTTGAGCGCCAGGGATGTTGTTGATGTCTGTGTTGATAATTCTCAAAGCCATTTAATGTGGTCACTTTATCTGGGCCATTCCACCTTTCCATAATTAGCTCTGCTCTCCAAAATGGTGATATCGGAACTACAGGGGAAGCGGGTGGAGCAAAAGAAAGCACTGTCAGGACTTCAAGCAGCACATTGCTCTCTCACTCTGGCTCTGGCCAGCCTGCTGGTCGAAGCTATGTTCATTATCAATGGTTCAATGTCACCCGGCATGTTCCAGGTGTGTCAAAAAGGGGGGATATAGTGGGTGGGTGGGTGGGGGGAGGTTTTCAAAAGGTAATCTTGAATTGACATATATGTGTTATAGAAATCATCACTATCATCATCATCATCATCATCATCATCATCGTCCTCATCATAAAAGAGCTGGATAAAGTGCTTGGTGGAATTTCTTCTCGATCCTTATGCTCTGAGCTCAAATCCCACTGAGTTTGACCTTGCCTTTCACCCTTTCAGAGTCGATAAAGTGAGGACCAGTCAAGTACTAGGCTTCATGGTATTGACTAATCCCCTTCCTTCTCTCAAAATTGTTGGCCTTCTGCCTAAATCAGAAACCATTGTTACCATTATTACCATTATTATTATTATTATTACCATTATTATTATTATTATCATTATTATTATTATTATTATTATCATCATCATTATTGAAGGTGACATACTGGCAGAACCATTAGCATGTCTCAGAAAATACTTAGTGGTTTTTCTTCAGCTCTTTACGTTCTGAGTTCAAATCTTGCCAGGATCAACTTTGCCTTTCATCCATAATATTTGGGGCCAATAAAATAAAGTACAATTCTTACAATTATATATATATATATATATATATATATATATATATACTTTATTTTAAGCAGCAGAAAATTCAACAAAATCTGTTACTCTGAGTTTCTCGTTGCCGTTCATCAGACTGTCTGATGAACGGCAATGAGAAACTCAGAGTAACAGATTTTGTTGAATTTTCTGCTGCTTAAAATAAAGCATATTACTCTACCACTGGTATTTGAGTACTCTTTTTTCCACCTTGTTTCACATTTATGTGTTTACTCCGGTATATATATATATATATATATATGTATGTATGTGTGTGTGTGTGTGTGTGTGTGGAGGCGCAACGGCCCAATGGTTTGGGCAGCAGACTCGCGGTCGTAGGAACGCAGTTTCAATTCTCAGACCGGGTGTTGTGAGTGTTTATTGAGTGAAAACACCTAAAGGCTCCACGAGGCTCTGGCAGGGGGTGGTGGCGATCCCTGCTGTACTCTTTCGCCACAACTTTCTCTCACTCTTTCTTCTGTTGGCCTGCTTGCTTAGCCAGCGGGCTGGCGTCATTTGAAGGCTATAACAATGTGAAGTGCATTGTGACCAGCGATGTGTAGCAACATCTGATAGCCTGGTCGGTCACTGTGATATATATATATATATATATATATGGATGTGTGTGTGTGAAGGTGCATGGCCTAATGGTTAGAGTGTTGTGCTTGCAATTGAGAGATCGTGATTTCAGTAAAACACTTCATTCCACGTGGCCTCAGTCCACTCAGCCGTAAATGGGTCACTCTGTGATGGACTGGTGTTACGATCAAGAGGAATGTTGGCCTGCTTGCCTAACCAGTGGGGTGACATCATTCAAAAGCTAAAACAATGTGAGGAAGTACATTGTGACCAGCAGTATATAACAAGATCTGATAGTCTGTTCAGTACATGATATGCATGCACACACAGACACACACACACACATGTTTATAAGCATAAATGTATCTGTATGTACAAAAATACACTTCATCTCTTTCTCACATATACTCACATAAACATGCATCATCCTATTATACATACATACATGCAGTCATACTTACATACATACATTCATACCTACAAATACACACACACACACACACACACACACACACACACACACACACATACATACATACATACATACATGCATGAATATTGGCATACAGTCATGTCTGTGTTTGCCTGTGTGTAATAAAGGAATTGGAATAGATCTACAAGAAGAATATCTTCATCTAATTTGTAAACAAACAAAAAAAGTTAAGCTTTTTGCCATCTCACCCCCACTCCACCCCCACCGTCCTGCAAAAACACGATTATTTTATTTCAATTTTTTTTTTTTTAATTACTTCAACTACCACCACCACCACCAACACCACCACCAACAACAACACCAACAACAACACCACCATCACCAACACCACCAACACCACCACCACCACCACCACCACAACAACAACCACCACCACCACCACCACCACCAACAACAACACCACCACCAACACCACCAACACAACCAACAACAACACCACCACCACCAACACCACCACCACCAATACCACCACCACCAACACCACCACCACCAACACCAACACCACCAACACCACCAACACCACCACCAACAACAACAACAACAACAACAACACACACCACCACACCAACCCACCACCACCACAACAACACAACACCAACACCACCACCACCAATACCACCACCACCAACACCACCGCCAACAACAACAACACCACCACCAACACCAACACCACCACCACCAACAACAACACCACCACCACCAACAACAACAACAACAACAACAACAACACCACCACCACCAACAACAACAACAACAACAACACCACCAACAACAACACCACCACCACCAACACCACCACCACCACCAATACCACCACCACCAACACCACCGCCACCACCACCACCACCACCACCACCACCACTTCTGTACAACTGCTATTGCTCCTGCAGGAAACTGTAGTAGAGATTCTGTTCTGTTAATGCCATCAATATTGGTCGATCTTTTTAACTGAGCAATTGCGTATTGTTCATAGGATGGAATCAACAGATGTGATTGATTGATTTTCAGATCAATGTCACATAATTTTTGCAAAGAAGAAGAAGAAGTAGAGAATATAATGGATGTTAAGTTAATTGAATAGCTGCTTTGAAAATAAATTAATGAAAACCTAGAGTACAGTGATGATGTGATTCCATAATCCTCAATTTTGGGGTTGTTTTTTTGTTCTTTTTAGCTTTTTGAAGGTACAGTGTTTAGAGGTGAGGGTCGGATGGATTATCTTAAACTATTTATTTACATATATATTCGGATATTTAACTTGTCTGTCTTATAACCAGTATTGACTTTTAGCTATGAAGAGAGGGTAACATGTTTTTACAGCCCTTGTAGTTTGTAGCAGAGATGTTTTGGCCCCGATGCTAACAGTTTTGTCTGCGGTCATCAGGCTGGTCAGAAGAATCCGCAGTTTCTACCCAGTGTTTGAAACTGCTGTTTCCATGATCAAAACATGTTATCTCTTAACCCTTTAGCATTTAAACCGGTGGCTGTGTGGTAAGTAGCTTGCTAACCAACCACATGGTTTCGGGTTCAGTCTCACTGCGTGGCATCTTGGGCAAGTGTCTTCTACTATAGCTCCGGGCCGACCAATGCCTTGTGAGTGGATTTGGTAGACGGAAACTGAAAGAAGCCCGTCGTATATATGTTATATATATATATATATATGTGTGTGTGTGTATGTGTTTGTGTGTCTGTGTTTGTCCCCCTAGCATTGCTTGACAACCGATACTGGTGTGTTTACGTCCCTGTCACTTAGCGGTTCGGCAAAAGAGACCGATAGAATAAGTACTGGGCTTACAAAGAATAAGTCCCGGGGTCGATTTGCTCGACTAAAGGTGGTGCTCCAGCATGGCCGCAGTCAAATGACTGAAACAAGTAAAAGAGTAAAGAGTATATCCGGCCAGAAGTATTCTGCCTGTTTTATGTTCAAACTGGCCAGATCTCACTGGCCAGATCTCTCACATTAACCCTACAATATCATTTTAAAAATTAACAGCTACCTCATCATAATCTCATAGCTACAAGATAATGCAGGATTAATTTTGGCAGAATAATGTGAACACTAAAGGGTTAAACGGCTCAGTTTACCTAGCTGTAAATGAATACATAGGTTTGGTATGAATTTATCTAGAGCGAGCAAAGGCAAGTGGATTGGCAGAACAGAATCTCTGGAGTGCTGGACAAAAACGCATTGCGGATGTTTAGCAACTGTTCTTCATATTCTGTGTTGAAAACTTGCTGAGGTCAACTTCACCTCTTTATTCTTTGATAAAATAAGTTTTAGGACTAGAAGCAATATAATTAACTGTTCCCTGTCTTCACCCATTAATGGATGCTGCTGATCACTGAGAGATGAAGTAACTGACCCTTTTTAGGGACTCTAGCACATGGATAAATAACTGTACTAATGTGTGTGTGTCTTTGTGTCTGTATTTGCCTTCCACCACTGCTTGAGAACTGGTGTTTGTGTGTTTATGTCCCTGTAACTTAGCAGTTTGGCAAAAGATACCAATAAAATAAGTACCTGGCTTAGAAAGAAAATAAGTACTGGGGTCGATTAGTTTGACTAAAATTCCTCGAGGTAGTGCCCCAGCATGGCCACAGTCTAATAAATAAATAAATAGAAGATAATCATAGACTGTAAAGTTGATAAGTGTTCATCTTTTTCTGGTTGTACAACTTTTTCTATAGAATCATCATCATCATCATCATCATCATCATCATCATCATAATGAAACCTTTAAGCAAGGACTGAGTTCCTTTCCATTCCTCCTTAGTATGAAGTTCATCCAATTCCCCTACATCTCTACCAATCAATTGCCAAATTTTGAGTATCTCTCATGGTTATCTTAATTTAGTTTATATATTTTGGGATCATTTACAGCGATGGTCCCTATAAGATTTTGTTGTTAAAGTTTACGTGCAATAAATTCATTATACTTCTACAATACACAAAACATTTTAGCAACATTTTTTATACAATTCCAGATAATATTTAATGTTGATGCCAGTGCATTGTGAGTAGAATTTGATAAATAAAAACTGCAGAAGTCCATCTGATATATATATCTTATATAAAATCCGTTCTGTGTGTGTGTGGCTTCTAGGATCTCAGGCATCCTCCATCCGATTGTGCTCAAATTTGATATGTAGATACTGACGGTATCAGGGCGTGTATAAGTCTTGAAAAAATAACAAAAATCGATTCCAGGTGAGAATGCGAACGATAAAGCCGTGGGAAATCGTTTTTCTTTAGAATAGAAAAAAAGTCTATCTTTATTTCTTTCTTTGTTGGTGTCTCAAATTTAGGTTAAATCAGTGTTTCTCAAAGGGGAGGCCTATGGGACGGTTGGACAAGTTGTTTTGAGAAAATTTGGTTTAAATGTTTGACAACCCAGCACCATACATTGGACGGTGGGGGGGTGTTTTGCTCGTATATATATATATATATATATATATATACATACATGATGTATAAAGAAGCCTCCTACCTCCTCAGGCTTTGTAAACTTGCAAGGTGCATGGGAACCTCAATGGTGCTGGTGGTATCAAAAAAAGTACCCAGTATACACTTTAAAGTGGTTAGCATTATGAAGGGCATCTGGGCATAGAAACTATACCAAAGTAGATACAGGAACATGATGCAATCCTTGAGCCCATCAGATCCTTGTCAAACTGTCCAATTCATATCAGTATGGAACATAGACATCAAATGATGATGATGATGATGATATATATGTATATATATGATGTATGCATGTATGGGTTTGTAAGTGTGTGTGTCTGACCATATCCGAGTCTTGTTTACTGGGACTGTGTGAAAAAGTGTAACTTTGCTACTAAATAACCATAAATCAATAAAATGAGTTCCAAACTAAAATAGTTACTAAAACCCTTGAAGGCAAAGCCAATAACAGAACAAGAGAATGTCTATAAATTCTTATTCAGTCTGTGTTTTTACCACGGTTTTCCTGTCTTTATCACTATCTGTCTATACAGGTTGTGTCATGGCTTAAGCAAACCGTCGGTGTTCAGTAGAGACGGCACATCGTCCTTCCCACTACACGTTGTAATAACTGACAACATGTACTACTAACACTCCCACTTCACAGTTCAATTGTTAACATCATGAAAGAGGCATCCAGATATGGAAAACAGTACATGCTCTGGCAAATCATATACAAATAACCACAATTCCAAAAGCCATACCGACTTGCAAAAATGGAGTTTAAAATTGAAAAAGGAACAAAAAAATACAAAAATAACAAAATGGAATAAAAGAACAGAATGCTTTGAGCATTTTTGTTCATTAACAGTGCCTTGGTTGATTTTTTAATTAATATTATTAGCCTGGCCACACTTGTGTTAGGTTTGAAATTTACATTTTTATTCCCCGGGCTTCACACAGTATAACGTCTGCCCTTTCACACAAAGCAGCGTTGCTCTTGAGCAATTTTGCATTTGCATCGTCCAACCGATTCATTAAAGACGACAAAGTAAAGAAATCACATTCTCCTAATGACTTGGAAAAAACAACAACAACAGCAACAGCAGCAGCAGCAGCAGCAGCAAAGACAAAGCAACAATACATGTTTGAAAATCACTACCATCATTATCAACACTTATAATCACTACTATGCTTATTTTCATCATCATCATCATCATCATCGTCATTTACTCCAAACAATCATCATCATCATCATCATCATCATAATCATCATCATCATCGTCATCGTCATCATCATAATCATCATCATCGTCATTTTCTCCAAACGATCATCATCATCATCATCATCATCATCGTCATCATCATCATCATAATCATCATCGTCATCGTCATTTTCTCCAAACAATAATCATCATCATCATCGTCATAATAGTTATAATAATAATAATAATTGCAAAATCTTGAAGCCATTATTGTTACTATCACTGCCATGGGTGTTTTGCCATTCTATTCTGTTCTATGTTCTTCAATTCTTGCATGAGTTACGTAGGTGTACGATGTCAAATTGCACAAAGTATTTAGAAAGAAAAGGTTTCATCTGTGTGCATAAGTTTTTCTGTCTGTTTACCTGTAAATTTGCAGCTATACTATTTTAACTGTGCATAGAATATACTCTTATATGTATATATATATATATATATATATATATATATATATATATATATATATATATATATATATTATTTATATACATATATTTACATATATATATTATATATATATATATATATATATTATATATATTTATATATATATATTTATATATATATGTATTTATATATATATATTTATATATATATATATATTATATATATATTTATATACATATATATGTATTTATATATATATATTTATATACATATATATGTACATATATATGTATATATATATGTATATATATTTATATATGTATATATATTTATATATGCATATATATATGTATATATATATTTATATATGTATATATATTTATATATGTATATATATTTATATATGTATATATATTTATATATGTATATATATTTATATATGTATATATATTTATATATATATATATATGTATGTATGTATGTATATATAATATGTATATTCACTACTTTATACTTTGTATCAGCTTAGCTCCATCTCTGCCCTCATTTATACTTATCAAAAGGTGACATTATTTGCTCGCTGATTTGTTCTGTTAAGTGACCATCACGCTGACAAATGTCTTAAGGGACAGCTATTCCTTTCATTGAACCATTCATATTTATAAGCACTGTATTAGCTCATCCAACCTCTTTTTCATCTTCACTCAATCTTATATATATATATGCCTTTATTTATCTTTATCTAGCATTCAATTATATATATATTTTTATGAATTTGATATTTTTTCCTCCCCAAATTTGTAGAGATAGTATTTTAATGATTAAATTGGAATTAAAAATATTAATTGATTTTAATACTCTTGTATCAGTGGCTGTGGTATTTAACTATTTCCTGTTTGATATTTTCATATATTCATGGCTTTTATTGAGCAATCACAGAAATTATAATATGTCAGTTATGAAAATATCTTCATAGCATGACTGTCTAGTTTTTCTGTCTTTGAAATTTTAAACAATTGTAGCACTACTAATATTATTATGCATTCATTAACCTCAGCAGTTGGTCAGACAAGAATCTCAACTATCAATGCTATCAGTTTCTCAGTAACCTCTTCGAGGTTTGTTCTCATACAACCAATCGAATGATACTTTGATGCTCACAAATTCATTTGTACATACATGCTTTTTCTGAATGTGCATATGTGTGTAAGTAATTATATGTAAACATATGGCTGTGCTCCAGCATGGCCACAGCCAATTGACTTAAACCAGTAAAAGAGTGTATATATATATATATATATATATATACACACACACACATATATATGTATATATACACACACGACACACACATACTTCATATATAAATGAATATATATGTGTGTATAATGATAAATATGTATATTTGTATAAGAAAAGCTATATATATATATATTATATATATATATTATATATATATATAGTACAAAGTAAGATAGGGGTTATGGGTGTAACCCGTAACCCACTATGGGATATCATTTATCCAATATATTGTTGGTAAAGTAAAACCAAATTTGTTTCTCCATTTTATTATTTATATTATATGTGTATATATATATGTATGTGCGTGTGCGTGTGTATGTATGTATGTTATATATATATATATTCACCTATGGTTATGTGTGTGTATATGTATGTATTAGTATGTGTGCAGATCCATCTATATAACCTCTGTGTGTGTGTGTGTGTACATATATATACACACATACATACACACTGATTACTAACAAATTGGAATAATAAATGAGTTTTCAATACTTGAAAGATCAATTCCTTTTAATAAAAATTTTGTTATTCTTCTGGAACCTAAGGTTTCATGCTGACAGAAACCAACATTATTCAAACCAACAAATAACACTCTACCATTGTAGTTGATTTGTGATTTGAATTCTGGATGAATAATTGTTGATTTTTGTCAGCATGAAACCTGAAAGACATCTAAAATTCTGTTAGAAATTGTGTGTGTGTGTGTCTGATTATATTGAAAGTGACTTTGTAGTTTCATCAGTAGTTTAAATTGTCATGTAACGCCACTCACACACAATACACACACAGACACACATACACACAAACATGGATTCCGTGGTTGGAATTTTGTCAGTGAGCAGTTTACGGTGTCAAAGTGAAGAAAATATTTTGACAAATTAAATTTAAATGTTGAAGTGAATGTAACGGTTTTTGTGTGTTTCTTAAGTGGCTTATAAACACCTTCCACGCTGCAATATTAGTTTTATAATTGATTAACTAATAACTATTACAATTTTCTAAATGTTCAAAAATATTGTAGTGGATCTAGGATTTCTTGCAACACACCTGTATGTCACAGAAAACTGTTTGGAGAATCATTACATTGGAGTTTAATGTTATAATCTCAACAATGGATTGAGCTTATGGGGTTAGATGTGTGTGTGTGGTGTGTGTGTGTGTGTGTGTGTGTGTGTGTGTGTGTGCACAAGCATGTATGTACCTTTGTCTACCTCTCTCCCTCTATATGTATGTATGTATGTATGTTCGAAATGCGGAGTAGCCGAAACAGGGGCAACTGAAGAAGGGGCATATTCCTTGTGTTGTATGTCTTATACTCTGTTTTTTTGTTATTTGAAAAAAGTCTGTTTCCATGTTTTTGTTTTTATGTTTTCGTTTCTCATTGTGTTCAACGTTTTTTTGGTGTCCTGTACCCATATATGCATGTATATATACATATAGATGTAGGTATGTACATATATGTATGTATATATGCATATGTTTTATATATTAATTTGTTATTATATCATCGAATGCCATGCATCCACTTCCAAGTACATATGTATGTATGTTTATTTTTACGTGAAGTTATATATAAAAAGGATTTAACATAAAACTGAAGGATTACACAATACTTTTTAACAGAATACATTTTTTAAATTTTAACAAGGAAAAGATTGATTGTGACTTGGAAGCTTCTGCTTGCTTTCCATCATTCAACTCTATACATACATATTTATGCGTGTGTATATATATATTATATATATATTCATTCAAAATGTGACAATGTGTGTACCGTTGGCAATTTTTTTTCCTCCCTCTTCCCTTCTTTGGATCTTTCCTTTTCCTATGTTTCTGATGAAGAGCTCCGCTCAAAACGTTAGACCCTCCTTCTTTCCTTCTTTCCTGAGTGTCCAATAATACTATACTTGTACCACGTCCTCGCGTTGTGTTTTCATGTTTGGATTAACTATATATATATATATATATATATATATATTTATACATATATATATATATTCCATTATGACCCTTCCACTTTATCATTGAGATATCGTTTCTAGTACTTCATTATCAAATATATCCTTCTGTCTTTTAAGACAGTGAGTATGTAGTGTAATTTAGGTGTACTTTTCACAAGACCAGTGACCATGTAAAAGATTCCTCATCGGCTTGTTAATTAGCATGGTCTTAATGCTGTTGTTGCATAGCCTCAGGTTATCTCTGATTGGGCCAATCTATGATCCATGATAGTCCAACCGTAACCATTCCCACCCCCACTTTTTTGTCTTTTTCTGACATAACGTGATCCAAGACTATGGTTATCACATTTGTTCTTCCTGTTTAAAGATGATAGGTGTGATATGCAGGATATTTGGCTGCCATTTCTAGCAGGTCGACTGATTTCATACAGGCTCCCACTTCGGCTTGTCAATTAATGTGTTGTCTCCACTTTTGTATTTTGTGTTTGTGATTATTGTGTATCTGACTAAGCAGTTGCTGTTTGTCATTTCCTTATCTGTTCTTGCCTCTCACTGTTACATACGCACATAACAAATGTATACACAGGTTTTTGAAGTTCAATGACAGGGATATTTTTTTATCTATTACCATTGGTTATCATCAATATCAATATCATTATTATCATTATTATTATTATTATTATTATTATTATTATTATTATTATTATATTATTATTATCGTTCTATGTTTGACTTTTGCTTTACATTTGCACAAACTGGCTCCAAGTCTCACCCAGAGACCTCAAGAGACAACAAGTTGGAAGTTCATGCTGGTGTTATGCCTAGGGTGCCATATATTTGGTTTTGTACTTAGTGTTGTACTAGTATTATTATTGTTGTTGTTGTTATTATTATTATTATTATTATTATTATTATTATTATTATATGTTTGACTTTTGCTTTACATTTGCACAAGCTGGCTCCAAGTCTCACCCAGAGACCTCAAGAGACAACAAGTTGGAAGTTCATGTTGGTGTTATGCCTAGGGTGCCATATATTTGGTTTTGTACTTAGTGTTGTACTAGTGAATACCTAAAAAAAACCATACGAAAATTATGTTTGTTTTAAAACTTGAGATTACAAAGAGAGTATTTTGCGTAGGATATGAGCTGTTCCCATGAGCACTATCTTTTGAATTTCTGGCATTTTGGGGTTTCCTGGTATCTGAGTTAGGTAGCAATCAGCCCCTTTTGCTATCATTCCCAGGGCACCTATGACAACAGGTATTGTTTTAGTCTTCAGGTTCCACATTTTGCTGATTTCTATTTCCAGATGTTTATATTTGCTTGATTATTATTATTATTATTATTATTATTATCATTATTATTATTATTACTACTACTACTACCACTACTTCTACTACTAATACTATTACCATTAATATGGTGGATGGCAGAATTGGTAAAGATTTCCATCAAAATTCTTTGTGGTATTTTGTTAAGCTCTTGTGTTCAGAACCCACCAAGGCTGACTTTTGTGTTTCATTCTTCTGAGGTCCATATTCTGAGAATAAGAACTAAGTCAAGTTCAGGGCCTGATAAGCCCAAAAATATCCCTTCCCACAAGATCCCTGCCATTGAAAAATACCATTTTTCACTGAGCCAATGGCAGATATCATCATCAATATTATTCTTGGCTCAGCTGGTAGAGTGGCAGAAACAATGGAATGTTTCCTGAGAGTATCTAGTTTTGTTTGTTTTTCTGTGTTCTCAGTTCAGATCCTACCAGAATTTGATTTGGTTTTTACTGTCCATTCATCATGGATTGATAATATACTTAGTAACACACACACACTAATACATACAACACACACACACCACACACACACACACACACACACAACACATATATATATATATATTATATATATATATATATATATATATATATATGTGTATGTATATATCTATGTATATATAGATATATATATATACATACATATACATATATATATATATATCATCATCATCATCATCATATATATATGTATAGAGTGTTAGGTGTGATGTACAGAACTGAACATTGAGAAAAAATGAACAAGTTGTTTGTACATTCACTAAATTGTATTTTGTATTTGACAAATTCTAGAGAGGAACAAATTTTCAGAAAGAGATAAAATCCAAGGCTGTGAAATATTTTAGAACATTTATAAATAGGCCTTACAGCTGTTTCCAGGATATTTTATATATCCCTTCATCAGAGATGGTGTGAGAAAATGGTTTCATATCTTATCTAAAATAACTATTGCTTAACCATGTTCTCACACACTGTTTCCAATGAAGTGATATATAAAATATCCTGAAACAGCTGTAAGACCTTCTATTTATAAATGTTCTAAAATTTTTCACAGCCTTGGTTTTTTTTATCTCATTCTGAAAATATTTTTTATATACACACGTGCTGATATATGACCTATGTTGGACTCCTCATTCGCATAATTACCGAACCTGGAGCTTAACTATAGTCTGTCCATAGCACTTACACAGCATTACCTGACACCTCTAGGTATTATTGACACCATTACCTCTCATAAACTATATATATATACATATACATATATATATACACACACACACACATTCATATATATATACACATGCACATATATATGTGTATGAATATACATATGAATATATGCATATATACATACACATATATATTATATATATATATGCTTATATATATATATATATATATATATATATATATATATATTTATACGCATACACACACATATACACATATATACATTATATACATATGCATATATATATATGTGCATATATATATACATACCTATACATATGTATATACATATGCATATATATATGAATATATGTATACATACATATATATGGATATATGTAGACATACATATATATGTATACATATATACATACATACATACAGAGATATATATATGTGTATGTATATACATATATGTATGCATGTATGAATGTGTCTATATATACATATTTATATATATGTGTGTGTGTAAGTATACATATATAGGCATACATATGTATATATATATATACATGTATGTGTGTGTATATATATATATATATATATATATATATTTATTTATACAGATATATATTGATACATATATATATGTATGTATATATATATCTATATACATACATTGTGTGTGTATACATACATACTATCACTGACTTAGTCAGCTATACTCCAATCTGCCTGTGAAAAGAAATTGGCCTGAAGCCTAGCCAAAAGAAATCATTCACCTACATCTTCATCATCATCATCATCATCGTTACCATCATCTACCTCATCTTCACCACCATCATCATCATCATTATCATCAAAGGGAATCTTTATCATTATTTTCATTATCATTTTGTGTTGTCTTAGAAATAATTTTCGTCTTTGCCGCATTAATTCATCACTTTTATTATTTTTATTTTAGATTTGTTTGTCTTGTGTTACTGCTGCTGTTGTGTGTTTTTCAAAAGAAAAAAAAAAAAGAAAACATAATCAAGTAATGGAATTTTATTTGAACAAATACAATGTTATGTTGTTTTTTTTTCCGTTCATGCTGTGTTAATGAATTAAATCTCTTCACTGAAAGCACAAACACATACACACGCAGAAAAAAAAATATCCAAAAATATTCACATATGCACAAAATTTTTAAAATTAATAATGGCAATTTCTCTAATTAATTTCAAAATTAACAAGGTGGCAAGCAATGTTGAATTGAAGTAAAGGTTCTCTTAAAAACAAGTTCATAACACACTTTTACTATCCCGGTTGTAGCAGTTTCACTTCGCTTCTATTGCTAACCCTATGAGAAAGGCATGAACATAGCACAATTTTATTGTCCCCAAAATCACTTCTGTAAATCAGATGTTCATGCCTATATCAGAAATCAATTTGAATCTTAACAGTAAAAGTTAAACATTTCGAAATGATTGCAGGCTCACCACTACTTTTGAATTGAACTTTATATATGTGTTGTGAGATTGTGTGTATATGTGTGCATGTGTGTATGCTTGTGTGTGTGTATGTGTGTGTTTGCATCTGTCTGTTGCTTTACTGCTGTGCCTTTCTCCAAGAGAAACCGTTTCTCTTGAGACACATCAAAAGTAAGCTGCACATCTACAATAAGTGTGTTGCTGGTAATTTCAGTGAGTAACAAATGTACAGTTTAATAACATATCTTCTGTTTTGTGGGCAGCGTGCTTGTTTTTCTTTTTAAATTCATATTTTCCATCCCAGTTCAAGGATTCTGAAGACACTGTGTGAAGTGGGCGGGGGGAGGGGGTGTTTGTGAGTATACACACGTGTGTGTTGCACCTGGGGTTTCAGCCTTTTACTCAGATAACTGCAGCAATCAATGGGTTATTGTTGCCAGCTCTGAAATATTTAGATACGAATTTGAAAC
The DNA here is from genome assembly GCF_006345805.1 of Octopus sinensis. Taxonomy (NCBI): domain Eukaryota; kingdom Metazoa; phylum Mollusca; class Cephalopoda; order Octopoda; family Octopodidae; genus Octopus; species Octopus sinensis. The sequence continues at coordinate 44,532,780 of NC_043014.1, read as the reverse complement.
CCTAGATACTTCCACCCAAAGTATATACGTATTGAGCATTCTTATAATTTTGTATGCACAAATTATTAGGTATATGTACATATATCTATATATATATGTACATATATATATACTTTATTTAAAAGCAGCAGAAAATTCAACAAAACCTGTTACTCTGAGTTTCATGTTCCCATTCGTCGGACAGTTTTTGCTAGAAAAAAACTCTCCGATGAACAGGAATGTGAAACTCAGAGTAACAGGTTTTGTTGAATTTTCTGCTGCTTTTAAATAAAGCATATTACTCTACCACTGGTATTTGAGTACTCTTTTTTCCAACTTGTTTCACATTCATGTGTTTACTCCGGTATATATATATATATATATATATATATATATATATATATATATATACACAGACACACACAATACATGGGCTGATTTAAGGCTTTTTTAGTCCCATAGCCAACAGATTCCTGTTGGTCTCCCTTTGTAAATATTGACAAATATACTGATAAAAAGGTATTTGGATTGCCTCAGTAATTTTTCTTTTGTGGGACGAGAGTGGTTTGTTCTGGAACAGTTACTGGGCTGTAAACCTCATAAATTTTTAATGTAATAATGTAATGTGTGTGAATATATACATGTACATACATACATATATATATACATACATACACACACTTACATAGATGTCATGAAGAACAAAATCTTCAAGGTTTATTTATTATTCTCATGAAATGAAATTTAATGAGAATAATATGTAATAACCACATTTTGGAGATGTATAATTCTCCATTTTCTTTATGATGTCTTGATTATATAACTCTGTGTGCTGTGGGAAATCAGATGAAGCAAACTCAGGATTTATCTATTGAGTGAAGCACTGTGTAATTGTTTATCTTTAAACAATTCTGTACGTTCCCTACAATTTGGTGTGTTTAGTCAGATCCAGCTGATACATACATACATATCTTTTAGTTTCAGTCTACCAAATCCACTCACAAGGCTTTGGTTGGCCCGTAACTATAGTAGAAAACACTTGCCCAAGGTACCACACAATGGGACTGAACCTGGAACCATGTTACTGGAAAGCAAGCTTCTTACCACACAGTCACTCCTGCGCCTATGTGTGTGTATACACACACATATATATATATACATATATATATATATGTGTGTGTATACATATGTATGTATATATATATGTATATATGTGTGTATATATGCGTATGTGTATATATATATTATATATATTTGTGTTTATATATAATGTATGTATATATATATATATGTATATCTATATATATGTATATCTATCTATATATATATATATATATAATGTGTATATATACATATATATATATGTATGTTTATGTATGTGATATGTATATATATATATATATGTGCAGTATATTCACACACTAACACATACATTCACCCTTTTTGTGAAATACTTAAATACAAACACATCTTCATACATCATTTTGACATCAATGTTTGATATCCAACTTGTCATAAAACATCAGCTCTACTTAATTGAAGGTTAACAACACTCAGTCCATTCTGGTCTTACATCGGTCATTTAACAGCGATTTGTCATCTGACAACAAGAACTACTGTGTAGAACCACTTGATCTTTCTCCAAGTCCGTTCATTGTTTGAACAGTTGAAAATTTTTGTTTTGTTTCATTTCTTTTCTTTTTCTGTCAACAATAAAAAAAAAAAAAAAATTCAGAAGATATTTTGAAATGTTTGTCTTTTAATTCAGGAAATTAATTGCTATGTTTTATTGGAGTCAGCGCTTGAGAGTCGGAAAATTAAAGTGTTAAAAGAAAGCAAAAGAAAATAAATGAAGATGGTTTGATCTATCATTTACTCTTTTACTTGTTTCAGTCATTTGACTGCGACCATGCTGGAGCACCGCCTTTAGTCGAGCAAATCGACCCCAGGACTTATTCTTTAAGCCTAGTACTTATTCTATCGGTCTCTTCTGCCGAACTGCTAAGTTACGGGGACATAAACACACCAGCATTGGTTGTCAAGTGATGTTGGGGGGGACAAACACAGACACACAAACATATATACACACACACACACATATATATACACATATATACGACGGGCTTCTTTCAGTTTCCGTCCACCAAATCCACTCACAAGGCTTTGGTTGGCCCGAAGCTATAGTAGAAGACACTTGGCCAAGGTGCCACACAGTGGGACTTACCACACAGCCACTCCTCTTGACTTTGTTTAAAAAATGCTTTAATTATTAACACTAGGAACCGAGAAAAGTGATATATCACTTTTGCTAATTATTGGCAAGTATTAAAAAGAAATACACACACACATGCATATATGCACACACACACACGTGTCAGGTAACTAAACTGATTCTGTGTTGAAAAGTTTCCAAGAATGTAACTAAGGTAAATAAAAGATAGAATGAAACTTTCTCAGCTTATTTGTCTTGACAGAAAGCAAGATGGCATTAAATATATATCCACCATCAACATTTATAATTGATTAATGGGCAAGTCTGAACATACCTTGTTTCATCTCACATTCGTAGACTTAACCCTTTCGTTACCGTATTTATTTTGAGATGCTCTGTGTTTCTTTCAGTTATTTTAAATATAACAAAGAATTTAGTAAAATAACTTGGTTATCATTAAGCTAGTGTTAGGAACATAAATTGTGACTAAGGTTTGGTGGAAGATTTTAATTCAGAACTTTTGAAAATAAGACATTTGTATTACAGAGCCAGAGGCAGTTTCAGCCAGGTTGGTATCAAAAAGGTTAAGAATTGTTTCTGTTATATATTTTAACCCTCTTGTTACCATATTTCTTCTGAGATGCTCTGTGTTCCTTTCAATTAATTTTAAATATAACAAAGAATTTAGTAAAATAACTTGGTTATCATTCAGCTAGTGTTAGGAACATAAATTGTGACTAAGGTTTGGTGGAAGATTTTAATTAAAATCTTATGAAAACAAGACATTTGTACTCAGAGCCAGAGCCGGTTTCAGCCAGGTTGGTATCAAAAAGGTTAAGAATTGTTTCTGTTATATATTTTAACCCTCTTGTTACCATATTTCTTCTGAGATGCTCTGTGTTCCTTTCAATTAATTTTAAATATAACAAAGAATTTAGTAAAATAACTTGGTTATCATTCAGCTAGTGTTAGGAACATAAATTGTGACTAAGGTTTGGTGGAAGATTTTAATTAAAATCTTATGAAAACAAGACATTTGTACTCAGAGCCAGAGCCGGTTTCAGCCAGGTTGGTATCAAAAAGGTTAAGAATTGTTTCTGTTATATATTTTAACCCTCTTGTTACCATATTTCTGCTGAGATGGTCTGTTTCTTTCAATTATTTTAAATATAACAAAGAATTTAGTAAAATAACTTAGTTATCATTAAGCTAGTGTTAGGAACATAAATTGTGACTAAGGTTTGGTGGAAGATTTTAATTCAAAACTTATGAAAACAAGACATTTGTACTCAGAGCCAGAGCTGGTTTCAGCCAGGTTGGTATTGAAAGGGTTAAATTAATCATTTGTTAACCCTTTCATTACTGTATTTCTGTTGAGATGCTCTGTGTTTCTTTCAATTACTTTAAATGTAACAAAGGATTTAGTAAAATAATTTAGTTATCATTAAGCTAGTGTTAGGAACATAAATTGTGACTTAGGTTTGGTGGAAGATTTTGATTCAAAACTTATGAAAAGAAGACATTTGTACTCAGAACCAGAGCCGGTTTGGTAATGAAAGGGTTAAATGTCTTTTTAATGACTTTGTTCTGAGTAGTGATGCTGCTCTGAGATGTAGCATTTGTCTTGACCTCAAAGATGGCCCACAACCAAAAGTCAGAAGGATTTACAGTTGATAAGTTAGAATTCATTGGAGAACTAACTGAATAAGTTTCAACTGAACATACTAAGACAGATCCGACTCACGCCATCAAATCAATAATGTTTAGCCATGGTTGTGTGGTTAAGAGGTTCACTTCCAAACTTAAGGGTTTCAAATTCAGTCCCACTGCATAGCAACTGAGGCAAGTGTCTTTTACTATAGCTCTAAGCTGATCAAAACCTTATAAGTGGATTTGGTAAATGGAAACTGAGCAAAGCCTGTCATGTATATATACACAGACACAGACGTGTATATATATGTGTGTGTTTGTTTCTCCTTGTATTTACATGTAAATGAGCAGGATATGTCTTATCCATTTGGGAAGAGGCAGTGGTAGATGTCAAAAACTGCGAACCTACATCACTGACTTCTCATATCAGTATGGTCATGGAAGGAAACATCAGTAAGAAACTAATTATGTTAATAGAGGAACATAACACTGCTAATTGATACTCAATATGATTTCTGTCTGGACAGAAGCCTTTCTCACACTGTTGTTGCAGTATTGTCTAATCAAATATAGATGTGATATATCTGGTGTTTTGAGAAAATTGATTACAAAATAGATCACAGGTCAATGTTGATGATAGCTTTGGCATGGATGGGAAACTAGAAGAGTGGCTATTTGACTCTCTGAGAGCCAAAAACCAAATTATTGCAAGCAATTGTGTCCTTTCTGAAGGGCCAACTATTGAAAGCAGGCTACCACAGACAACTCTCTTGGGCCCATTATTGTTTGTAACAGAACTCTTGGATTTATCTTCAGTGGTCATCACAGATGACCTCACAATCTTTAATAATAATACTAAGATATTAAAAGTAGTAAAAGGCCGCAGAGATATTGAAGACCTACAAAAGGACTGAAGAAAACAACATAACATTCAATGCAGGAAAATTTCAAGTACTTTGCTATCAGCCCTCCAACACATCACAACATGGAAACACAGAAGAAATTGCAACACCAAAGTCAGAAAGACCTTATGGTCTTGAGGGGTCACAAGGGTGTGGAAGTTCATGCTGACCCTTACAAATTTCTGGCTTTATGCCATTCAGAAAAATCCTTATTGAGAAGGATATAAAATATTCATTTTGACTAAGTTCAAGGTCAGTTTTTTTTTCTTGTTTTTGATAATTATACTGGTTTAAGTATATTAATGGTATTTATTTTGAGTTAACAAAGGAGTCTCTATGTCAGTAGTTTCCAAATGGTGTACCAAAGCACTGTGGTGTGCTGTCAGATACAGCTAGATGTGTCGTCATCATCATCATCATCATCCTACTCAGGTGTCGCACTATGCGATGCTGTGGTCATCACAATGTCTTGCCACCTTCTCCTGTCCTCTACCCCATGGACAGCTGGGAATAAAGACAATTCTGTGGCTGTGATGTCTTTCAGCCAAGAAGTGAGGGTGGTCTGTCTCTTTTACATCTGCTGTTCCCCTTGCCAGTTATGATCATTCGCTCAAGTCCATCCAGGCGCATGACATGGCCAAAGAGCCGTAGCTTCCGCTTTATGATGTTTCACCGAAGCGTCATCTCGCAACCGAGCTTTTCTAGTACCCAGTTGACACAGTATGGGTACCCATACATAGTTTGGCCAGCAAGACGACACCGTTGCTTGGGGTGTGGCTGCTGTTGTGCCCGGTAGCTACTAGGAGCTATATGTACGAGCTGAGGCTGATGTGGGGACCAAGGTAGTCAGACCACCCACGGAGGGCGAGGCATCTGTCTTCCTACAAAGGAGCTACCCCTCCATCAGCTCCCCTAACACCCCCTAGATGTGCCACAAAATAATTAAAAATTGTGTAAAATACAAACTCTAATTTTAAATATGAAGTTTTGACAATTAGGCTTTATTTACTGGATAAAGAACTTTATAATTTGCTTTAGTCTCAATTATTTACATTTAAAGTATATCTAACACATTTATCTTTAAATTTATGCACAGAATGAACCAAACTGTTTTTGTTTGTTTTTAAGTCAGCTGCAGATAAAAAGAATTGTTTGAGAACTACAGCTCTAGGTGATTATCCAATCTGCCAGAAATAGCTGCAAAGTCTTCCTTAAATCACACCTATTGTGTTTTTCTCTCCTGATTTATTCTTTATTTTAAAGAGAGGAACAAATTGGATAATGTAGAGCTAAATATCTCCAAAATTACAAGACAGTCATGCTTGAAATGCCTTTGATCACGTAGGTTTGCTTGATCATGTTTCACTTGAACAACAAAAACAGTTAGTATTTATTCTATCAACCTCCTTCCAAAAAGATGAAAGACAAAGATGTCCCAGGCAGGATTTGAAACCAGTATTCTACTATTTCTGCCAAATCTTTGTCCTTAAAAAAAAAAAAAAAAATGGTAATTTTAATTTTTGCCAGTTTAATTATTAATTTTTCATTTCTGCTTATTTGAAATATGACGCTCTGTTCCCCACCAAAAATCCCATGTTCATTGCACCAACTTAGAAATTCTATAAGGTATAGTGCAGACTACTTTGGGGGTTTTAAAAATCCATTGTTTTTTATTATTTCAGCATAGTAATGATAAGATTTCTTTGGTTTGCGTGTTCTGTTCTTGTCACTGAAGTCAACGTTGACCAAGCCAAATTTCTCTGAATATCCAAAATTCCATTCAAAATTGTCCAAAAGTGACCAAGCAGTAAAGCCAATTACATTGCATTCATCCAGGGTCACAGCTAGAAGGAGAAAAAGAGAGAAACACAAGAAATTCTTTATTAGTCAAATAACGGAGCTTACTAAAAAAAAAAAAAAAAAGAAAGAAAAATCAATTAATTATCTCTAACGACCAATCTCAGCACTGGGCTTGCAGTTACTTTCCTCTAATAAAATCTGCCTTCAGCTTACAGAATCATGAAGCCAGATCCTGGATTTTCAGACATTTAGGCTGATAGTATAAGATTCTCCCCCCCCTCCACTGCTTCCTTTGAGTGGATGCAAGTCCATTACTGCAGGGTTAATTCCCACCCCCATGTTACTGTTGGTACTCATTTTTAGCTGAGCGCTGGTGCCAGGTAAAAAGCTTCAAATCCACTCTATAAAGTGGTTGGCATTAGGAAGGGCATCCAGCTGTTAAAACCATGTAACAGACTGGAGTTTGGTACATTCCTTTGGCTTACCAGCTCCTGTCAAACTATCCTACTTGTCCAATTCATGCCAGCATAGACGACGGCTGTTAAACAATGACGATGATTGTAAATTCCATAGTCTTTTCAAATGGCTAATAATGTGTGCGCGTGCCGCTACTACACACATTCGAAAGCATTGTACAACCAAGCACTAAAGAAGATCTTCCCTCCTCCATGAAGCAAATATATGGGAAATTACCACCTGCATCATCTCTTGTGAAAGGTAGAAGAGTCCAGTTTGCTGGACATTGTTGTAGGGCTGAAAACAAGGTAATTTCTACTCTTCTCCCCTGGAAGCCATCTGCTCGCGGTACCAGAGGGCGTACACTCTCCTACCCTGATGTAATCTCCAGGGATAAAGGCATCCAGCAACAGAACCTCCGTAATGCTATGAAGGACCATGAAGTCTGGCGTAACATAGTAAATTCCATTGTCTCGACCACAGTCGAACAATGATGATGATGATGATGACGAAGATGCTGTTGAGAATTCAACCCATGGCCTAACCCTTGGTATGTTTAGCAGAGTCCACCTTGTTGCAAGCATTCAGTCCAGGCCTCTGGTTTGAGGACTTTCTCTAGTCTCATTGCCCCTTCTCTTATGGCAAAAAAATATATAAATAAATAATAGAAATAAAAAATAAAAGAAATGGTGGCATGCATCACCTCTGTTTGATGTGAGAAAATACCTCAACTACCAACATTACTGACCCGACTTATTACAGAACTCATGTAAGACTCACAATGGATCATTGCTTCCACATCTGTGGCAGTGCTGCTGTGCATACCACAAGTACCCTGGATGCATTCCACCCACCAAATAGATAAAAAAAACCCACCTGACACACCTGCATAAGATCACTCACCAACACATTCCATCCCGTGTCTCACATTTCTACCGTTTCCAGCACTACTACAGTGGCTTCAGCTTTTCAAACCTAGCTGATCTCACACTACCCCTACACACATTCCACCCAACTTACTGTTCCCTTTCTCACCTCTTCCTTTTCAGAGATAGAGTGTCTCCCTACTTCCTTCTACTAACCACTTTGTCCAATCCTTTAAGCCCAGAATGTCATCCTCACCCACTCAGAACTTCTATCCCTACCTTGTCTTACCCTGCAACTACGTTAACCCCAACCAGTCCTTGAGGCATCATAAAGGCCTTTTCTGTAAACCAGATCATAAAAGAAGTAAAATATGACTTTTGTTGTATGATTGCAACTTTAACTAAGGCCCCCAACAGAACTATGAAATGGGTAGTTTCAGACCCCTAGATGGAAAGTCTTATCAAAATTCAAATTCAAGGAGGTTATGAAGTTTATTTTTAGTGAAGGGCCCAGCAGATAGTCATGGGCCCTTCCTTGGCTTTCTAGGTGTTGGCCTAATGTAACGAGATGAACCCCACCACATGCCTCAACTTATGTATGTATATCATGGTGCTTAGGGTCTGGTACATATTCTTTATCTCTTTCTTGAAACACTAAGTTACGGGATGTAAATAAACTGGGAGTGGGGAGAAACAGAATACAGACAGACAGACAAACAGACACACATCATTTAACATCTGTCTTCCAAGCTGACCAGAGTTGGAAGATTTGACAGGGTCCGATGAGCCAGAAGACTGTGTTAAGATCCAATGTCTTTTTTGGTATGGTTTCTATAGCTGGATGACCTTAACCCTTTTGTTACTGTATTTATTTTGAGATGCTCTGTGTTTCTTTCAATAACTTTAAATATAACGAAGAATTTAGTAAAATAACTTAGTTATCATTAAGCTAGTATTAGGAACATAAATTGTGACTAAGGTTTGGTGGAAGATTTTAATCCAAAACTTATGAAAACAAGACATTTGTACTCAGAGCCAGAGCCGGTTTCAGCCAGGTTGGTATCAAAAAGGTTAAGAATTGTTTCTCTGTTATATATTTTAACCCTCTTGTTACCATATTTCTGCTGAGATGCTCTGTGTTCCTTTCAATTACTTTAAATATAACAAAGAATTGAGTAAAATAACTTAGTTATCATTCAGCTAGTGTTAGGAACATAAACTGTGACTAAGGTTTGGGGGAAGATTTTAATTCAAAATTTATGAAAACAAGACTTTTGTACTCAGAGCCAAGGTCGGTTTCAGCCGGGTTGGTAACGAAAGGGTTAAAGCTAACCACTTTACAGAATGAATACAACCAAAGTAAGGCCTTATATCCCTATATCCTGGTGCAGCCATCTGGTTCGCCAGTCCTCAGTCAGATCGTCCAACCCATGCTAGCATGGAAAGCGGACGTTAAACAGTGATGATGATGATGATGATGATAATGATGCATACATGCATGCATGCATACTTACATCCATCCATCCATCCATCCATCCACCCAGTCATACACACACAGACACACATGCACATACACTTTTGAAAGTGTCCACGTGAATAACAATCCTTCTTTCCACCTTGCTAGAAATACTTACCTTTCAGCACTTCATTGATGTAAAGTTTGAAAGAGTTCACACGGTGTTCATCATCTAAGCTGCCTGTTTTATCCATGAAACCTGTTTCCGTCAATAATACCTCAGGAGAATTGTATTCCCTTTTAATCCAATTAAGAATTTTCCGTATGCATGAAGGGATGATGTATAACCAAATTGAGCCACAACTGGTATGTTAGGAATGAAAAAAAAAAGAGAAATATATATAAAAAAAAACCCATCTTTTATCTTTTGATTGTTTTAGTCATTAGACTGCAGCCATGCTGGGGCACTGCCCTGAAGAACTTTTATTCAAATGAATTGACCCCACTACTTTTGTTTAAGCCTGGTACATATTCTGTCAGTCTCTTTTACTCTTTTACTTGTTTCAGTCATTTGACTGCAGCCATGCTGGAGCACCGCCTTTAGTCGAGCAAATCGACCCCGGAACTTATTCTTTGTAAGGCCAGTACTTATTCTATCGGTATCTTTTGCCGAACCGCTAAGTGACGGGGACGTAAACACACCAGCATCGGTTGTCAGGCAATGCTAGAGGGACAAACACAGACACACAAACACACACACACATACATATATATATATATACATATATACGACAGGCTTCTTTCAGTTTCCATCTACCAAATCCACTCACAAGGCATTGGTCGGCCCGGGGCTATAGCAGAAGACACTTACCCAAGATGCCACGCAGTGGAACTGAACCCAGAACCATGTGGTTGGTTAGCAAGCTACTTACCACACAGCCACTCCTGCGCCTCTGTCAGTTTCTTTTGCTAAACTGCTAAGTTACTGGGACATAAACATACTAACACCAGTTGTCAAACAGTGGAAAGGAGACACACACACCCACACATACATCTACCGAATTCACTAACAAGGCTTTGGTCAGCCTGAGGCTATTGTAGAAGACACTTACCCAAGGTGCCACTCAGTGGGATCGAACTTGGAACTATGTTGTTGTGAAGCAAGCTTCTTATTACACAGCCATGCCTGTCTAAAATTTTAGAGTAACACAACCCAAATTTAGAAGTGACAGTCTTCTTTTATGGTGACTACTGTTTAACCCTTTTGTTACTGTATTTATTTTGAGATGCTCTCTGTTTCTTTCAATTACTTTAAATATAACAAAGAATTTAGTAAAATAACTTAGTTATTATAAACTTAGTGTTAGGAACACAAATTGTGACTAAGGTTTGGTGGAAGATTTTAATTCAAAACTTATGAAAACAAGACATTTGTACTACAGAGCCAGAAGTGGTTTCAGCTGGGTTGGTATTAAAAGAGTTAAGAATTGTTTCTCTATTATATATTTAATCAATTCGTTACTGTATATATTTTGAGATGCTCTGTGTTTCTTTCAATTACTTTAAATATAACAAAGAATTTAGTAAAATAACTTAGTTATCATTAAGCTAGTGTTAGGAATATAAATTGTGACTAAGGTTTGGTGGTATATTTTAATGCAAAACTTATGAAAACAAGACATTTGTACTACAGAGCCAGAGGCAGTTTCAGCTGGGTTGGAAACGAAAGGGTTAAATGGTTTAGTCTCCATTTGTCATTAGGTATCATGTCTAAGCACATATGCTTGAGAGTTCCAATGAGAAGACCTCTAAATTAGGCCTGGCCGACTTGAATTACATTGCAGTCCACTTTAATCACAGAAAGTTTTTTGAGGGCTGCTTGTATACTGACAGAATTGAAAGGTGGTGAGCTGGCAGAAATGTATATTAAAATTTACATACCTGTCAGTTACACCAAGGAGAGTTCCAGTTGATCCAATCAATAGAACATCTTGCTTGTGAAGTTAGTCTGCAAGTGGCTGAGTGTTCCACAGACATGCATACCGTTAATGTAGTCCTCAGGGAGTTTCAGCGTGACACAGAATGTGACAAGATAAGCCCTTTGAAATATGGGTACTACTCGTTTTTGCCAGTTGAGTGGACAGGAGCAACGTGAAATAAAGTGTCTTGTGCTGCCAGGAATCAAACTCGTGACCCTGCGAGTGTGAGCTGAATGTTCTAACCACTAAGCCAGGGAGTGAAGGGATTAAGGTGGCGAGCTGGCAGAAAAGTCTACCTTTATGTTCTGAGTTCAAATCCCGCTGAGGTCGACTTTGTCTTTCATCCTTTCGGGGTCAATAAATTAAGTACCAGTTATGCACTGGGGTAGATCTAATTGATTTAACCCCTTTGTCTGTCCTTGTTTGTCCCCTCTATGTTTAGCCCCTTGTGGGCAATAAAGAAATAAGAATTGTTAGCACGCCGGGCGAAATGCTTAGTGGTATTTCATTTGCCATTACGTTCTGAGTTCAAATTCCACTGAGGTCGACTTTGCCTTTCACCATTTTGGGGTCGATAAATTAAGTACCAGTTACTCACTGGGGTCGATGTAATCGACTTAATCTGTTTGTCTGTCCTTGTTTGTCCCCTCTATGTTTAGTTCCTTGTGGGAAATAAAGAAATAAGGGAGTGAAGGGATTAATCAATGTCTGTGGACAAGAGGTATGGAAGAGCAGTTCCAAACCAGTTAATCAGGTGGCTATTTTGAGGAACGTGGCATAGGATGTCTGCATGTGTAGTATCTGCAATACTTCAGCGTGAGAATTATTTTTAGTATGAAGAGGAAAAAAAATACTCAGATATAAAATTTGTTAAAAGAATTATACATACTCAGTCCATTTAGGATCAACTGAAAGTTTAACAATTTCATCCAAATCTAAAGATGGTTGCAAAGGAGGATTATCTCTCTGTTGATATTCTGCCAGTCTAGCTGTATAGACGTTCATACCAAATATATCTGACGTACCTGGAAAGAAATCAATAGAAACAAATTATTTCCACCTCTTCTGCCACTGCTGCCACCACCACCACCACCATCATCATCATCATCATCACTAATGCCTTACAGTATTTACTTTCTATACATTCTGAGTTCAAATTCTGTTAGGGTTAGTTGGTTTTTTTTTAGCTCATGTTAGCCCTGATTGAGCAGACATATATTCAAAAGACATTCCAGCCATGACTATCAAATCTTTTTGTTTAATTTTTTCCTATTCAATATTTACTTTAGACAACATTATCCAATGTGGAGGCACACGGCCTATTGGTTAGAGCCTATTGGTTAGAGCCTATTGGTTAGAGCCTATTGGTTAGTGATGTGTGTGTTTATGAGTGACACACTAAGCTCCACGTGGCTCTGGCATATAAAGTTTACAGCTTTATATCTTTACATCTCCCTGGGATTACCTATTCTTCCTGCCAAAGAAGTTATTGATATAGGCGCAGGAGTGGCTGTGTGGTAAGTAGCTTGCTAACCAACCACATGGTTCCGGGTTCAGCCCCACTGCGTGACACCTTGGGCAAGTGTCTTCTACTATAGCTTCGGGCCAACCAAAGCCTTGTGAGTGGATTTGGTAGAGGGAAACTGAAAGAAGCCTGTCGTATATATGTATATATATGTATGTGTGTATATGTTTGTATGTCTGTGTTTGTCCCCCTAGCATTGCTTGACAACCGAAGCTGGTGTGTTTATGTCCCCGTCACTGAGCGGTATGGCAAAAGAGAAAGATAGAATAAGTACTGGGCTTACAAAGAATAAGTCCCGGGGTCGAGTTGCTCAATTAAAGGCGGTGCTCCAGCATGGCTGCAGTCAAATGACTGAAACAAGTAAAAGAGTAAAGAGAGCTCTGATGAAAAAGACTTACAATCAAAGCAGTTCTGGATGTTACTATCTTGTTTCTATTTTGTACAATCTAATGGCACATTTGTACTTACAGGGAGCCTGAAGGATACTGGCTGTTATGTCTAGCGAGTAGATCAACTACATAAAGGCTTTCTTGGAGTATGTAAACTAAGTACTAAAAATAATCTGAGTTTCGTGATGTTATTCATACTTCCTCATCAGGCACAGGAGTGGCAAGCATGGTAAGTAACTTGCTTACCAACCACATGGTTCTGGGTTCAGTCCCACTGCGTGGCACCTTGGGCAAGTATCTTCTACTATAGCCTTGCGCCAACCAAAGCCTGTGAGTGGATTTGGTAGACGGAAACTGAAAGAAGCCTGTCGTATATATGTATGTGTGTGTGTGTGTGTGTGTGTCTGTGTTTGTCTCCCCCAACATTGCTTGACAACCGACGCTGGTGTGTTTACGTCCCCATAACTTAGTGGTTCAGCAAAAGAGACTGATAGAATAAGTACTGGGCTTACAAAGAATAAGTCCTGGGGTCGATTTGCTTGACTAAATGCGGTGCTCCAGCATGGCCACAGTCAAATGACTGAAACAAGTAAAAGAGAGATGCTAGCATGGAAAGAGGACGTTAAATAATGAAGATAATGATATACATGTAATGGACTTCTTTCAGTTTTCAGCAATTAAATCCACACGGTTTTAGTCAGCCCAGGGCTATAACAGAATGCCACGTAGTAAAACTGAACCTGAGACCACTTCATTGGGAAGCAAGCTTCTCACCCACACAGCCACACCTATGCCTTAAACTCACCTTTGAGAAATTTCTTATCTTCTTCAGAAAACTCTGGGAGTCGAGAATTCTTTAATCCTTCTTGCTGGCTGAGAAGAAGAACCTTGTTTTTCATAGCTGAAGGATAATCACCATTGATGTAGATGGGATGTGCAAACCATCCCAGTTTAAATTGCATTGCCAGGTCTGCAGCTTCGACATCGGAATCATTCCCTGGGTCTTTAGCCATAACATATTCTGAACAGAGAACTATGAAAACCTTCCCTGTACAAAAAAAAATAAAATAATTATATTTTTAATTGGTTGATACTAGTCATTATAACTTACTACTTGTTCTTGCAGTGGCATTCACTCAGGATGGGCCTAGCTGGCTTCAATCATATTTGGAGTTTCAATATGAATACAAATTCACATGTGATCCCCAGTCACATTGGGATGGTGTTATCTGTAGCTGCTCATCTTCCCATTGACTGTTGACTGTCTCAGAGGATTCACTGACCAAGTCACTGCTGATTATTGAAGATGTAGCCTGGGTTTCCAGCAGGTTCTAGAGACAGGCCTTAACAAAAGCTATGGGGTGCCTCACTCCCAGCAATCTTCCAGCACACTGAACACCAACCTGGAATTTCTAAGTACAAATTTGAGACAGACAAGAGCAACAAGCATGCTGGTGGGACTTCATCCAGAGATCTCTGTCTTGTTGGAAGACAGCATTACTGATTACACTATGGAACACAGCATTCTGTATTCAATTTATTGGTGCTTCACATTGTTTCAGCTGATATCTTCTATCATTTACATTAGAGTACAGAACATCACTAGTTTCTATAAATACATATTTCTATATATATTTTTTACCGTAAAAATAAATATTTAACATAATAAATGTGTTGTAGGAAATAATCTAATGTTTTAAGTTTCTAGTTTAGTTAATGGAGTTTTTTCTATAAGAAAAATTATTATTTTATTTATTTCTTAAATAAATATTGTTTAATTCTATTTGATTATTTATTTAACTATTATCATTAACCTGAAGATTGACTATAATTTTAATTCAAATTTATTTCAATTGAATTTAAACTTAATTGTAATTTGAATTTAATTGTAGCCATGAAACATACATAGTGTTTTTACTTATTATATTATAGATTTATCATTCATTTTATATTTTTTGAGATCTAGTTATAAGTTATATATTTATTAAAAAAATTATAAGTATAATTATATATATATATTATTTGTTATTTATGTATTGGTTTATGTCTATCACTGTTTGAGTTGCATAATAGTGGTTTTATCTCTAATTCATATTTTATATATATATATATATATATATATATATATATAACTTCAAGAAAGTTAGGGGTTGTGGATCCAACCCACTAAGGGATAATATTTATCCAATATACTGTTGGTATAATACCCAATCATTAATACACAAGTATTTTTAACTGCAATGCAATAAACTTACTTATTGTATTAAATGGGTGAAGGTAAATAAATATTTTACCATTAATTTATATTACAAAAAAAGAAAATGGAGAAGCACATTAGTTGGTTCATCAGCTTTAGGATATTAAAATGTTGACTTATTTATTTATCAAAACGACAACCATAATAACATACATACATATAGTATATTATTCAATGCATATAAGATAATAATACAAGTAGTTATTAAAAAACATGAATATAAATTATTAATCTCCAGAGTCATTCTATTATTTTTCAGTTTGCAGACATGTACAGTCAATTATAGGACCAACTGAACGAAGACAAGTTTTAGTTTGTGTAATTACTATTTATATTGTTATGACCTGCCATCGATCAACTCAGACTCAGGACCCCTAAGTCGAGCGACGACGACTACGCTCAGTCAAATCAGAAATCCACCACAGAAAGCGGAGGTGGGCAGCGAACGCAAACCAGTGACCGGAGTCAACAACAACAAAGGAAGAGAGACAGCGGAGGCAGTTGCTTACATTTAACACAATTTATACAATTTTTACATTAATTAAATGTAATACATTTCAGATACATTTAAAAAACATTTAACAGATCGTACACAGAGTTCGAAAAAACAATCAATGCATTTAAACATAACACAATTCGAATAACGAAATCAAATACATTTAAACATAGTACAACATCCGAAATAACAATATCATATAAATTAAAATACAGTAATCTATCGACTATTGCAGGTGCTACATTCCAAAACCCATCATGATAGGTGAAAATCTGCGAAGTAGAAACAGCACTGTATATATTTTTAATTATTTTTATAATTTGTATATATTTCTTTTATTATAAATGCAAAACAACACCATGGAGGAATCAACACAAGCTTAAATAATAAATCGCAATAGGTGAACCACGATATAGCGAGGAATTACTGTATATAGTGAAGGCAGATGGCTCAGTGGTTGGAGCGTCGAGCTTACGATCGTGAGGTTGTGAGCTCAAATCCTGGACCGGATTGCGTGTTGTGTTCTTGAGCAAGACACTTTATTTCACATTGCTCCAGTTCACTCAGCTGTAGAAATGAGTTGCGACATCACAGGTGCCAAGCTGTATCGACCCTTGCCTTTCCCTTGGATAACACTGGTGGCGTGGAGAGGGGAGGATGGTATGCATGATTGACTCTGGTCTTCCCTAAACAACCTTGCCTGGACTTGTGCCTGGGAGGGTAACTTTCTAGGTGCAATCTCATGGTCAGTGTCATGACTGAAGGGGGTCTCAGACTGAATATAAGACAACAGACTTGCTACATGAACTTGTATGGAGCACTTTTGTGTTTTTGTACCACAAAATTATATAAATTACTATTACTCAAAAACAAACAAATGGAAAAGAAAAGAAAAGTGGGTTAATCAGGACTTGAATACTTTTGATCAATGTAGACCCCAACAAGATCACTGACAAAATAAGATGCAGAGATGCTGGAACTGAATTGGACATGTCCTCAGACAAGATCGAGAAAGCAATAGTATGGTAGTGGGAAAGCCAGAGGGGTAAAGAGCAGTAGGGAGCTCTAAAACCACATGGTGAAGGACCATTGATAAGGAATAGAGACAAGGGTGGAAATGCACAAATGAGACAAGAATAATGGCAGAAAATAGAGACGGTCAGAGAGAAAATATATACTATAAAAAAAACCTTATTTTAAATCAATAAAGTACATAGACCTGATGAGTGACTATATTTTTAAATAGAATTAATTTTAGTTCGAATTAAATTTTGAATCAAATTGATTTTATTATTATTATCTATTTGAAAATATAGTCATGAAACATGCGTAGTCTTTTTACTACTATTTATCTTCTATATGTTGCAGCTTTATGTGCCTCATGGCATGAAAAGAACTAATTAATCTTCAGTGTAGCAGAACCATGCAATACCAAAATAAAGCTGCAAGAGACTTACCATTCTGGTGGATTCTGTAATTGTCATTATACAAATGCCAAACTGTGGCATGGGCTTTCAGTAAGGAATGGGCTGCTTGATAGATCCCAGTTTTGGGACTGTGTACAGCAGGTGCCATCAACCCCAAACCATATCCAAGAGTACATATCTGCCTTGGTTCATTGAAAGTAGCCCAATATTTTACCTGGAGGAATAGATATTTTAGGAACAAAATTATTAGGTTTCTTGATAATGTATAACATAAAAAACAAAGTCCACAAAAATGATAATTTGTACTCTAACTTCATTTCAACCATGACCATCTCTGAGCAGAGAATACAGTGTCCACTCAATTCTTATTTATAATAGTAGGATTTGATTAGCATACATATTGGACAGCTGCGTGGCACCTTGGGCAAGTGTATTCTACTATAGCCTTGGGCCAACCAAAGCCTTGTGAGTGGA
Source organism: Octopus sinensis (assembly GCF_006345805.1). Classification (NCBI taxonomy): domain Eukaryota; kingdom Metazoa; phylum Mollusca; class Cephalopoda; order Octopoda; family Octopodidae; genus Octopus; species Octopus sinensis. The sequence goes on along the minus strand of NC_043014.1, from coordinate 44,514,912 downwards.
TTTGGTAGATGGAAACTGAAAGAAGCATGTTGTATATATGTATGTGTGTGTGTGTTTGTGTGTCTGTGTTTGTCACCCCAACATCGCTTGACAACCGATGCTGGTGTGTTTACGTCCCCGTAACTTAGCGGTTCGGCAAAAAGGAATGATAGAATAAGTACTAGGCTTACAAAGAATAAGTCCTAGGGTCGATTTGTTCGACTAAAAGGCGGTGCTCCAGCATGGTCACAGTCAAATGACTGAAACAAGTATAAGATTAAAAGAGTAAAAAAAGTAAATACAGATGAAGCTTTTACGCCCACAAAGTTATCAACCACCTCACCAATAACAACACTGAGCACCTTTTTGATCTCCATGTGTCTAACACACGTGGACATGCCTACAAAGTCAGAAAACAACACAGCTCCCATGACTTTCGGAAACATTTCTTCACGCTCAGAGTTGCTGAAGCATGGAATAAACTGCCTGCGTCAGTTGTTGACTGCCATGACACTGCATCCTTTAAGGCCCTCATGCTTTCCGAAATCCGCCGAAACTACACCTGATTATATATGCACTTTAGATGAGTTGTAGTGCACCTGAGCACTGTACACAATGTTTATTATTATTATTATTACTTACTCGGTCCCCAAAGTTTTGGAAGCAAACATCAGCATATTCCTTGAAGCATTTGACGAGCAAGTCTTCATTTAAGAAACCGCCCTCATCTTGTATGTCTTGAGGAAGGTCAAAATGGTAAAGCGTCACTATAGGGCTAATTCCAACAGCTATCAGGCTGTTTATGAGGTTGTTGTAGTAGCGGATACCAGCTTCATTCACCTTTACACCCTTTGTCGGTTCAGGTATGACACGAGACCAACTTATTGAGAATCGATAAAACTTCACCTGAAAGAAAAAATAAATTTAATCTTTTTTTTTTTTTTCTTTCTTGATGGTTAATATAAAAAATGGTTTTGCAGAGATTCTACATTCTGGAGTTGATGATGATGATAATGATGATGATGATGAATATTCTCCTCATCATCATATTCACCAGCCTCCTCCTCCTCCTTCTCATCATCATTTTCTCCATACTCCTATAGTTGCACTAAAAAGGAAAAAAAATTAATAAATCGACAAAGGAGCTTTTATATGGTTGCTCAACTTGCTAGATATAGCAGCCAAATCTCTCTCAAATCACACAAAACCATCTTAGATAAAGGATAAATACCATCATTATCACCACAAGTATCTATTTCTTTACTACCCACATGGGGCTTAACGCAGAGAGGACAAACAAGGACAGACAAGCGGATTAAGTCGATTATATTGACCCCAGTGCATAACTGGTACTTAATTTATCGACCCCGAAAGGATGAAAGGCAAAGTCGACCTCGGCGGAATTTGAACTCAGAACGTAACGGCAGATGAAATACAGCTACGCATTTCGCCCGGCGTGCTAACGTTTCTGCCACATCACCATGACCATCACCATCTTCATCAATATTACCATCAACAACACCAAGGCACAAGCAATGTACACATCAAGCAAACAGATTCCCACTTCACTCTCTTTACTCTTAAGACAACATGTAGCTGAAACTTCTAAGCCAATATAAATACCAAGTTTCACTACCACTAATGCCCTCTTAGAGCCATCTCCCACTTCATAACACTGCAAAGACTGCATCTCAGAGACCAACCAACCAACCATCTCCAGATGTAGAAAATACTTCAGCCCCAAACGGTAGTCGGCAATTTATAAAATTCAAGTGTAATCCAACAATGAAATATACTACATTCACATCTGGAACAGTGATGTTGCTGCTAAAAGCAAAAACATCCTAGAGACATCATCCAAAAAAAAAAAAAAAAAATCATCCAAAAGATTGACAAGGATTCACTAACCTCCACACTCCAACCTCAAACCAAGAAACACATAGGCGCAGGAGTGGCTGTGTGGTAAGTAGCTTGTTTACCAACCACATGGTTCCGGGTTCAGTCCCACTGCATGGCACTTTGGGCAAGTGTCTTCTACTATAGCCTCGGGCCGACCAAAGCCTTGTGAGTGGATTTGGTAGACGGAAACTGAAAGAAGCCCGTCGTATATATGTATATATATATATGTATGTGTATGTGTGTGTGTTTGTATGTCTGTGTTTGTCCCCCTAGCATTGCTTGACAACCGATGCTAGTGTGTTTATGTCACCGTCACTTAGCGGTTCGGCAAAACAGACCGATAGAATAAGTACTGGGCTTACAAAAGAATAAGTCCCGGGGTTGAGTTGCTCGATTAAAGGCGGTGCTCCAGCATGGGCACAGTCAAATGACTGAAACAAGTAAAAGAGTAAAAGAGTAAAGAGAGTCTCCTCATACTGGTTTGTCTACTGCTACTACAATGGCCTTTGCTCCTCAGAACTAGCAAGTGTTTTTGTTTATGATTCTATTTCAATCATTTAGCATTTAAACTGGCCACACCTGGTCCAAATATTCTACCTGTTCAATGTTCAAACCAGCCACATATGGACTCTCACACCTATCTTACGATATCATTCTAAAAATAAACAATCACATCATTGAAATGTTGAATCTACAAAGCAATCATCATCATCATCATCATCATCATCACCACCACCACCACCACCATCACACCATCACCACCACCACCATCATCACCATCACCACCACCACCATCATCATCATCATCATCGTTTAATGTCTGTTTTCCATGCTAGCATGGGTGGTTGGACGATTTGACTGAGGACTGGCAAACCAGGTGGCTGCACCAGGCTCCAATCTTGATCTGGCAGTGTTTCTACAGCTGGATGCCCTTCCTAACGCCAACCACTCCGAGAGTGTAGCGGATGCTTTTATGTGCCACTGGCACGAGAGCCAGTCAGGCGGTACTGGCAACGGTCAAAATGGTGATTTTTACATGCCACCTGCACAGGAGCCAGTCCATTGTCAATGAAACCACTACCACCACCACCACCACCACCACTGCATCATGACTGCCCCCAGTATCCCTCACTTCATGACCACCAACACTACAACCATCACCCCCACTGCTACCGTTGGCACAATGGTGATAGCAGTTAGTATGTACCAAATAAACATATCCATCCTTACACCAAGGTTCTTCAGAAGTGAAACATCCTCCATATATCTGTGGTAGCTGTCACATGAGATGTCTGCTGTTGAATTGTCAATAATGTTTCCTGAAATCTGGCAGAATGTATCCCAGATGCTACGGCCTCGACCTAATAATAATAATAATATAATAATAATAATAATAATAATAATAATAATGGAAAACACTTGGCGAGAAACGGAAGAAAATTTGAAGAAAGAAGGAAATAATAATAATAATAATAATAATAATAATAATAATAATAAAATCAATAAAAGATAGAAAAAATGATTAAATTAAAACCAATATACCCCACCCCACCACTTTTACTTCACTCACCATCTTCAGTGGTACCTCCTTCAATCTGGAAAGCTGAGGTGGCTGTACACCACTTGAAGTTCTCAGGGAAAGTTCCATATATGAAATTCTCTTCTTCTGACATGTCAGGTGATATAATCCAGCACACTGAAAACAGAACAATATAAAACTGATTATTTCTGTACTGGAAACATATTTTGTAGGATTAATAATAATAATAATAATGAAATTATTGTATACAGTGCTTAGGTGCACCACAACTTGAAAAAATACTTCAGCTCCCAGAAACTACTAACTCCCTTATTTCTTTATTGCCCACAAGGGGCTAAACATAGAGGGGACAAACAAGGACAGACAAAGGGATTAAGTCGATTACATTTACCCCAGTGTGTAACTGGTACTTAATTTATCAACCCTGAGTTCAACTTCCACCGAGGTCAACTTTGCCTTTCATCCTTTCAGGGTCGATTAAATAAGTACCAGTTATGCACTGGGATCGATATAATCAACTTAATCCGTTTGTCCGTCCTTGTTTGTCCTCCCTGTGTTTAGCCCCTTGTGGGTAGTAAAGAAATAGGTATTCTTTCACAAGATCAAAAAAAGTGTGGACAGTTCTACTCAAGCCCTCACCATTATTAATCAAATCACTGTTTGGGTTATCCAATGGTATGGTTCATACTTACAGGTAACCAATTGCCATTTGTTCATCCCATTTCAACAAATCCACTAGAGATAGAGATACATTAATAGGGATAGGTAGTAGATGCAATTGGATATAAGTCCTTAGTTGGAACTTTGAACAATGGCGACCTTCAAATCATAGCTGTTTTGGTATACTCTTTTACTTGTTTCAGTCATTTGACTGCGGCCATGCTGGAGTACCGCCTTTAATTAAGCAACTCGACCCTGAGACTTATTCTTTTGTAAGCCCAGTACTTATTCTATCGGTCTCTTTTGCCGAACTGCTAAGTAACGGGAACATAAACACACCAGCATCGGTTGTCAAGCAATGCTAGGAGGACAAACACAGACACACAAATACACACACGCATATATATATATATATATATATATATATATACACGTATATACGACAGGCTTCTTTCAGTTTCCGTCTACCAAATCCACTCACAAGGCTTTGGTCGACCCGAGGCTATAGTAGAAGACACTTGCCCAAGGTGCCACGCAGTGGGACTGAACCCAGAACCATGTGGTTGGTAAACAAGCTACTTACCACACAGCCACTCCTGTATTTATCAGTTCATATTACCTGTTGGTGATATTCATTTTTAGCACAGCACTTTGTTTTGAAGTAGGAAAACAGACTTCAAAGAGACCTGAAAATGCTCACTCATGTTCTGGCTTATCAGATTGCTTTATATAGATGTTTATCTAATTTCAGTATTTGAAATACTATAAATAATTTGAAGAAAGCTGTTAAGAAGCAATTGAAAATCTGGAACTTGGAGTGCATGACCTCATCAGAACGGTGGTTCCTGTTATGGGTGGACATTGCCCTTATCTCTCTTAAACAAATACAACATTGATATTGTTTTCCTTAGTGAAACTTGTTTTTCTGGGGTAGGTCAGGTCAGGTCAGGGATAAATGAGACCATGTCATCTGATGGGTGTGTGATAGAAACTACCATTGATAAACAACTACCACCATTCCCCAGGATCGTTAGCTTATTAAATATAAGCTGTTATGCAGCAACAATTTCATGTAATGAACATAACAAACATGTTATTTTGTAATAATTTAGGTTCTGTCATCTCAAAAGACTCTCGTAATGTCTGCTAATTAATGTACATCATAATCATCAGCATTATTATAGGCATAGGAGTGGCTGTATGGTAGGTAGCTTGCTAACCAACCACATGGTTCCGGGTTCAGTCCCACTGCGTGGCATCTTGGGCAAGTGTCTTCTGCTATAGCCTTGGGCCGACCAAAGCCTTGTGAGTGGATTTGGTAGATGGAAACTGAAAGAAGCCCATCGTATATATGTATATATATATATGTATGTATGTGTGTGTATATGTTTGTGTGCCTGTGTTTGTCCCTCTAGCATTGCTTGACAACCGATGCTGGCGTGTTTACGTCCCCGTTACTTAGCGGTTCGGCAAAAGAGACCGGTAGAATAAGTACTGGGCTTACAAAGAATAAGTCCCGGGGTCGATTTGCTCGACTAAAGGCGATACTCCAGCATGGCCGCAGTCAAATGACTGAAACAAGTAAAAGAGTATTATTCATCATAGTTTTTATTGCCTTCTTGTCTATGCTTGCATGGGTCAGACAGAATTTTTGATGAGGCCGATTTTCTAGTTAGGTGCTCTTCCTATCACCAAGCTTCAACGGACACTACTTGCATGATAGTGGTACTTGTTTTCAACTATCATGCAATATCAAGACAAGGAGTACTTAGTTATTAACAAACTACAGCATAAATAGATCAGAATCGGATCCCATGACCCGTGGGGCCCTCGGGCAACTGCTCAGTGTTCCCATGACTTTAGACGGCACTCTGGCAGAATCGTTAGCACACCGGACGAAATGCGTAGCCGTATTTCGTCTGCTGTTACGTTCTGCGTTCAAATTCCGCCGAGGTCAACTTTGCCTTTCATCCTTTCGGGCTCGATAAATAAAGTACCGGTTACGCACTGAAGTCGATGTAATCGACTTAATCCCTTTGTCTGTCTTTGTTTGTCCCCTCTATGTTTAACCCCTTGTGGGCAATAAAGAAATATATATTACATATGCTGCTGAGACCCGCTTCGGTCATGACTAGCCATGGGATTGCACCTAGAAAGTTATCCTCCCAGGTACAACTCCTGGCAAGGTTGCTTTTATGGAAGACCAGCAGTCGCCCATGCATACTGGCCTCCCCTCTCCATGCCACCAGTGTTATCTAAGGGAAAGGCAAAGGAGCCGATACAGCTTGGTACCAGTGACATCGCAACTCATTTCTACAGCTGAGTGAAGTTCGCCGATCCTCGGTTGTCACAAAACAAAATCATCTTCGAGTGACATTTAATTTTAGCGTTGATTCTCTCATATATATATATATATATATATATATATATATATATATATATATATATATATATCGATATTTAAATATCGATATCATCAAGTGGCCAGCATGGGAAAAAATACCATACAAAGGTAATAATTTTTTACAACTAAAAATAAGGGTGTCTGAGAGACACCACCATGCCGAAATAGCAGACAAATCCCTATGAGGGCAAAGCTTATTTAAAGCAAAGCTTATTTAAAGCAAAGCTAGAAATCCAGGACCTTGAATTATTCAGTAATATCTTTTTGCTAGTCTATTTTGTCCCTCTGTCTTAACTCATGGTGCGATATGAACATTTAAAGTAGTTTTTAGAGTCAGGGATTTGACTGCTATTTCGGCATGGTGGTGTCTCTCAGACACCCTTATTTTTAGTTATATATATATATATTATATATATATATATATATATATATATATATGAGAGAGAGAGAGAGAGAGAGAGGTATAACGTCTGAGTGTCGCACTATGGGGGTACAATGTAGGACAAAAATTCTTAGCGGCATTTCTTCAGACTCATTAACGCTCAAATGCCGTCCACTTCACTCTTCATCCTTTCAGAGTTTATGAATTAGATACCAGTCAAGTAGGTTAAAACCATTTTCCTAAAAGTTACGAGGGAAAAGCTCGGATCTTGTGAATTTTCCGAAGTCCTCTCCCCCTGCACTCCCGTTGCTTTACGCGCATTGTATTTTTTCATATTCGTTTCCTACACATTGTTTTACACCCATTCCAGTATATTTTTTTGGAATTTCATTTCTGGATCAAGATGTAAACATTAACCGTCAAGTACTGAATTCAATGTAATCGACTTTCCCCTCTCACAATTTTAGGCTTAGTGCCAATAGTAAAAGAATTTTGGCGTAACTTCGGTATAAGTACCGGGGGAAGTTTTTATATATGGGGGGTTAGGGTTAGGGTTTGTGTTAGGGTTAGGGGTGGGTGAAAAAAGTTTCTGTTATCTTCAGAAATGTAAACAAAGTAACGTGTGTACTTATACCGAAGGATCGCCAGAATTTTTTTTAAATAACGATAATAATAATAATAATAAGAAAAATACAAAAATATAAAAGAGGGAAACATGAGAAGCAGAAGCAAACATACATATAAGAAGAAGCGAAAAGATAGAGAGAAAAGAAATAAAATGGGCGGGGGTGATAAAATAAAAGTTTGTAAGAATTGTTACCGCAAGAATTTAACTTATAATAACTTCTGTCCTGACAGCGAACTAGTAAGAGGTGCTTTTTTTTAAAAATCGAGCTTTTAAGTTACACGTGACAGTTTCATTCCATAAATAAATATATTAACAGAGGGGGGAAGGGGGATAAAAAGCCAATAAAAAGTCGTAAAAGCAAATTAGTCAAGTATAGATGTGAGGTGAAATGTCAATCAAAACAAAGGTGTGATATTGAGAGCACCGTGCTAAGGAAGACAACTCTAAGAATTACAGAGTCACACCAGAAATATTTATCTCTCGTCTTTATCGATGTGCTAGCGCGGTCCTCTCTCCTTCCATATCCTCGTTGTTCCACTAGGCCAAGAGTAGAAAAGCAGAAATTAGTTTCCCCGGCTGTTCCCTCTCCAATATCAATCCATGATAAATAATGTTCAACTATATTCTATATGCAGGGCCGGTTTTAAGTAAACTAGACAGGTTTGTTCAAACTGGGCTCCACGCCGAGGGGAACCCTGAGCCAAGAGAGGGCTCCGCCACACCCTCGACTTGTACTAAAACATGAAAACTTTCATACGAGCTTTCAATGTTTAGTATATCATTGTGGCTAATGGAACTTCAAGCCCTCAACACTTTTTGGCTTAGACCAAACATCAATCTTCAGCTTTTGTAGAGTAGAGGGATCCGCTGACAATTCTCTAATCGAGCTCTGCACTTCCGAGCGCTGGTTCTGTCTGCACGTCACCAGAAACATCAAGAAAACGCACAAGGGAAGCTGTGCACGACATTTGATATGTCGATGCTTTCATCCTAATAAATCATGAGCATTTCATAACTGGTATAATTTTTTTTTTTTACAAAACTTTCCTCACGAACCACCAGCTCTTTATCGTATTGGACTGTTTATTACACAGAAGGGATGACTGATAAATCAATAGAAACATTGGATAGGTGCGCTTCTGGCTATTAAGTAAAATGCGTGAACGTTTATTACCAATATTAGATCAAACCCTCTTAAAATTTTACGATTTTCTTCCTATCAAAATATAATTTTACACGCTATCTAATGAAATATATTATTAAGCAAATTAAGTTATTCACATTGTTAGCCAATCTACAAACAGTGTTTTTTTTTTAGAAAAGTGCAATTTTCAAATGAAAAAAATCAGAAGATAAACAAAAGCTAAAAAAAAAAAAATTATGTCCGTTTATTCTTTTCTACTCTAGGCACAAGGTCCGACATTTTTGGGGAGGGGAGGCCAGTCGATAAGATCGAGTCCAGTACGCAACTGGTACTTTATTTAGCGACCCTGAAAAGCAAAGTCGACCTCGGTGGAATTTGAACTCAGAACATAAAGACAGACGAAATACCCATCTTTACTGCTCACAAGGGGCTACACACAGAGGGGACAAACAAGGACAGACAAACGGATTAAGTCGATTATATCGACCTCAGTGCGTAACTGGTACTTATTTAATCGACCCCGAAAGGCAAAGTCGACCTCGGTGGAATTTGAACTCAGAGGGGACAAACAAGGACAGGCATAGGTATTAAGTCGATTATATCGATCCCAGTGCGTAACTGGTACTTAATTTATCGACCCTGAAAGGATGAAAGGCAAAGTCGACCTCGGTGGAATTTGAACTCAGAACGTAACGGCAAACGAAATACGGCTACGCATCTCGCCTGGCGCGCTAACGTTTCTGCCATCTCGCCGCCTTGTGTCTGTCCATTTATTGTTAACGCAATCAAAAGAACGCGAAAGGTATTCGCTGCAGTATTTTGTCCCGGAAAAAAATTTCTCACTGAACTTTGTGTAAAAACTCATAAAATAAGTTAGCCTTGACTGTTTACTGAAAATAGCTAAAATCTGAAAAAATAACATTTCTATTATTGTCAACACGAAAGTAACTGCTTTGCTAAAACTAAACAACTGACTTTCTTTAATTTTGTATCTAGATTTAAACGAAGTTTGATTGTTTAAAATAACGTGCTGTATATCAACGTAAGTTAATAGAAATGAGCACTATAACTTTTTGGATTTTCTCCGTTATGACGAGGATTTTCCTAATATATTTTGTCACCATGGCATTCTAAAATGATGGGTGGGGAAATCTTTTAGGAAAAAAAAAATTGTAAATTTATGTTTCCCGTTTCGGTTTTAACCATTTTTTTTGCACTAGGCACTTAAAAGCCATGGAAGAAGCTGTTATGATTAAAAAAAAAACTTTGAAAATATTTTTAGACGTAAAGGTGTGTGGTTTAAGGAAGATTTGGCTGTTGTTTCTAGCACATCCCACAACTACCTTCCTCGTTTTTTGTCACTCTGACAAGTATTGATGTTTTTCCTTACTTTCCTCCTCATAAACACATTTATGTAATTAAAAAATGTTTTTGAAAATTTATAATTTTTTCAACCCACACATTCCACTCCCCGGCAATCTTTCGTCTCTAGTAGACCTTTCCGTCGATTTCCGTAAAAAACTTCTTTTTTTTTTTACATATGGGCTTGCGGGAACTTTTGAAGTAATGAGAGCAAAAGAGGGTAAGAGAAAGCGATTGTATGACGAGGGAAGTTCTTTTGAAGTTACCGTGCATGGGAGCATTGATGTACATGTGTGTGTGTGTGTTTGATGGGGTGTGGGAGACAGACAGTATGTTGTGTAAGTGAAGTGCTTCTGTTAGTGTGTATGAAGAGACAGAGTAATGTGTGAAAGAAAGAGATAACTGAAATTTTTTACTCGGTGTATGTGTATATGTATGTATATTACTTCAAAAGTTCCCGCAAGCCCATATGTAAAAAAAAAAAATTTTTACGGAAATCGACGGAAAGGTCTACTAGAGACGAAAGATCGCCCACTCCCCGTGCATTTGTTTCTGCTTATAATTTTAAAATATGGGAGAAGCCTTTTTCGGTAAAAGAAAAAGAAAGTGAGTTAAAAAAAGATTTGGCTGTTGTTTCTAGCGCATCCCACAACCACTTCCTTGTTTGTCACTCTGATATGTATTGATGGTTTTCAATATTTTTCTCTCCGCTTGAGGTCATTGCTAGAATTTATTCTCAATGATTTTAAAACGGTATGTAAAATATAATTTCGTTTAATAGCATACTTTTTCTGTTAGTAAATTTGTTCTCTCTCACACAACACACGCACAGCCTCGTTTGGTGCGGAAGGGTGGTGGGGGTGAGGTAAAAATTTAAATTACAATTTTTTTGTTGCTTAAATTCCAGCAATGGACCATCCATGTGTTACTTTAGCGTCATCATTCCCTAAAATGTGTTTACGGGGAGAAAAATATTGTAAACCATCAATACATATCAGAGTGACAAACAAGGAAGGTGGTTGTTAGAAGCGCTAGAAACAACAGCCAAATCTTTTTTTTTAAATCATACCTTCACGTCTGAAAATATTTTCTTTTCTTTTTCTTTTACCGAAAAGGTTTCTCCCATAGTTTTTAAGTGCATAGTGTAAAACAATGGTCAAAATCGGTCCGGAGGGGTGCATAGAGGTGGAGAGGGGCAAATAGGCTAGAAAAGGCATCGTGTAAAGATGCCTCCCATCATTTCGAAGGCTGTGGTGAGAAAGAAAAATTGTAAAAACTTCCGTCAAAACGGATAAAATTCAACTTATCCGAAGGTCCGCCAACCTTTTTTTCTTCTTTCAATATTTGAAATATAAACCCGGCAGTTGTATTCTTTTTTTACCCCCAAATCTCCGGAGACCTAAAATTATTTGACATTATTCACAAAAATAAATTTTTGCTAAAACAGAAATATTTTTACATAATAAAATTTTTTATTAAACCTCTTTGTCAAACTTTATTCATGAATAATGTCAGAATCTTCTCTATTTTTTTCGAACCGAAGAAAAAAAAATGAAAAAAAAAAATTTCCGAACCCTGTTTGGTGACCCTTCAATATTTTTTTCAATTTATTGAAATAATATCCCATCTCACACCCGAAGGAACAAACTACCCGCCTTTTAACCTGCAGACAAATCCGGGTGGAATATTCTTTGCTTCTTCACCGGTAATGAAGTCAATAAGAGTGGCCTACCCTGACGACATTTAGTCGTAGGAGTTTGTTGTCAGTTCAGCTTATTGGCCTCTCAAAAACACAGAAGACAAAAATAAACCAAACGGATGTTGTTTTTAGTTCGTTCGACGACTCTTACTAGACATTGCCGGAGTTCTCTTACCTGGAGCCGTGCTGTCAGCAAACTATTGGCCACAAGCACACCCGTGACCGTGAGTTTGACACTTTTACCTCTGTTTACTAAAAGCTTTCTTTTATATAGCTTTAAGAATATACTCACACACGCGCCCATAAATAGGGATAATGTTTGTATCTATGTGGTGGCACGTATACACGTGTGTATACATATTTACGAGTGTGCATTTACGCTTCTACACACACCTCCTACACCCTTGCATACCTATTTCTTTATTACCCACAAGGGGCTAAAACATAGAGGAGACAAACAAGGACAGACATAGGTATTAAGTCGATTACATCGACCCCAGTGCGTAACTGGTACTTAATTTATCGACCCCGAAAGGATGAAAGGCAAAGTCGACCTCGGCGGAATTTGAACTCAGAACGTAGCGGCAGACGAAATACCTATTTCTTTATTACCCACAAGGGGCTAAACACCGAGGGGACAAACAAGGACAGACATAGGTATTAAGTCGATTACATCGACCCCAGTGCGTAACTGGTACTTATTTAATCGACCCCGAAAGGATGAAAGGCAAAGTCGACCTCGGCGGAATTTGAACTCAGAACGTAGCGGCAGACGAAATACCGCTAAGCATTTCGTCCGGCGCGCTAACGTTTCTGCCAGCTCGCCGCCTTGCATACCTATCGAAGCAGGAAGCTTTCAAACTATGATTTATTCGTTGTTACATGTTTATTTGCTGAGCCATTCATAGTTGTCACGTAAAATATATATATATAACAGGAAACTGCAGTAATATCACTTATTTGCACATTCACTTAAGTTTACACTAGAATTTGCAATTTGTCCTTGCTGAGTCGATAAGTATTTAGAATCACATTTCCTTGTATTTATTATCTTTGTATTATCTCTGTCTTTGAGTGCAATGTGCAGATCTGTTAACACAATATTAAGCGATAGTCCGTCGTGACTTACACCTTCACATGAAAGTCAGCGAAGCGAACGAATAAAGGAATTACAGATGTCGGTGGGATCGCATACACAACACATCTCTTGATATCTTGTTTGGAACTATTCGTTACTTGACAAAAAAACTTCGTCTGTTTATAAATCTTCTGAAGGTAACATTTCACTTAGTTTCCTTCCTTTGTTAGAATTAAGGGCAATCTTTCGTCTCTAGTAGACCTTTCAGTCGATTTCCGTAAAAAAAATTTTTTTTTTTGCATATGGGCTTGCGGAAACTTTTGAAGTAATGAGAGCGAAAGAGACTAAGAGAAAGCGATTGTATGACGAGGGAAGTTCTTTTGAAGTTACCGTGCATGGGAGCATTGATGGACATGTGTGAGTGCGTGCGTGTGTGTGTGTTTGATGGGGTGTGGGAGACAGACAGTATGTTGTGTAAGTGAAGTGCTTCTGTTAGTGTGTGTGAAGAGACAGAGTAATGTGTGAAAGAAAGAGATAACTGAAATTTTTTACTCAGTGTATGTGTATATGTATGTATATTACTTCAAAAGTTTCCGCAAGCCCATAAGTAAAAAAAAAAAAAAAAATTACGGAAATCGACGGAAAGGTCTACTAGAGACGAAAGATCGCCGAATTAAGAGATTGCAGGCATGCTAATTTGTTCTTCCGATACAGAGGGGTGTTAGACCATAAAGATTGACACCTTTGTTGGCGAAGGTAAAGAATACGCACACCACCCGTTTTCGGCGGTTAGGTTTAGGGTTAGGATTACGCCGAAAACTAGTGGTATGCGTATCCTTTACCTCCGCTCCTTTGTCTGACTGTTTCTCCTGTCCTTCATACGAAAATCAGTGGAGACCGAATACTTTCGAAACCGAAAACGGGGAACCTTATAAAGTAGTTAGCTTAAACTTTTATAACCTTGATGGAAACTCTTAATATATGTCTTGTCTTCCTTGAAAATCCACTTCCCTAACACCACACGTATATGTCATCGTTACCGCCCTCGCCTGTGCCTCCAAATGATTAGGGGACTGAATTTATGATTTAATTAACCCATTTATCTGTATAATGCATGACATACACTGATACTCAGTATTAACTATTGCTTCTTTTCAGATGCCAAACCAACGCCCTAGTTCTGATCTGGCGGCTTTTCGTGATATCTTTGGTAAAGCAAAGAAAATAGTCATATTAACAGGTGCTGGAGTGAGCGCAGAGAGTGGTGTGCCTACGTTTCGAGGCCCTGGTGGCTTTTGGAGAAAATGGCAAGCTCAGGTAAGTGTCAGTAGTTGCATGCATACTACTATTCACCTACTCTCACGAAGCAGGGACAGACTGAGTCGTCGATCAATCGGACACTGCCCAAGAGCCTAGAGCACTGAGAGGATTGCGCTCTACATGTTAACTCTACTGATATCAGTGCTAAAGGGCCTGGTAAACAGTTATGCTTGAGGGTCCTTAATACTCTCAGTCCACCCCTGCCATCAAGCTGTTGATACAACTGATTACCCATTGGAAGTTTTCAGTGAAAAAAATAATAGACCATTGATTGTATTTATTCATACTGTGTATGTCCCAGTTTTAGAATAGGTATACCATACCCTAACATGTCATAAGAGATAACTAAGGGTTGGCAACAGGAAGAGTACCCAACTATAAAATATTACCTCAATAAAGTGAACCATAATGTGTTTGATTAATCTGCCATAGGGTCTATGAGGCTAACACCTACTTTCGATGGAAAAATGGCTTTAGAACATTTGGTGTTGAATTCATTAATTGCAGAAACTGATATTAGATTTGACGTTTGGTTGTTGTTGTTTAAACCTAGGTCAGTGCTTCATCAAGTAGACTTATGATGACAGTCCAGCCATGACCATCACTTTTCCTCAGGCATGGTATATATAGGACTACGTTATCTTATGTTCTTTTTTTTTGTATGATGGTAGGGTTCAATTTATGGAAGATTAAGCTATGATTTTGTAGCCTCTCAAATAACCAGGGAAAACTGTTTTTCTCATAATTTGGTTGATAAAAGTTACTGTTCATAAAACTTATAAATTTAATGAGAAGAAAAGAAAAACAAAACAAAATGTGGGGTATGTTGATGCACCAGAAGAAGAAATGGCAATTATTAATTTTTTATTTAGGTATGAGAGAATTTTTTAAGTGGTGGTCATATCAGGCTAAGTGAAAATTATGGTCTTGACCAGTGCTGGTGACACATAAGAGGCACATGTACCAGTGACACGTAAGAGGCACTTGTGCTGGTGGCACATAAAAGGCATCTATGTCAGTAACACATAAAGACACCCAATACACTCTGGAGTGGTTGGCATTAGGAAGCGCATTCAGCTGTGAACAACAAGCCAAAAATGGACTGGAGCCTGGTTCAGCTCTCCAGCTTACCATCTCCAGTCAAACTGTCTAACTCATGCCAGCATGGAAAACATATGTTAAATGATGATGATGATGGCTTTAGTTGTTTGACTTGCCTCTTGTTTTATTGAGCCTGGAGGATTGAAATGTAAAGTTGATGCCATCGGGATTTACATTCAGAATCTTGAGGGATAAGGCTAAATGCTATAGAGAAATTTATCTGACCTTCTACTATCCTAGCCATGTCCACTATCTTTTAAATATTTTGTATTGGAGCTGACTGAGTTACTCTTTTACTTGCTTCAGTCATTTGACTGCGGCCATGCTGGAGCACCGACTTTTTAATCGAGCAACTCGACCCCGGGACTTATTCTTTTGTAAGCCCAGTACTTATTCTATCGGTCTCTTTTGCCGAACCGCTAAGTGATGGGGATGTAAACACACCAGCATTGGTTGTCAAGCAATGCTAGGGGGACAAACACAGACACACAAACATACACGCACATATATATACATATATACGACGGGCTTCTTTCAGTTTCCGTCTACCAAATCCACTCACAAGGCTTTGGTCGGCCTGAGGCTATAGTAGAAGACACTTGCCCAAGGTGCCACGCAGTGGGACTGAACCCGGAACCACGTGGTTGGTATGCAAGCTACTTACCACACAGCCACTCCTACGCCTATCTTTTAAATATTTTGTATTGGAGCTGACTGAGTTGTATATAATTATTTAACCTTTTAGCATTTAATCCGGCCGTAACCGGCCCAAATATTCCACCTGTTTTAAGTTAAAACTGTCTGGATCCAACCTCTCACACCTACCCTACAATGTCATTTTAAAAATATATAGCCACACCATTTAAATTTTGAGGTTAGGTTGCAAAATAATATGTGATTAATTCAAAACAGTATGAATTAAATAAGCAATAAATTTCACAAAGAAATCTGAATGCTAAAGGGTTAAGAATTCAGTACCTTTTTAACATCCATCTAAATTTTTCTTTCTTCCATTCAGGAATTAGCTAGTCCAACAGCATTTGACAGAAATCCGTCATTGGTCTGGGAATTCTACCACTATCGGCGTGAGTTGATGGCTAACAAGCAACCTAACAAGGTAAAGTGAGTTGTTGATGTTATTGAGCCCCAGGTGAGCCCTGATTGAACAGACCTATGATTTGTGGGAGCTGTAGTCCATGGTTTGTTTACCTAAGTCTTGTAAGGGACCAGCAACTGATCGGAGTTGAACTATTTTGTGGCCTTGAAAGAGAAAAGATAATCTTTGCAGTGCAGTTTTAGCCATTATCTGTATCTTTTCTTTTTTTTTTTTAAGGAGGGGGGCATGATTTGAGAGATTTGGGTGCTACCGACAGTAAGTTTCTCATATTAAGGGATGAAGAAAAGTAAGGCCCATTGGCTGTGTCATGTTGATTTCAACACTAAACTGAGTATGAGTAAGTTGAGCATCATTATTATCGTTTAACATCCGCTTTCCATGCTAGCATGGGTTGGACGATTTTGACTGAGGGCTGGCAAACCAGATGGCTGCACCAGGCTCCAATCTTGATCTGGCAGAGTTTCTACAGTCAAATCGTCCAACCCATGCTAGCATGGAAAGCAGACGTTAAACAATGATGATGATGATTTTCAAAACTGTTTAACTCTTTTTATATTAATTTGCCCTCAGACTGCCCCTGGTTCTATGAAACAAAATTCCTGTTTTACAATGATCTAAATTTAAAACTATCAAAATTTCTTGTTAATTTTTGTTCCAAAAACCAACTCATTAATAAATGATAGTTAAATAAATTCTTCATTATTTTCAAAATTAATTGAAATAAAGACACTTTTCTAACAGAAATATGGTAACAAAAGGTTAAAAGCATCATATTCAATTTTGTCCATGCTTAGCATTTTAAACACAACTTTTCTTCCAACTCTTGTTTAGGCTCATATTGCCATTGCTGAGTGTGAACAACGCTTGGCAAAACAGAACCGCACAGTGTCTGTGGTCACTCAAAATATAGATGGACTCCATCGCAGAGCTGGTTCCACAAATATCATTGAACTTCATGGTGAGTTGCTCCATCTTTTCTCTTCTCTATGTTTCTCATTTCAAAGATTTCATTTCATAGCACATAAATGTTTTGTTAAAAATAATGTAACTGGTTGCTGGTTTCCAACTGATCAATTACTATTTCACTACTTTTGCAATGGCATGAGTAATAAGGGTATGTCAGTGCAACTGAGATATAATTAATATTACCAGGCATTTTCTTCAGCAATTTTCTTAATATGTGTATCTTTTAAGCATAGGAGTGGCTGTGTAGTAAGTAGCTTGCTTACCAACTACATGGTTCCGGGTTCAGTCCCATTGCATAGCACCTTGGGAAAATGTCTTCTATAGCTTCGGGCCAACCACAAGCCTTGTGAGTGGATTTGGTAGACGGAAACTGAAGGAAGCCCGTCATATTTATATATATATATATATGTGTGTGTCTGTATTTGTCCCCCCAACATCACTTGACAACTGATGGTGGTGTGTTTACGTCCCCGTCACTTAGCGGTTCGGCAAGAGAAACTGATAGAATAAGTACTAGGCTTACAAAGAATAAAGGCAGTGCTCTAGCATGGCCGCAGTCAAATGACTGAAAGAAATCAAAGAATACACACACATTCACAATACGATTTCTGCCCACCATATTTGTCAACCCAAGTTGATTGAAATGTTTCCTCTTTGTTTATTTAAGGTAACTTGTTCAAGACAAGGTGTACTAACTGTGGAGAAGTTGCTGTGAACAATGACAGCCCAATTTGTGAGGCTTTAGCTAACAAAGGGTAAGTAACTTACTTTTTTGTTATGGAAACCTATAAGTGTCAGTTATATATTGCATGTAAAATGATAAGTAGTAAACAAGAGAAACTAAACCATGCCATTTATAAGCCTATGTGGTCAGAACTGATGAGGATGAAATCAATCTGGTTAGCAGTGTCACCTGATTGATAGGTTATCTGGTTTCCTGAAGTTAGTGTTGCAGATTAAAAGGTTACATGCATCACAGAATTCCAGTAGCCTAGTTCCCTTGTTATTTTGGGAACCAATACCATGGCCCCCGTGTACACCAGTGAAAATACTGGATTGCCGCCCAACATGCCCATTAAAATCTCCAGTCCCAAAGATGAGGTCATTGCCACTCATCTTTGAAGCAGCCTGTTGAAGGGTATCGTAAAAATGGTCCTTCTGACCATTTGGTAGGCCCGCTTGTGGGGCGTAGGCAGAGATAATTGTAGCTGTGCTGTTCTGCAGGACTAG
Source organism: Octopus sinensis (assembly GCF_006345805.1). NCBI lineage: Eukaryota > Metazoa > Mollusca > Cephalopoda > Octopoda > Octopodidae > Octopus > Octopus sinensis. The sequence goes on along the minus strand of NC_043014.1, from coordinate 44,496,403 downwards.
CCTATATATATGTATGTATGTATGTATGTGTGTGTGCGTATATATATGTGTGTATATATATGTGTGTATATGTATGTATATGTGTGTATGTATATGTGTGTGTGTGTATAAGTGTGTATATGTATGTATGTGTGTGTGTATATATATGTGTGTGTGTATGTATATATATATATTATATACACACACACATGCACACCAAATCTCTATATATTTATCCATTATCCTGACTGTAAAACATTGTTCAAAATTAAGTCAGTTTAAATCAAATACTATTCTGTCCAAGTTTATAATTGATGATATTCACTTTTCCTTTGCATGTAGATCTCCTGATCCATCTGCAGAAGATGCTAGAATCCCTAAAGAACTTCTTCCACGGTAAGTCAATTGAATTTTGAGTTTTTTATGTTGTTTAACCCTAGGGCAGCTCTCACTGAGCAGACTCATAAGCAAGGGTTTCTGGCTATAATCATCTTGTACTTTTGTAAATTTATAACTTCATTGTCCAATGTGCCCTTCGAGTTATTAGGGTATGATTTGAAGGAGATTTGGTTACTATTTCTAGCAGGTCGAAGGAACTGGGTAGAAGCTCGTTGGATTTGTTGTTAATTATGCAATTAGTGTCTTGTCAACGGACCTCATTTTTAAGTGATTTTAATTAACACAGCACTATCAATGTCTTGATTTTTCAAGTATCTGTATTTATATGGTATATATATTTTGTTATATAGTAGTAGTATCATCAAAAGAAACAGGTGTGGTAAGATATAGAAAGTGAAGAAGATAGAACTGTAATATGGAAAATGTATGTGGTGGGGGAAGGAAGAAGAAACTAATGCATGTGAGAGAGGTTAGCAGTAGCAGTAAGATCAAAAATAAGGCGGCGAGCTGGCAGAAACGTTAGCACGCCGGGCGAAATGCTTAGCGGTATTTCTGAGTTCAAACTCCGCCGAGGTCGACTTTGCCTTTCATCCTTTTGGGGTCAATTAAATAAGTACCAGTTATGCACTGGGGTCGATATAATCGTATATGTATATATATATATATATATGTGTGTGTGTGTTTGTGTGTCTGTGTTTGTTCCCCACCAACATCGCTTGACAACCGTAACTTAGTGATTCGGCAAAAGAGACCGATAGAATAAGTACTAGGCCTACAAAGAATAAGTCCCGGAGTCGATTTGATCGACTAAAGGGGGTGCTCCAGCATGGCCACAGTCAAATGACTGAAACAAATAAAAAAGTAAAAGAGAGTATAAAGAATTCTGTATTTGTGGTTTATCTTTTTTTCAGGTGCAAAACCTCCAGTTGTAAAGGTCTTCTCCGTCCTCATGTTGTTTGGTTTGGAGAAAGTCTTGACCAGAATGTCTTGATGAAAACTAGAGAGGTTCTTGATTCATGTGACCTTTGCTTGGTTGTAAGTATCGCTCTTTTCTTTTAATACTCTTTTACTTGTTTCAGTCATTTGACTGTGGCCATGCTGGAGCACTGCCTTTAGTCAAGCAAATCGACCCCAGGACTTATTCTTTGTAAGCCTGGTACTTACTTTATCAGTCTCTTTTGCCAAACCGCTAAGTTACGGGGACGTAAACACACCATCGGTTGTCAAACGATGTTGCGGGGACAAACACAGACACATATATATACTACAGGCTTCTTTCAGTTTCTGTCTACCAGATCCACTCACAAGGCTTTGGTGAGCCCAAGGCTATAGTAGAAGACACTTGCCCAAGGTGCCACGCAGTGGGACTGAACCCAGAACCATGTGGTTGGTAAGCAAGCTACTTACCACACAGCCACTCCTGTGAAATTTCTTAAATGTTTATTTTTTTTTTTACATTTGATTTTGATTTTAAAAGCTTGTAGTATATATATGTCTGTGTTTATCCCCCCCAACATTGCTTGACAACCGATGCTGGTGTGTTTACGTCCCCGTAACTCAGTGGTTTGGCAAAAGAGAGAGAATAAGTACTAGGCTTACAAAGAATACGTCCTGGGGTCAATTTGCTCGACTAAAAGGCGGTGCTCCAGCATGGCCACAGTCAAATGACTGAAAGAAGTAAAAGAGTAAAGAGTATAAGGTTGTCTAATGGGAGCTACTGGGGTTAAGCATGATCAAAAGTGTTTAAGCCAAAATCATTGTCTTTGTTTAACCCTTCAGCTTTCAGATTACTTTGTTAATTGTAATACTTTTTCATTCCTATCATACATTATCTCATACTTTTCAAAATTTGATGACATGATTTGTATATTTTTAGAATGGTATTGAAGGGTAGGTGTGAGAAGCTGGATAGAACATAAAACAAGTACACGTTTGGGCTGGATATGGCAGTGTTTAAATGCTAAAGGGTTAAGTCATAATATATCCATGAATAGATTATCTTGGTTACAAAATGCTTCCTTTTCCTGATAGAAGGGTGTAATCTGAAGGTGGCGAGCTGGCAGAATCGTTAGCACGGTGGGCGAAATGTGTAGCCGTATTTCGTCTGCCGTTACGTTCTGAGTTCAAATTCTGCCGAGGTCGACTTTGCCTTTCATCCTTTCAGGGTCGATAAATTAAGTACCAGTTATGTACTGGAGTCGATGTAATCGACTTAATCTGTTTGTTTGACCTCTCTGTGTGTAGCCCCTTGTGGGTAGTAAAGAAATAGGTATTTTGTCTGTCTCTACGTTCTAAGTTCAAATTCCGCCAAGGTCAACTTTGCCTTTCATCCTTTCGGGGTCGATAAATTAAGTACCAGTTATGCACTGGGGTCGATATAATCGACTTAATCCGTTTGTCTGTCCTTGTTTGTCCCCTCTATGTTTAGCCCCCTTGTGGGCAATAAAGAAATAAGAAGGGTGTAATTTGAGGGAGATTTGTCTATTTCTAGCAACCATGTAGCAGTTTCATTTTTTATTCATAGATGCATGAATACTACAGAGGTAATCTACATGTATTAAGTCATTAAATATATATTTTCTCTTTCTTCCAGGTTGGTACTTCATCAATTGTCTACCCAGCTGCCAAGTATGCACCAATGCTAGCAAGCCGAGGAATTCCTGTTGCAGAATTCAACACTGAAGAGACTCCAGCCACAAACTCACTAGGGTGAGAACACTATTTCTAGTTCTTGTGATTTATTGAATGTAGGCGCAGGAGTGGCTGTGTGGTAAGTAGCTTGTTTACCAACCACATGGTTCCGGGTTCAGTCCCACTGCGTGGCACCTTGGGCAAGTGTCTTCTACTATAGCCTCGGGCCAGCCAAAGCCTTGTGAGTGGATTTGGTAGATGGAAACTGAAAGAAGCACGTCGTATATATGTGTATATATATATATATATGTGTGCGTGTATGTTTGTGTTTGTCCCCCTAGCATTGCTTGACAACCGATGCTGGTGTGTTTATGTCACCGTCACTTAGCGGTTCGGCAAAAGAGACCGATAGAATAAGTACTGGGCTTACAAAAGAATAAGTCCCGGGGTTGAGTTGCTTGATTAAAGGCGGTGCTCCAGCATGGCCGCAGTCAAATGACTGAAACAAGTGAAAGAGTAAAAGAATACAGCTAAGGAGAGAGAATATATGAAATAGGGGCCCATGCCAGTACCATGTAAAAAGCACTCAGTACACTATAAAGTAGTTAGCGTTAGGAAGGGCATCCAGCCTTAGAAACCATGCCAAAACAAACAGCTCCTGTCAAACCGTCCAACTCCTGCCAGCATGGAAAACGGATGTGGAATGATGATGGGTTCATGTGGTGTAGAAGTGAGCCCTAATTTCTTTGTTTTTAACTTTTAACTGCTCTGTCCTGTCAAATGCAACAGTGCTTTTATCTATCAATACCTGATATGTTCTGTGGTTCCTTTGAAATGATTTTGTAGAATTCTAAATGAAAGGGACTGCTAACCCCTAACTCAGTCCTCCTACATTTCTTGGAGGAATTGTAACACCGTGTAATTCACACAACCCTCACACAGTTCAGCATAGGTGCTTACAAGAGAAAGATCTGATCCTAGCAACCTGACTGGTATTTTGGGTCTAGTGATAAGATGCTAAGTCGACTTTGACCCGACATATTATTTTACGTTTCCTATTTCCCCATTTTTGTATTGATCTCAGGTGAAAGTGACATATAGAGAACTCTTGTTTAAATTGTTTGTTCCCAGGTGAATCTTGATCGTGTGGACTGTCAAAGGTATTAATAATCATGACCAAACAAACCCCTGTAGCAGGTCAATTAACTATATAGAAGCTATACTCTCTCTTTACCCTTTTACTTGTTTCAGTCATTTGACTGTGGCCATGCTGGAGCACCGCCTTTAGTCGAGCAAATCGACCCCGGGACTTATTCTTTGTAAGCCCAGTACTTATTCTATCGGTCTCTTTTTTGCCGAACCGCTAAGTGACGGGGACGTAAACACACCAGCATCGGTTGTCAAGCAATCCTAGGGGGACAAACACACACATACATATACACGACAGGCTTCTTTCAGTTTCCATCTACCAAATCCACTCACAAGGCATTAGTTGGCCCGGGGCTATAGCAGAAGACACTTGCCCAAGATGCCACGCAGTGGGACTGAACCCAGAACCATGTGGTTGGTTAGCAAGCTACTTACTACACAGCCACTCCTGCGCCTATATTCTGTTGTATCTGGGGAAAGTCATTTTCTTTCTATGCCTTATAATGTAACAATACTCACTGGTAAAATTTTCACTTATTTCTTATTTTTATTTTCCTAAAATTTTCATTGCATCTTGTAACCTTTTCAATAGTCTTTAATGCTGCTGTTTAATCCTAGGTCAGTCCTGATCTACTTTTGACCATCTCTTCTTTTATTCAGACATAGCCTGTTTAGGACTACTTTACCCACTGTCTTATTTTCTTTGTGATTTGAGGGAGATTTGACTGTTATTTCTTGCATGTCAAATGACCATGTAAAGGATGCCATATTTGGATGTAAACTTCTATTACCATATCTTGTTCATTATATCTTTTTTTTGTTCTTCTTATCTCTGCAGCTTTCACTTTGAAGGCCCAGCTGGATCTACCTTGCCACCAGCCCTGGCAAAACATGAAAATGAACCAGAATAATAATCTGAAAGAACATGACCACCACCACTACTATCTTTGTAGGAGAGTTGGTTAAGTTCATTTGTCAGAAGGGTAGAAGAACTCTTTCAGATCTTGCCTCCAGCCCAAGGGATAATAACATTCATATTTCTGCTTCCACTTTCAAATGAAGGACAACAGCCAGAATTGTTATCTGCTCTCCTTCCTCACAGCAAATGAATTTATCCAACTTCTCTTTTGAGTCATTTTTGCCAACATAGACCAGAACCAATTTCCTTGAATCTTGAATTTGTTCTTTGTTCAACAGTCGCATTTATAATTTATTCAAGGCTATCTCTCTCTCTTTCGCTCGCTCATTCTCTCCTCTCTCTCTCTCTATATATATATCTATATATCTATCTAATCTAAGGTCCAATCTATATATATATATCTATCTAATCTAAGGTCCAATCTGTATATGTATCAATAAGAATTTAAGATCCTATATTTATAATTTAAGGATACATAGAGTAAGTATTTAAAACTGCAAACAAAGCATGAAGTGTTTTGGTAAGAAATTATTTCTTTCTGCAGTAAAAATAACATTTTTTAATATTTATGAACAGAAAAATAACCAACTACTACTGAAAAAAAAAAAAAATTAATAAAATAAAATATAAAAAAAAACAATTCTTGAAATAATGTAATAAATATTTTTTGGAAAGAATCTTGATTTTTTATTAATGAATTCCAAGAAAATATGGTTTATTTACCCAGAATTCAAACATGCAGCTATCTGAATTTTATTTTTATTTTTTCCCAAATAAATATCTTTTGAAATAATTTTTTACAAATTTTTCCCATTTTTGCATAATTGTGTCTCCTAAATTTGGAGTGATTGCTTTGGTAGAGAATAGAACTCCTTTTCCATTTTCAGATGTTTTAGAATAGAATTGCATAACATAAGTATCTGTACACTGTAAGGGGTTACTCTGTGGAAACTAAAATGAATTGAGAAATAGGGATGAAACCTGGGGATAACGGGGTAGAAGAAAAAAAATTACCAGTATGAAAATTGAAACAGGTTTTCTCTTCTATTTATGGCTGATTCATAAAATAGTTGTTTTCCTGAAAGGTAAATAGTTCCCACAGTTCTGAAAACAGTACAGACCAGTTTTCTTAATGTTCTTAGCATCATAAACGTAGCTGAACAGTAATCTAAAGATCTTTACATTTCTTTTTTTTTACAAAGTACATATCTTTATTTACAAACGAGCTGTAGAATCAGTGTACTGTACTAAGATGTCCAGAGCTGGAACAAGAGATTGGCATGGCTGTTTGGACACCAGTGATTTGGTGCAGCTGAAGAGACATCCAACTGGTTTTGGTGACACTACGTTTTGGCACTGGAGGCAAATGAATGTGTGCTGAAATATACACACACATATATATAGAGAGAAGGGGGTACTTTACAATATATTTATTGAACGCAACATAAACACTTTCTCTCTCTTCATATACATAAACAGAGAATTAGAAACATTAAAACGTCTGATGACGAATCGGTCAGTATCAAATTGGTAAAGCCAAATATGTGGCACCAAATCAGCCATGCCAAAACACTTCATCCCTGTCCACAGTTTATATTCAAGTAGGTGCCATTCCTTTTAAATGTTGGCACTGCCCAACAAAACATGTTGATTTACATCAACAGTAGATATGTGTTGAAAAATAGGAAAGAATCTGAGAGAGAGAGAAAACAGTACCATTTGAAAGAGCACCACTTGAAATTTGTAAAAATATATATTTTATAAATTTAAAAAAACAAAACAAAACAAACAGGATTCCTTTCCACATGAAATGGTTGGATATCACTTAAGGCAGCCAGATAGCATTGGTATGATGAAACCAAGAGGAGATAAAGGAAAACAAGAATTCAAAATTCTCACATTTTCTGTTGGCTTGAAAATGTGTTAAAAAACATTACTTTGTCTTCTTTGATTTTCGTGAATGCTTATTTTCATTCTGCTGGAGGAATTTAGAAAAAAAGAAAAGAAAAATTAAAAGTTCATTAGCATTAAAAAAAAATCAATGTACAAAAATTTTTATAACAATGGTTAAAAAAACAAACAATTGTCTGTGACCTATTTCTTTATTACCCACAAGGGGCTAAACACAGAGGGGACAAACAAGGACAGACATAGGTATTAAGTCGATTACATCGACCCCAGTGCGTAACTGGTACTTAATTTATCGACCCGAAAGCATTTCGCCCGGCGTGCTAACGTTTCTGCCAGTACCGCCTGATTGGGCCTCGTGCTGGTAGCACGTAAAAGCACCCACTACACTCTCGGAGTGGTTGGCGTTAGGAAGGGCATCCAGCTGTAAAACTCTGCCAAATCAAGATTGGAGCCTGGTGCAGCCATCAGGTTTGCCAGTCATCAATCAAATCGTCCAACCCCATGCTAGCATGGAAAGCGGACGTTAAACGATGATGATGATGATGGTTGAAGTTGAATGTGGTTTTTTTTTTTTTAAATCTCTACTGGTGGATTAAATTTTTTTGCAGGCATGGCAGTTCGGTTGAAAAGCTTGCTTTCCAACTACGAGGTCTTGGATTCAGTCCCACTGCACAGCACCAAGAACAAGTGTCTCTTCACCTAAAGAACTATATAGCCTTGAGTTGACCAAAGCCTTTTTGAATGGATTTGGTAGACGGAAACTGAAAGAAGCTTGTCTTGACATCATGTGATGCTGGTAAACAGTCACCACCATCAAATAAATGATGTTTGTTTCTAATCTTTTGAGAAAAACATTTGGCCATGGGGGAAGTATTATCTTGCTTGGATGTTTTGTTGTCCCCTTTTTGTATCACCTAGTTGCCCGGATGTTTTGCGTTCTTGTCCCATTTTGTAATTTATATCATCATTGTTTAGCGTCCGCTTTCCATGCTGGCATGGGTTGGACGGTGCAACTGGGGTCTGGGAAGCCAGAAGGCTGCACCAGGCCCAGTCTGATCTGGCAATGTTTCTACGGCTGAATGCCCTTCCTAACACCAACCACTCCGTGAGTGTAGTGGGTGCTTTTTACATGCCAGATGAGGCTGGCAAACGGCCATGATCGGATGGTGCTTTTTACGTGCTACCGGCACGGAGGCCAGGCGAGGCTGGCAAACGGCCACGATCAGATGGTGCTTTTTACGTGCCACTGGCATGTATATATATATGTGTATGTAGGCACAGATGTGGCTGGGCGGTAAGAAGTTTGCTTCTCAACCATATGGTTCTGGGTTCTATCCCATTGCGTGTCACCATAGACAATTGTCTTCTACTATAGCCTCGGGCCAACAAAAGCCTTGTGAGGGGATTTGATAGAGGAAAATGAAAGAAGCCCATCAAATGCTTCATAACCAGTGTTGATGTGTTTGTGTTTATGTCTCTGTAACTTAGTGGTTTGGCAAAAGAGACTGACAGAATAAATAGGCTTAAAAAACAAAAAGCGCTGGGGTCAATTCATTTGACTAAAAATTCTTCAAGGTAGTGCCCCAGCATGGCCACAGTCTAATGACTGAAACAAGTATATATATACATACACATATACATAAAAACAGTCTCATTTAGAAATACTTACCTTTACCTTGATATAACCATGTTGATCACAGATTTGCCTGGCGCAATTATTGATGAATTTGAAACGGTCTGGTCCCAAGAGGATCCCTCCAAACCAGCGAGAGATGACCACAATAAGGTTTGTTGCCTCAATTATCTATAAGTATAAAACAAGCTACAATGAATAAATGGAGGGAAGGAAGATAAGAATTACTATTATCAATTATTATTATTATTATTATTATTATTATTATTATTATTATCACAGCGCTGCCTCGACTGGCTCCCGTGCCGGTGGCACGTAATAAGCACCATCCGAATCGTGGCCGATGCCAGTGCTGCCTCGACTGGCTTCCGTGCTGGTGGCACGTAAAATGCACCAATCTGACCGTGGCCGTTGCCAGCCTCGCCTGGCACCTGTGCAGGTGGCACGTAAAAAGCACCCACTACACTCACGGAGTGGTTGGCGTTAGGAAGGGCATCCAGCTGTAGAAACATTGCCAGATCAGACTGAACCTGGTGCAGCCTCCTGGCTTCCCAGATCCCCAGTCGAACCGTCCAACCCATGCTAGCATGGAGAACAGACGTTAAACGATGATGATGATGATGATGACGATCATTATTATCATCATTATTATTATTATTATTATCATTATTATTATTATTATTATTATCAATATTTTTATCATCATCATCATCATCATTATTATTATTATTATTATTATTATTATTGTGTGAGAGATCAGTGCATACCATCAAAGTGACACTGGGGTAAAATATACGAAACCCAGTATACCCGTCATGACTACCTGTCTGATAAGGGTACACCAGGCACATGCATCACAACCATATGTGCGCAGCATGGTGATCTCATATCAAGATAAACAGCACATGACCTTGCAGGTGGGGCCCAGTTAGAATATTCTTCAGACCGAGTAACCCATCCCACTCAAAAGTTCCTTGAATAAGGTTTGTTTAAGGATGACGAACAAAACACCCATGTTTCCAAGGCCTGAAATTTATGGGGAGGGGACTAGTTGATTACATTGACCTCAGTGTTTCACTGGTCCTTAATCTATCAACCCCGAAGGGATGAAAGGTAAGCTCAACCTCTGCAGAATTTGAACTCAGAATTCTGTCAATTTGCTGCTTTAATAATAATAATAATGGCGGCAGCGGCGGCGATAAAAATAAAATATCTGTGTGTGTGTGCTTACCTCTACAATAGTGTAAATGGACATACACACATACATGTGCGTACGTGAATGTATGTCTGCATGGCACCTTGGGCAAGTGTCTTCTACTATAGCCTCGGGCTGACCAAAGCCTTGTGAGTGGATTTGGTAGACGGAAACTGAAAGAAGCCCGTTGTATATATATATAAATCTGGCAGTTTTCTATGTGGTGTCTCTGCTCTGTAACCTAGCAATTTGAAAAACAGAGATTAGTATAGGCGCAGGAGTGGCTGTGTGGTAAGTAGCTTGTTTACCAACCACATGGTTCCGGGTTCAGTCCCACCGCGTGGCCCTTTGGGCAAGTGTCTTCTACTATAGCCTCAGGCCGACCAAAGCCTTGTGAGTGACTTTGGTAGACGGAAACTGAAAGAAGCCCGTCGTATATATGTATATATATATGCGTGTGTGTGTTTGTGTGTCTGTGTTTGTCCCCCTAGTATTGCTTGACAACTGATGCTGGTGTGTTTATGTCCCCGTTACTTAGCGGTTCGGCAAAAGAGACCGATAGAATAAGTATTGGGCTTACAAAAGAATAAGTCCCGGGGTCGAGTTGCTCGATTAAAGGCGGTGCTCCAGCATGGCCGCAGTCAAATGACTGAAACAAGTAAAAGAGAGTAAAGAGTATCTGTCCTATACCCTTGAAGGTGGCATCGCTAGAATGGCTGCAGTCCAATGAATGAAACTAGGCAAAAGAATAAAAGCAGAATCTATGAAGGGAAGTAATGTTGACTACAACAATGGACAGGTACAAAGTGTATCTAGAACTGACATGACATTTACCTGGAGCAGGTGGAGCATCCGAGAGCCAGCATGCACTTCACCATCATCGTCACAGCCCTGGATTACAATATTACTATCACTGGGTAGAATCCTAGAAATACAGAATTTTGTTTTCAGTTTACATGCATATAAGATGTAGGCATATAGAGGGGTTGATAAGGTGGGCGTGTATGCGTTGTGGCAGACCCCCCCCCCCCCAGGTGAGAAGTGGGCTGGTCCACTACTAATGAATAGTGGACTGACACAGTCAATAATGTCAGTCAGTGAGGTATGCTGTTCGGGCTAGTCCTGCAGAGACAACGAAATACATTATCATAATGTGGGACATAACAGTATGATTTTGTGCAGGGTTGTTGTTGTTTAGCTCCCAGATAAATCTTGATCAGGCAGACTTATGACTGATCAAAGACTTTACAACTGTGGCCAATGTACGATATGCTCACGAATATGGTTGAACTGGGAACTATATAGTTTTAGAAAAAACTTCTTAAACATATAACCATACCTGTACTAGTACAATATCTAGCGATGGTGATATATATGCACAATTGGCTTCAGTGGTATCTATCTATCAATTTCAATCAAAAACTATTGGTTGACTTATGGCTACTGTACAAGTCACTAGCTGTGAACCTGAAGCAAACTTCTTAACCATACAGCCATGCTTGTGTGTGTTTGTGTGTAATTTAGAGAAAAACTACTATTAAACAATTCAATAAAGAAAGATGTTATTCATACCATATAGGAAACATATACTATAAAAAAAAAACTTATTTTATATATTATATATTGTGAAATTTGATTTAAAATTGTTAAATTGAATTTTTCCCTGTAAGTTTTAGAATTGTATTCCTACTACTATTATTATTACTATTATTATTATTATTATTATTATTATTATTATTATACGCATATATAAACTTAAACTTAGATAAACTTAGATATGTTTCGACCAGAGATTGGTCCAGGCCATGTCTAACTTAATAGCACCACCTGATAATATATATATATGACAACAATTTTTATAAACAAACTTAGAAACATCAAGTAGGTTGGGGTTTTACAGAAAATAAAGTAAATTTCAATTTTGAATGTAGAATAGTTGTGAAAACAGCCTAGAAAATTGGGTAAATATTCCTAGAAGATGGAAAAGAGAAGTACAGGGTTCAATGCACTGTAGCTGCCTGCTGGCAACATTTTGTCTAGTAAGAATACTTACCCAATTTTCTAGTTTTTGTTTCACAACTACTCTACATTTGAAATTTACTTTATTTTCTGTAAAATACATGTTTGTACATGTGTATGTGTATGTGTATGTGCATATAAATATATATATATATCAGAAGGTTTGGAGATGATGTACAGGTATTATATATAAGAAGAAATAAGGTACTCAGAAATCTGGATGGTTTTATATTTACAAATATTTATTAATATGTCACATGTTTTAATAAATCATATATTAGCACTTGCGTCCACTCTACTGGAGTCTTCAGATTCTGAAGACATGTGACATATTAATAAATATCTATAAAGATAAAACCATCCAGATTTCTCAGTACCTTATTTCTTCTAATATATATATATATTCATATATATATATCCCAGGTCGACTTTGCCTTTCATCCTTCCGGGGTCGATAAATTAAGTACCAGTTACGCACTGGGGTCGATGTAATCGACTTAATCCGTTTGTCTGTCCTTGTTTGTCTCCTCTAAGTTTAGCCCCTTGTGGGTAGTAAAGAAATATATATATATATATTCATACACACCCCCATACACGCACACGCACGCGCGCACACACATACACACATCAGTACATATACTTTAACCAAACACCAAGAGTCCTCACCGGTATGCCATAATATTATGGGTTGCATTTGCCACTTTCTTATTCTCAAGAAGTTTTTCCATAACCATGTTCACCTGGAAAAGCATTAAAACAGAATCAATCTAAAAACTCTCAAATTTAAATAAATAATCTGAAACAGAAGAAATTCAAGAAAATATTTTTTAAAATATAAAAAAAAAAATATAATGGCAATGCGGTAAAGTAACCGAATGGACAAGAGTTCAAACTAAACTCATAATTATTGTTTAGGTATTTTTCCATAGGAGTGGCTGTGTGCTAAGTAGCTTGCTTACCAACCACAAGGTTCCGGGTTCAGTCCCACTGCGTGGCACCTTGGGCAAGTGTCTTCGACTATAGCCTCGGGCCAACCAAAGCCTTGTGAGTGGATTTGGTAGACGGAAACTGAAAGAAGCCAGTTGTATATATATGTGTGCGTGTGTTTGTGTGTCTGTGTCTGTCCCCCCAACATCACTTGACAACCGATGCTGGTGGGCTTACGTCCCCGTAACTTAGCGGTTCGGCAAGAGAGACAGATTGAATAAGTACCAGGCTTACAAAGAATAAATCCTAGGGTCGATTTGCTCGACTAAAAGGTGGTGCTCCAGTATGGCCACAGTCAAATGACTGAAACAAATAAAAGAATAGTGGCAGTGGTTGGATGGGTTTGTTCCATCACAGTGTCTTTACCACTTATGCAGTGCTTTGCTAACCAATACACATAACACCAGAGAAAATCAACAGAGTTTTTTGTTGTATATGTCGTGGTATTTTTCACATAATAAACTGGCAATCCGTCTGTTGTGACAAAATTGGTTGTGAAATTAATGAGCAAGTGGCTGAACACGCCACAGAGACATGCATACCTTTAATGTAGTTCTCAGGAAGATTCAGTATAACACAGGTTGTGACAAGGCTGGCCCTGTTGAATTACAGGTACCAGCTGAACGGACTTTGGGGGGAGTATGGGGGCAGGACAATAATATTGACCTCAGTGCTTAAATGGTACTTAATTTATTGATCCCAGTGTTTGACTGGTACTCAATTTATCGACCCTGAAAGAAGAAAAAAGTAAAGCCAACTTCAATGGGATTTGAACTCAGGATGTAAGCTGGAAGAAATGCTGCGAAGCATTTCGTCCATCATGCTAACAATTCTGCCAGTCCTGAACCAATGCAATATAACAAGTCTTTCTTACTTGGCACTTGTGTGTGACAGGAGCTAGGTGAGCCTGAAACGTGCTGCGTTTCTCTGTCATAGGTTCTCCATGGTGTATCACAGGGCATCCAACAGCTACAAGAAGAAGAAGAATTAGCAAAATGGCATTAGACAGTGTCTGAATCTATATACATAAATGTGTAATGGTATCTCTCTTTACTCTTTACTCTTTTACTTGTTTCAGTCATTTGACTGTGGCCATGCTGGAGCACCACCTTTTAGTCGAGCAAATCGACCCCGGGACTTATTCTTTGTAAGCCTATTACTTATTCTATCGGTCTCTTTTGCCAAACTGCTAAGTTACAGGGACGTAAACACACCAGCATCGATTGTCAAGCGATGTTGGGGGGGACAAACACAGACACACAAACACACATACATATATATACACATATATACGACGGGCGTCTTTCAGTTTCCATCTACCAAATCCACTCACAAGGCTTTGGTCGGCCCGAGGCTATAGTAGAAGACACCTGCCCAAGGTGCCACGCAGTGGGACTGAACCCGGAACCATGTGGTTGGTAAGCAAGCTACTTACCACACAGCCACTCCTACGCCTGTGTTACTCTAACTCCTCTCAAACTGTCCAACCGATTTTAATAATTTTTGGCACAAAGGTAGATCACATGCCCTGAAGTTCAAATAAGACTAGAATTTTTCAAAAACTCGATAATGCTCAGTTGGTATCGATTTTTGTGAGCTTAATCGGGTGTTTGAATGGAAATTCCCATAATGATGTTATTTTTCCTGCAGTTTTTAGATTTTTTGTCCGATTTTGATGAAAATCAATGAGTGAGCGAGGATCATGGCAGTGAGTTGATGTCAGTACAAGGTCAGAGGTGAGCTTAACTTCAACATGGAAAACACAAGCAATGCCAGGTCCAACAGCTAGTCATCATATGTCTCTCTTGTGGCTGTGTGGTAAGTAGCTTGCTAACCAACCACATGGTTCCGGGTTCAGTCCCACTGCGTGGCACCTTGGGCAAGTGTCTTCTGCTATAGCCTTGGGCTGACCAATGCCTTGTGAGTGGATTTGGTAGACGGAATCTGAAAGAAGCCTGTCGTATATATGTATATATATGTATGTATGTGTGTGTATATGTTTGCGTGTCTGTGTTTGTCCCTTAACATCGTTTGACAACCGATGCTGGTGTGTTTACGTCCCCGTAACTTAGCGGTTTGGCAAAAGAGACCGATAGAATAAGTACTGGGCTTACAAAGAATAAGTCCCGGGGTCGATTCGCTCGACTAAAGGCGGTGCTCCAGCATGGCCGCAGTCAAATGACTGAAACAAGTAAAAGTAAAAGATATATATATTTTCAGGAACAATAGTGGTTTAATGGTGTGGAAGGTTGTGAATTTTTCCTCTATGATATGCTGAAAAAAATTATTTTACAGTTCATGGTTGGCAACCAAGATTGTCATGTTAACATGGGTCTCCTAATGGCAATGTAAGCTTCATATAAACAAGATACCCTTGGCCTGAAGAGTATCCTGTGGTATACACCTTGCTTGGATAATTACGACTTCTGCCGTTCTGCTTGCTATGAAACATATGTAGCCCAGATTTTATCTACTGCATTCTTTAATTTTTTGGATATATATATATGTAAATGTAATATGTGACAATTATTCGGTAGCCATGATAAAACTCCAAGTTTCGGATGCCGAGGTGGAGATCCACGCCACCATCTCTTCAGTTATCCGGCCATCGGAAAAAATGCTATGAAAAATTACCGTTATACAAAGGGAAATTACTGTGTGATTGACCGTTATTAAGACAAAAGAGCTATTTGAATGACCGCTAAGTGAGGGGAGGGAGTAAAAGTTCGGACCTCGGCATCCGAAACTTGGAGTTTTATCATGGCTACCAAATAATTGTCACATATTACATTTACAGAGAAATCCCTCTATTTACATAATATCGAGGTCTCTTTCATTCTTTTGTTGTCTTACCATTTTTATCAATACATATATATATACACACACACACACACACATACAAAAAGACACAGATGGGATTCCTTAAGTTTCAGCCTACCAAATCCACTCACAAGGTTTTAGTCAGCCCAGGGCTAAAGTAGGAACTATCTGCCCAAGCTGCTGCACAGTGGGAGTGAACCCAAGACCACTTGGTTGGAAAGTAAGCTTCTTACCACACAGCCATGTTCAGTGAGTTTAGAAATGTCTCACTAAAATCAGAGAGACAGGAATTTAACACAACCATAATCCTCGCCTAAAATTAAGTTTTAAAATGTTTCCTATTTTATTTTTCATTTTGAAATTAGAAATCAACAAAATTGAAAAAATAAGATCAAACTTTCTTTTATTTTCTTCAATCTGAGTTCAAATTTACATTTTTATTGAATTTTCTTAACCCTTTCGTTACGGTATTTATTTTGAGATGCTCTGTTTATGTTCAAACTGGCCAGATCTGGTCTCTCACATCTACCCTACAATGCCATTCTAAACTTAAACAATCACATCATTGAAATCTTGAAGATTACAAGATAATGCTTATAAGGTGATATCAAAAAGTGCCTGGACTAGTTATGTTTAACCCTTTCGTTACTGTATTTATTTTGAAATGCTCTGTATTTCTTTCAGTTAACAAAGAATTTAGTTAAATAACTTAGTCATCATTCAGCTAGTGTTAGGAACATAAATTGTGACTTTGGAAGATTTTAATTCCAAACTTATGAAAACAAGACATTTGTACAACAGAGCCAGAGCCGGTTTCAACCGGGTTGGTAATGAAAGGGTTAAAAGTTTCAATTTTGATTGTAGTTTAAAAATAATTTTTTTATTTACTAGTTTATTCTGTTTACAAACGCACAACTGATTTAATCAATTTGAAATTCTAATAAGTAACAGTTTAGAATCTTGAATAAAAATTGCCATCTATGATTTGAACTAAAAAGAAATGGAGAGGAAAGACAACAACAATAATATAAGGTATAAAATATAATAAATAAAAGAATAAGGTGTACCTCCTACATTTTTGGTATTCACAAAATCTTCTTCAATATCAGCTTCAATATCAAAGTTGAAATCCTTAGTTTCTTCGGGTTCTTCTAAAGTAACATTCTTTAACTGGACATCAGGGTACGTGTGAACTGGAATTGGAATGATTAGAATCCAAAAGGGGCCATAAGTTAACCTTCACAAGCACACAGAGTGACAGAAGGATCAGAAAGGACAAAAGCAGAACAAATATAAAACAGCCCCTTTTCGTTTAAGATATAGCAATTATTCTGCATTTCTGGTTAAGGCAAAGGCCTTGATTTCTGCCTCGAGATAAAGTATGATTAGTATGGATAACAAGAAAGGATACAACTACTGTTCTCTGTACTGTTCAGTAAAGAACAATACTGCTTGTATAACCCTTTATTTTGTACTCTTAAATAAGAGTACAGGCTTTATAGAATACAGTTCATCATCATCATCATCGTTTAGCATCTGCTTTCCATGCTAGCATGGGTTGGACGGTTCAACTGGGGTCTGGGAAGCCAGAAGGCTGCACCAGGCCCAGTTTGATCTGGCAATGTTTCTACGGCTGGATGCCCTTCCTAACGCCAACCACTCTGTGAGTGTAGTGGGTGCTTTTTACGTGCCAGACGAGGCTGGCAAATGGCCACGATCGGATGGTGCTTTTTATGTGCCACCGGCACGGATGCCATTGGGGCGGTGCTGGCAACGGCCACGTTCGGATGGTTCTCTTACGTGCCACTGGCACAGGTATCACAGCTACAATTTCCATTGATGTTGATTGATTTCGATTTTGATTCAGTTAATGTTATATCATTAAGTAAAGCTCATGCTGCTTACCTCACACATCTTAGCAATATTTTATACAATGTTGTTGTCTAGTGCAAGGATAGACTGAAGATTAACTGCCATCCATTGCAAAATCCAACTCAAATTCTTAAAGATATTAACTAAGAAGTAAGAGCACTAAAGACAACAGAACCTAAGTCAGGCATCAAATGTTTAGTGCCAAACGAAAATCTTAATTCTAGAGTAAGAAATCAGTGGAAGAAGTTCAAAGAGGTGATAACTCAGTTGGCAAGAAAGGGTTTCTTTCTTCGTATCAAGGGCCAGCTGGATGTATAAGCAGTAAGGTATTGTACAAAATGAGAATATGGGGTCTGAATGTAGAAGGTCAGTGACAGATAGAGAAAAATAAGTTGAATATGATCTATTAATGGATGGGTGACATTAACTTGTATGAAAGGTGGAAGAAGCACAAATGTCCTGAGAAAATAGCTGGGTATTGAAGGCATTAGACATTATGTACAGGAGAAGCAGTTGTGCTTATATGAATTTGTGTCTTGCGAAGACCTGTTGAGGCAAGTGAAATCAAAATCAAAATCATAATCAAATTCAATGTGCAAAGAGCACCATACAAGTGTGATCATTGACAGAGCAGCTAACCGGCTTCCATGCTAGTGGCACTTAAAAGGCACCATTCGAGTGTGATCGTTACCAGTGTCGCCTTACAAGCACTCGAGCCCCGTGCTAGTAGGGTATTAAGAGCACCATCTGAGCGTGATCATTGCCAGAGCGGCTATCTGGCCCTCGTGCCGGTGGCACGTAAAAGACACCATTCGAGCGTGATCGTTACCAGCGTCGCCTTACTGGCACCTGTTCCAGTGGAATGTGTAAAACATTCGAGCAAGGTCGTTGCCTGTACCGCCTGACTGGCTCCCATGCCGGTGGCACGTACAAGCACCCACTACACTCTCGGAGTGGTTGGCGTTAGGAAGGGCATCCAGCTGTAGAAACTCTGCCAGATCAAGATTGAAGCCTGGTGCAGCCATCTGGTTCGCCAGCCCTCAGTCAAAACCGTCCAACCCATGCTAGCATGGAAAGCGGACGTTAAACGATGATGATGTGATGTGACTGGATGAAAAAGACAAAAGGATAAGTACTAAAGACTGTTATAGATGATGATGATGACAGTCAAGATGAGGATAATGATGCTGACAATGGTAGTAATGATGGTGATGGTTTGGATGCTATTTCTATATTGAGGCTCCCTTGCTTAGATAAAAATAAGAGCAAAAAAACACAAAGAGAAATCTCAGTGGTAATTTTGGAAAATGCTATGAAGTCACAATATAAAACACACTACAACTGGCTCATATATGAATAATCTGAACAAAGCCAAATATACTTACTTGGAGAATCATCAGTCTTTTGTGCTAAGATATTTCGAATTTCTTCTACCCATTTGAAAATTATGCATTCACCTAAGTTATCTCTGAAAGGAAATAAAACAACATCGTAAGCTATAAAGATAGAAACCAATGCCTGATTGGCACATAGATGAATTTCCATCAACACAAAAGGTCACCTATTCAACAACATGTCTGCTTTAGTGAAAATCATCTGGACATAATGAGAGAATAACAGAATAACTTCTGGTCCTTATACTTGCTAGCTTAATCATCACCATAATCTTTAATGTCAGTTTTCCACACTGGCCTCCTCGTCGATAACACTGGGACACGGTCGCGAGTACGTCCACGTGTACGACAGCGCTAGCTTCACTTCGTTCTAACGATATCGGGTACAGTAGCGCTGCATTACACCAAGTTGTCATCTTTCGGGAATTTACGGGACGGAAGACCACATCGCCGTATAGACTTCGCGACAGCTCGCCCCAGACTGCGGCACCATCCATGTGTACGTGGGTGTACCCGCGCGAGCTTCGGTTCGTTCTAACGATATCGGGCACGGTAGCGCTGCGTGACACTGTAGTTGTTGTCTTCTTTCGGGAATTTACGGGACGGACCACGTCACCGTATCGACTGGCACAAGTTACGTGGTTTGACTGGAGCTGGCAAGCTAGTGAGCTGCACCAGCCTCCAGTCATCATCATCATCATCACATCAGTGTTTAACATCCGTTTTCCATGCTAGCATGGGTTGGACAGTTCGACCGGGGTCTGGGAAGCCAGGAAGCTGCACCAGGCTCCAGTCTGATCTGGCAGTGTTTCTATAGCTGGATGCCTTTCCTAATGCCAACCACTCCGTGAGTGCCTTTTATGTGCCACCGGCACAGATGCCAGGGGAGGCTGGCAGCAGCCATGATCGGTTGGTGCTTTTTACATGCCACCGGCACGGAAGCCAGTCAAGGTGGCACTGGCATCAGCTACGTTCAGATGGTGCTTTTAACGTGCCACTGGCACAGGTATCACAATTACAATTTCCATTTGATATTTATTCTGATGTTGATGTACTTGACTTAATAGGTCTCCTCAAGCACAGCAGGTCATGTGCCACCGGCACAGAAGCCAGTCAAGGCGGGGCTGGCATCGGCCACATTCGGATGATCCTTTCTTGTTATCCATAGTAAGTGCACTTTATCTGGAGGCAGAATTCAAGGCCTTTGCCTTAACCAGAAATGCAGTCTAGTACCCATATTTTAAACAAAAAGGGGCAGTTTTATATTCATTCTGCTTTTGTGTCCTTTCCGATCTTTCTGTCAATCTTTGTGTTTGTGAAGGTTAACTTAGGGCCCCTTCTGGATTCTTATCATTCTCTCTTTACTCTCTTTTACTTGTTTCAGTCATTTGACTGTGGCCATGCTGGAACACTGCCTTTAGTCGAGCAGATCGATCCCAGGACTTATTCTTTGTAAGCCTAGTACTTATTCTATCAGTCTCTTTTGCCGAACCGCTAAGTAACAGGGACGTAAACACACCAGCATCGGTTGCCAAGCGATGTTGGGGAGACAAACACAGACACACAAACACGCATATATATATATATATACAATGTGCTTCTTTAAAATTCTGTCTACCAAATCCACTCACAAGGCTTTGGTCGGCCTGAGGCTATAGTAGAAGACATTTGCCCAAGGTGCCACGCAGTGAGACTGAACCCGGAACCATGTGGTTCATAAGCAAGCTACTTACCACACAGCCACTCCTGCACCTATTCTATTTCCAGTTCATACATACCCTGATGTCCAGCTAAAGAATAATACTTTAGAAGAAACTAAGGATTTCAACTTTAATATTGAAGCTGATATTGAAGAAGATTTTGGCTTCTAGCTGGATGCCTTTCCTAATGCCAACCACTTTACAGAATGTAATGTGTGTCTTTTACATGTCACCAGCATGGGTGCCTTTTACATGCTTCTGGAATGAGTGCTTTATACATGTCATGTGCATGGGGTGCCTTTTATGTACCATGACAGGTGTCTTCCGCTATAGCCCCGAGTCGACCGAAGCTTTGTGATTGAATTCGGTAGGCGGAAGTTACTGCCATGTGTGTATGTGTACGTGTAGGTGCTCAGTGCCTCTCCGAAAGAGAGAGAGGGGACCATCATTCACTTAGCTTGACATGTCTTCTCAAGTACAGCAATCGCCAGAAATTTCGGTCACTTGTCATTGCCCCTGTGAGGCTCAAGGAAATATGAATGTAAAACAATAAAAAAAGAAATGATATCGGATCCTGTACTGTTGAAAATTACAGTCAGGATTACCAACCTCATCTCAACCTGAACATCTAAGTCACTTCCATTTCTGGATTACACACAGATCCACCTGAGGCACTAAAGTGAATGACTGGAAACACACTCCTGCATATCTCTCAAAATTTCCAAATCCATCATTTATACCAATCAGTAGTTCTTCACATAACCAATCCTCAATTCTAAATCTATTTTCAACTATCTCCAATTCCTCACACAACCAGTTCACAATCTTCAATACCTCATTTCCACCTACATTTAGCTTCTCCCACAACTATCCTCAATTCCAAATCTCCCATTTCTTATTTCTTTATTGCCCACAAGGGGCTAAACAAGGACAGATAAAGGAATTAAGTCAATTACATCGACCCAGTGTGTAACTGGTACTTAATTTATCGACCCCAAAAAGATGAAAGGCAAAGTCGACCTCGGTGGAATTTGAACTCAAATGTAATGGCAGACGAAATACCGCTAAACATTTCGCCCGGCATGCTAACGTTTCTACCAGCTCGCTGCCTTTCTATGTGTCTTTAATCTAGATGCTATCATTTTAATAGCTGAGAAAAAAATACACAGAAATCCAAATACTCACCCCCAACCATTTCTCATACAAGGCCATCTTCTTCTTAGACTAACCTACTATATAATATACATCATCATCATCACTGTTTAGCGTCTGCTTTCCATGCTGGCATGGGTTGGACGGTGCAACTGGGGTCTGGGAAGCCAGAAGGCTGCACCAGGCCCAGTCTGATCTGGCAATGTTTCTACGGCTGGATGCCCTTCCTAACGCCAACCACTCCATGAGTGTAGTGGGTGCTTTTTACGTGCCGCTGGCACAGGTGCCAGTCGAGGCTGGCAAACGGCCATGATCGGATGGTGCTTTTTATGTGCCACCGGCACGGAAGCCAGTCGGGGCGGCGCTGGCAACGGCCACGTTTGGATGATTCTCTTATGTGCCACCGGCACTGGTATCACAGCTACAATTTCCATTGATGTTGATACAATTCAAACAAATCTCCTGTAGTTGGGGGTCTGGTATCGCACACATGTTAACTGTTGGCTCTGACAGGTTTCCTCAAGACAGAAATATTTATACTTACAAATATATTTCCTGTAATTGGTTTTCAATCTGTGTTCGCTCTTCTCCTCTTATCCAGGGACAACTGAAGAGAAGAAAACAGTGATGATGATGATGATGAAGAAATACAGAGTACAATTACTGCTCTGTTTACTAATTATAAATTAGTGTTCTTTTGTTATGTGGTTTGATCAATTAGTAAGTAAATGAAATTAATATAAAAATAGTCAGTGAACAGGTCACGGTCTCAAAGCGATGAAAATATTTTGACAAATTAAATTTAAATGTTGAAGTGCATCTAACGGATTTTGTGTGTTGCTTAAATGGCTTATAAACACCTTCCACGCTGCAATTGTTTCCGTTCCAGCACACGATCTCAGATCGGGTCACTTGCTATGCAAGTACATCTCCATAATAGTAATGATATGTATTTATGTAATCAATGCATTACTGTGTGTATTTACGTACATACAGTCATGCTTCGATATATGAGTTAATTTGTTCTCAGAGAATGCTCGTAAAGTGAAAACCCATAAACAGAAAATAAAACTTGTGGAAGATTGTAAACCTGAGGTCTCATAAAGTGAGGTATTACTGTATGTATGAACGTATGTATGTGTGTATATATATGTATATGTGACTCTCTCTGTGTGTGTGTGTGACTGTGTGTATGCGAATTATTTTCCTCTTAGATATTGTCATCATCATCGTTTAACATCCACTTTCCCTGCTGGTTGGACGATTTGACTGAGGATTGGCAAACCAGATGGCTGCACCAGGCTCCAATCTTGATCTGGCAGAGTTTCTATAGCTGGATGCCCTTCCTAACACTAACCACTCCAAGAGTGTAGTGGGTGCTTTTACATGCCACCGGCATGATGGCCAGTCAGGCGGTACTGGCAACGGCCACACTCAAATGGTGTTTGTTACATACCACCTGCACAGGAGTCAGTCCAGCAGTACTAGCAATGGCCTCGCTCGAATGTTTTTTCACGTGCCAGTTAGGCGACACTGGTAACGATCATGCTTGAATGGTGCTTTTTACATGCCACCGCATATATGATTGTCTTATTCTTCTGTATGTGAAGGCGCGTCTACATGGTTGCTAGATTTGCTAGAAATATCCCTCAAACCACAACCAACTACCACTTTAAAAAGAAAAAAAAAAGGACACACTGGATGATGTAATCTGGGGTACACAGTTCTTGAAAAATGAAATGGGATGGTCATGACTGGAATGACTTAGATCATTGGTTTACTCAATTAGGGTTGGTTTGGAACTGAACAACAAAATTTTCACACAAACACATTCACTTGAGAAAAGTCAAATATTTACCTGAGCTGGTACTGTGGCGGGGATATGCTTGGATAATCCTCTGGCATTTGAACCTGAAAACAATGTAAGCAAAATGTTTAGTTTATTAATTGTGCTATTCTTTTACAGAAAATGAAACAACATGCAGCAGAATGACATGTAGAGAGAAATTCTAGAAGGTTCATACCCTGGTGTAGCAAGTGTGTATCTAACCATCAGAGCTTGCTGTATGGCTTTGCCCTCATCACCATCATCATTGTTTTAATGTCTACTTTTCAAGGATTGGGCACAATTTATTGAGACATATTTTCTATGGCTGGGTGCCTTTCCTCCTGTCAATCCTCGCCAGTTTCAAAGGTACTATTTCTCCATGGTCAGGATTTGGTTTCGCAGAATAATGGAAATAAATAACACTGCTTGTGTGACAGTGACATTCATTTACAATTAACACATGTCATCAAGACAAAGAGACACAAACATACACACACACACTCTCTCTCTCTCACACAGACACATTGTCAAAACCTTACCACATTATACATATACATATATATATACACACACACACAGAGGGGTACTGCCAGATCAAGATTGGAGCCTGGTGCAGCCATCTGGTTCACCAGCCCTCAGTCAAATCGTCCAACCCATGCTAGCATGGAAAGTGGACGTTAAACGATGATGATGATGATGATGATGATGATGATGAATACAGTGAACAGTTTAAGATGGCAAACTATATTTAAATAGGCAAAAAATATCTTCTGGATAAATTATTAGCTTTGCCATTTTAATTAATGAAAGCTTGATAATCTTCAAATCAAATTATATGAAAAAATTCGTTTTTTACTTGCAAGCCCAGTTTCCACTTCGGGTCATCTTGCCCGTCTGTAATCTGGATGGAGTAAATACGGGAAGTACTGTTCACCACACGCCAGTCATCTCCATAGATTGCCGTCAGAGCTTCTATTTCATCAACCTGAAAATGTTTAATAAATGAGGTCAAACGACATCTACAAATAGGCAAATATGTGTTTATAGTTTTGATCATAGAGGATAGTAAAACAAAGTAGTTTTTGGTATTCAGCTCAGTCAATGAATATTAGATATTCATATAGCTTGCATTCATGTACAGAACCTGCTGTTTCAAGATGATAAATAATAAAAATAAATGTGCCCTTTTAAAGCCTAGCCAGGCTCATGGGCCCGGTTTCTATGGCGTATGTGTTCCCCAGCTGGATGAGACATCAGTCCATTGCAGCGTTACTCATTTTTGCCAGCTGAGTGGACTGGAGCAACATGAAAAGAAGTGTTTTACTCAAGAACACAACGCCTCACCCAGTCCAGGAATTGAAACCACAATCTTACGATCATGATGCTGACATCCTAACCACTAAGCCACGCGCCTCCACTTCAAGATGATAAGTGAAACATTTTTTCTTGGGGAGAATGCTAGTCTATCATAAGAAGTTTTTCAGCTAAAGCAGTGTTTCTCAACCATTGTTTGCTAATGGACCCCTTTCATTCCTATTTTACTCAGATGGGCCCTTTTGATGTTTTAAAAAACCCTTATTATATTTTTGCCAACACTACACCTGATTTTCTCCCCTCCATACACACGCAAGCATATATCTGACTCATACACTGTTCACTTTCTAGACATTTGTATATTACTGCATATGCTTTATATGCACTTTTGACAAGTTGTGGTGCACCTGAGCACTGTATACAATAATTTCATTATTATTATTTTTATAATTAAATATTATTAGGGATTGTATACAAAAATAATTATTAAAATATTTTGTGTATTGTAGAAGTATAAGCACTTTATTGCCCATAAATCTTAACAACAAAATCTAATAGGGACCCCCAAGGGCCATATGAACCCTGGTTGAGAACCACAGAACAAAAGCAAATAGAATAAAGGGCTTTGCTCAGAGACACAGTCTATGCCAGCTGTGAGATAACAACACAGTTACCTGCCATCTTTCTGTTCATCATTACTTGAAGTTTTACTTTTCCTTGCGGGGCTCAAATGAATTCACCTATTTACATATTTAGGGCCCTATTCTTTGCATCTTTAGAAAATTTAATGATGTTTGCATTGTATTCTAGATTTTGTATTATCTTCTAAATTTGCAACAGTAAAATGAAGGATAACTATTTAAATTACGATCTTAAATTAAGTCTTACTGCTTGATATGAACTTTGACACACTACTGACTTTTTCCAATACAAATATATATTACTCTTTACTCTGTTACTCATTTCAGTCATTTGACTGCGGCCATCCTGGAGCACCGCCTTTAGTCGAGCAACTCGACCCCGGGACTTATTCTTTTTTGTAAGCCCAGTACTTATTATATCGGCCTCTTTTGCCGAACCGCTAAGTAACCACTATATATATATATATATATTTTTTTTTTGTTTTCATTACTTCATTATTTACAAACAATTTCCTTACGCAAATGTTGTCAAATTCACAGGATTTTTTTTTCTTTCTAAATAACTCTCGCCGTGGGTGGTGTCGCAAGAATTATAGTTATAGCAGAGACCACACGCCAAGTCATTTAAAAATTTTATAGCTTTAGTGAGATAACAAGGCAATGTCTAGTCTAAGGGAGAGTACTCATACCATAACATAATATAACGGTAATGCACGACTTACATAAGGGAGAGAACTCGTCTACTGCACAATTATATTTAGAGAAAAAAAATCAACATTCAACTTAAAGAAAAAACAACACAAAACAATGAACGAAGAGATTGAAAAATTAGCAAAAGTTAACGGTAACAGGATAAACACCAATCTAAAATTACGTTTTGTTTATAAGAATCTACATACTAATAAATTCACAAAGTTTTCTTTGTGATGAAGTTCAACTGTAGCGATAGGACTATAGTAAGGCTCTGAGAAACAATTTCTTTGCAATTATAGCTATTAAATTAAATTAAAGTATCTCTCTTTTGAGAAATGCTATTATCGCGGAATAAAACAACTCTGGAACTGAATCAGAAATGGATAAATTTCGTCCCAGGACATCGTGACAAATTATGAAGTCCTTTGCCCTATTGCAAAGGCAAACTTCTACTTACTGTGAATAGTTTAACTTGAAAAATAATAATGTGCTTATTGTATCTATTTATTGCCCACAGGAGGGGACAAACAAGGACAGACAAAGCGATTAAGTCGATTACATCGACCCCAGTGTCTAACTGGTACTTATTTAATCGACCCCGAAGGGATGAAAGGCAAAGTCGACCTCGGCGGAATTTGAACTTAGAACGTAACGGCAGCCGAAATACCACTAAGCATTTAGCCTGGCGTGCTAACGTTTCTGCCAACTCAGGTGCACTATAATTAAAAGGAAAGATTTTCATGAGCGAATATAGTTTTTAAAACGAAGGATAAGGCCAGGAGAAATAACGTGCGCTTAAAAGCATGAAGAATTGAGAACAGCGAATTGAATGAAGTCCTAAAAAATATCCACAAGAAGTTTCTTGAGAATATTCGGTGGTTAAATTAACAATATTAAATTCTATATTGTCTGATTACGTATTTGCTTTGCAAAATCTCTTGATGGTTTAGAAATTTTTTCGCTTCTTCATAGATGTGAAATAAGCTCACCTATCATTGAGGATTCAACCTGGAGTTCAATACTAAAGAAAATAGCTCTTTTAAACATGGGACCAATGTGAAGTGATATTAGCACTGCCAGTAAAAGGTATTTGTTTCAGGATACCTTTTGGTAAGGTCTTAAATAATAAGTTGATATGCTCTACTTAGTCTGAATATTCTTAAGAAGATGTTGATCAGTAGGATTGTATAATTTAGGTTTCGATTCAGGGAACATCTTTAAAAGAAATTCAGAGATTTGTTTGCTTTAACATAACTATCCTCTCACATCTGGGCAACATAATTCATCACGAGAACGTTGATGAAATTTGTGATATTGTTGAGCTGAACTGGGATCTTTTCGGTTTGAACGGCAGTTTTTTACTAGCGGTGTCATATGAAATTGTCACCCATAATTATGACCCTAGTATCGATCTATTGCATTTCAATCCGTTTTGGGGTTAAGGTTAGGGGTAGGGGAAGGGTATCTTTTTTTTCTTCAGAGGCTATAGTAGAAGACACTCGCCCAAGGTGTCACGTAGTGGGATTGAACCCGGAATCATGCGGTTGGTAAGCAAGCTACTTACCATCCCTGCGCATATAAAAACGAATATATATATATATAAATATTTGAGTAGTTGAATGAATTATCTTGTTATGGATAATTCAGTTAACCGATACCTGGGTAGCAAATTCACATCAGAGAAGACACGTTTGAAGTTACGTGCTTTCGTGTGGAAATTTGTATGAAAGTTTTTTGTGCATCTTGATGTTGACATAAGTTCCTTGCTTTTCCTGATGAGAAAGCGGCATAATATACTCCTTATTCCTTCGCAATTAGGAATATGCAGCCTTCGAAACATATGTCGAAAATAAAGGAATTTTGTTAATTCGTCGTTCAACTCCATTCTTTCATATATATATATATATATATATAGATCAAAATAAAATAAAAACATGATGCGAAGGATTCAGCGGTACATATGTTTCGGGCCTTTATTAGACAGATTTATAACAATGCATAATGTATGTCTGTGGCCTTCTTCAGCCGCGCACAACAGCTTCCACAAGGACATGTGTTACATCAAAAATTCTTGGTTGGGGATATATATATATATATATATATATATATATATATATATAAAGCAGCTGAGGACCCCTCCCCTAACTCTAATCAGTTTCTTATTTATGAAAATTTAATTACGCCGCTTTCTTTCAATGTTATCAATGATTTTATTTATTTATTTTTGTTTTGCCTTATGAACTTTGGACGGTCATAACAAAAAATTCAAAGAGTGCTGTTTTAAAGGCATCAAAAGAAAAAGAGAGAGGATTTATTGAATACAAACTTAAACGCATAAATGCCAAAAAAAAAAAAATATAACCTTTGTAACAGCGATCTTTGAGAGTAACAAGTTTGAAATCTCTCAAGCCAGCTCTGATCGAGCAGGCCTGTGGTCAACGGCGTTCCTGACATGATCATCCAACGTCTTTTATATATATATATCAAGAAACTACACAGTCCAACGGTCTCCCATTAAAACGGATGGACGTGATTTAAGACCGATCCGGCTATTATGTCTAGCAGATTGAACGACCACACAGGAGTCACATTGGGTTTGCTCTCCAATAACATGTTTGTTACGTTCGGGCATGTCATTTTCGTTCGATATATTTACGTTGATCACATAGACATAGACGTATCGTATGAAGACATAGACGTATCGTGTATCAACGAGTAAAAGGCGAAGCTAGAAATAACAGCCAAACTCACCTGTCGCGTCAAATTGTCTTCAATCACGTCCATGACACACAAGATGCTGTGGTGTCAAACGTGGCGGTGAACATTTCGAAAGTGTACCTTCTGAATAAACGCGTCAATTTGCGTTGGGGGCGGGGGGACATTTAAGACTAATTCCTTCTTGTACATTTCACTTACCTCCAGCTTAAATCGGGGAGAAAAAAATCATAAAAAGAAAAACGAAAAAAACAATATTTAAGAAGAACAAAAATTAGAATTTAACATGCCATGAAACTGCATAAGAGTAAAAATTACAAATTAGCAAATGAGACGGTGTTGGCGGGTTTGTTAACAACGGGAAAATAACATCACTAACAAAATTATCACTAAAATTGGGGCACTTAACCAGTTCGTCACGGAAAGCTGAAGTAAGTATCAGAAGTCTCCTCTATTTTATATTTATGTGTATATATACATAAGTCGTTGTTTTTTCTTTTATTTTAAAAAGTTTTCTATGCTGTTTTCTTGCTTTTTGTTGTGGTTTTGTCAAAGCTTTGGCACACCCATTTTTGCAGACCGAAATTTTATCACGAGTGGATTACGAAATTCTTTCCCTAACGAAGATATTTCGATCACATTTAATCTCATCATGATGTGTGTGTATATGCTGGAGTTTTCATTTGCCATATATATATATATACATACATATATAGGATCTTTTCCTTTAGATAGACAGAATTCAACCCAATTTCTGTTTAACTAAACAATTTGAAACTTCGTATACTGGTACAATGTGTCAAAAGAAAACATTATCTTCACTTGGCTTTTGTGAGAAAATTGTAATTTGGGATATATATATATATATATATATATATATATATATATATATATATATATTCTGGAGTCTCTTTTTAAAGTAGAGGAAACAGCTAAGGTTCTTTTGCTGCTATTTCTAAACTTCGGTATGTGGTAAAGCAAATCTTTGCTGAAACCTAATTATAAAGTATACTTAAGTTTACCGTGAAATTGTCCTTTGTCATGCCGAATTCTACTTGGAGAAATTATTGATTACTAGTTAATTAATTAATTTTACCCTTTGTTATATATATATATATATATATATATATATATATATATATATATATAAACATTGCCATACTACTATAAACGAAACATTGCCATATATATATATATATATATATATATATATATATATATAAAACAATTGCAGCGTGGAAGGTGTTTGTAAGCCATTTAAGAAACACACAAAAGCCGTTAGATTCACTTCAACATTTAAGTTTAATTTGTCAAAATATTTTCCTCACTTTGAGACCGCGACCTGTTCACTGACAAAAATCCGTGCTGCATCAGTGATTTTTGTGAGTGAACAGGTCGCGGTCTTAAAGCGACGAAAATATTTTGACAAATTAAACTTAAATGTTGAAGTGAATCTAACGGCTTTTGTGTGTTTCTTAAATGGCTTACAAACACCTTCCACGCTGCAATTGTTTTCGGTTCAGCACACGATCTCAGATCAAATCACTTGCTATGCGAGTACATCTCCATATATATATATATATATAATATATATATATATATATATCAAATGGATGTGTTATAATACCATTCCACATACACGAAAACAGCCATCAGCTGCCCCACAGATAAGCACTATATAAATTAATCTACGCTTATTGTGTATGTGTGCGCGTGTCTGTGTGTGTACCCCTTGATCGCACCGAGTCTTACATGTTACGTAGTAATAAATTGTAAAAAAAATGTCTCTCGAGTCTCGATATACATATACGAGACATTAAAAACGTCAATTTACCCGCGCGAGGATACACACATAGGTAGATAGATAGATAGATAGATAGATAGATAGATAGATAGATAGATATATAAAGTTCCGTTACAGTTGATAAGTTATAAGTGTGATACACAAGTGCTAAAACATTGTAAATAAATCGATTTTGAAGCAAATCGTAGGGAATATAAACCAGATGTTATAGGAATATGAGAATCTTGGCGAAGAATAATAAACAACAGCAGCTTAAGTCTCTTAGATTATAAAATTGTGTCAGGAAAATAAGGTACTCGGACGAGGTGGATTCGGATCTTTTCGGTTTGAACGGCAGTTTTTTTAACATAATTCCCACGAAACTAAACACTTTTAAACTTCGTATACTGGTAGAATGTGTTTATAAAACATCTTTTTCTCTTGGTTTTATTGAGAAAATTCTATAGTTTGTAAGATATTTGTTGTTGTTTTTTCTTCAATTTCTGCAATTTCAACCAATCAATGACGTCTATTGAGGTGAAAACATTCTGTGCCGTATGAAAATGTCCTTCGTTTAAGAAACAGATTGGGTTTATTTACATTTGTGAAGAAAAAAAATATACCCTTCCCCCACCCCTAACCCTATTGAAATGCAATAGATCGATACTAGGGTCATAATTATGGATGGCAATTTCATATGACACCGCTTGAAAAAACTGCCGTTAAAAACGAAAAGATCCATGGATTCTTAATTCATGTGAAAATGCCATACAAAGAAATTATAGATCTTTAAAAAATAGGGCAGTAAAAAAGCACCAGATGAAGTTTATTCTATTAAGAAGTAACATTCTTTTGGATCAAGCTACCCAATGAAATAGTCAATACAACTAAATTAAACCAAAATACCGCAGTAATAAAAGGAACGGTTACGAGTAATCAGACAAGTTTAGAATGTGTCTCTAGTATGATCAATCAGGCGTAGTTTATTAATCAACAGATACAAAGTTTTTAAGTAAACTGTATAAATAAATAATTCAATACATACATCATCATCATCATCATTTAACGTCCGTTCTCCATGCTAGCATGGGTTGGACGGTTCGACCGGGGATCTGGGAAGCCAGAAGGCTGCACCAGGCTCCGGTCTTATCTGGCAATGTTTCTACAGCTGGATGCCCTTCCTAACGCCAACCACTCCGTGAGTGTAGTGGGTGCTCTTTACGTGCCACCTGCACTGGTGCCAGGCGAGGCTGGCATCGGCCACAGTCGGATTGGTGCATTTTACGTGCCACCTGCACGGAAGCCAGTCGAGGTGGCACTGGCATCAGCCACGGTCGGATTGGTGCATTTTACGTGCCACCTGCACGGAAGCCAGTCGAGGCGGCGCTGGCATCAGCCATGATTCGGATAGTGCTTTTTACGTATCTCCAGTCCAGGGGCCGAGGTAAATACCTATAATCTTAAGAAATAAAATAATGGGGAAAAACAACATATATTTTCTTTTAGACGTCCAGAGAAAAGAAACTCCATCTCCCTCTTGCAACAAATATGGCAACTAAAAAATGAATTTATCAAATTTTTTTTAAATACTATGATCAGTGGTAGAGTTTGTTAAATCATATTCTGGAGGAACTAGATTGTGCTGTCTATGTCCCAGTGAGAAATTCTTCATCTTGATATTTGTCAACATGTTGAAGTTAATGAGTGAACTAGTATCAGAATGTCATCTTTAAAATAAGGTTATCCTTAGAAACTTTACCCTGCCAACAGTCTGAATACACTGTAACAGTATAAGTATGGAATTTTGTCAGTGAACCAGTCGCGGTCTCAAAGCGACGAAAATATTTTGCCAAATTAAATTTAAGTGTTGAAGTGAATCTAACGGTTTTTGTGTGTTTCTTAAATGGCTTATAAACAATTTCCACGCTGCAATTGTTTTCGTTCCAGCACACTATCTCAGATCAGGTCACTTGCTATGCAAGTACATCTCCGTAAAGTATAAGTAGAATTCCTTTGAAATCTTTTGATACTTTCTTTGATACCTCCTGACCCTTATATATATTTCTCCGACTCAAATTTAGTGTCAAAGTCTTTCAGAGAAGGACTTGTTTCTATCTACTGAATAAATTTTCTACTTTATTGGATCATTAAGATTCTATTCTGAACATTTCCACTTTCATCATCATCATCATCATCATTTAACGTCCGTTCACCATGCTACCATGGGTTGGACGGTTCAACCGGGGATCTGGGAAGCCAGAAGGCTGCACCAGGCTCCGGTCTTATCTGGCAAAGTTTCTACAGCTGGATGCCCTTCCTAATGCCAACCATTCCGAGAGTGTAATGGGTGCTTTTTACGTGCCACCTGCACTGGTGCCAGGCGAGGCTGGCATCGGCCACGGTCGGATTGGTGCATTTTACGTGCCACCTGCACGGAAGCCAGTCGAGGCGGCACTGGCTTCGTCCACGATTCGGATGGTGCCTTTTACGTGCCACCGACACGGAAGCCAGTCGAGGCGGCGCTGGCTTCGGCCACGATTCGGATGGTGCTTTTTACGTGCTACTGACATGGAAGCCAGTCGAGGCGGCACTTTATTTTATTAAATTGTTTTTATTACTGTGGCTTCATTTTTTTCTTACTAGAATTTCCTTTCTATTACTGCCCTCTATAAGTGAGTATTTCTTCTTTCTCTTACCCCTCTTTGATTTTCCCTTTCACTTTCTTTCCTTTACCATTCACAGTATTTTCATCCCACCCCACTGCCTTTTATTTCCAATATTCTACTTTCTACCCTTCATCTCTCTCCCTGTAGCCAGTTAACCTTGTATTGCCTTTGTAGATTTTATGCTATTCTATATAAGAGCAGGTGGGGGCACAATGGCCCAGTGGTTAGGGCAGTGGACTCTCAGTCGGAGGATCGCGGTTTCGATTCCGAGACTGGGCATTGTGTGTGTTTATTGAGTGAAAACACCTAAAAGCTCCACGAGGCTCAGATTTGAAGGGTTTAGTAAAACAAATTGACTCTAATACTTGATTTGATTTTTTTTTTCAAACTAAGTCTGGCACTGGTGCAATGGCCCAGTGTTAGGGCAGTGGACTTGCGGTCGGAGGATCACAGTTTCAATTCCCAGACTGGGCGTTATGTGTGTTTATAGAGCGAAAACACCTAAAAGCTCCACAAAACTCCGGCAGGGAGTGGTGGTGACCCTTGTTGTACTCTTTCGCCCCAACTTTCTCTCGCTCTCTCTTCCTGTTTCTTGAGTAACACTGCGATGGACTGGTGTCCCGTCCAGCTGGGGGGAAACACATATGCCACAGAAACCGGGAAACCGGGCCCATGAGCCTGGCTAGGCTTGAAAAGGGCACATGAATAAATATAAGAGCAGACAGTTTCTTCAGTACCACTCCCTTGTTCATATTTATCTTCCATGTACCTCAAACTCCTCTCTCACAATTGAGCTTTCTTTCTGTGTCCATTTGTTTGGCAGTGGTTTTCAAAGTTGGGTTCATGGTCCTCAAATTGTTTTTACATTTTCTGGCATTTTGTTAGCGATCAGTTGCTATGAACGTTCATCATCTTGAACCAA
The DNA here is from genome assembly GCF_006345805.1 of Octopus sinensis. Classification (NCBI taxonomy): domain Eukaryota; kingdom Metazoa; phylum Mollusca; class Cephalopoda; order Octopoda; family Octopodidae; genus Octopus; species Octopus sinensis. The sequence continues at coordinate 44,462,081 of NC_043014.1, read as the reverse complement.
CATTTGACTAGCTTTGTATTCAAGTGAAAAAATGTTCATTATTTACACTATTTACAACTGATGGATATTTGTCCTCATCTTGTTTGTTGTTAACACGACGTTTTGGCTGATATACCCTCCAGCCTTCAACAGATGCCTTGAAGAAATTTCAGACCTGGATTCTCATTCCTAAAGTGTTTTTCGATGTTGTTGTTGTTGTTATGATTATTATTATTATTCAGGTCACTGCCTGGAATTGAACTCGGAATCTTGGGGTTAGTGGCCTGCGCTCTTAACCACTACGCCATATATCCGTCAATTGCAAATAATGTAAATAATGTACATAATTCCTCATCTCTTAAATATAGAACTGTATTAAAAAAATGTTTGTCAAAAGCCTGAAGAAACAGATTTAAAGAGTTAGAGGCCCGCGAGAGTTTAAGTTGCATGGAGCTGAATAGAACCATTTTCTTTTGTTTGTCCACTCACTCGGATCTCCTCTCCAGCAGCACACCTGTTACTGGCCTCAATCTAAATCACTCCTTCTTTCTCTCTCTGACTGGGTAACCCTGTATCTTCTCTACAGCAAGACACTGGTTTCTCTCTGTCATACTCTAACCCTTCATCATCTGGCACAAGATCACCTCCAATGCCACATCCTCTTTCAAAGGATCTTTGTCTTGCAAGTTACTTGGAGCCCCTTTTAGTACCAGAGCTAGTGCTATGTAGAAAGCATCCAGTCCACACTGTGAAAAAAAACCATGCCAAAGCTGACCTCACCAGTGCTGGTGCCATGTAAAAAGCACTTGGTCCACTCTGTGGGGTGGTTGGTGTTGAGAAAGGCATCCAGCTGTAGAAACCATGCCATAACAGAACTCGCTGGTGCTGGTGCCGCATAAAAAGCTGAGTCTTCTTTGTAAGGTGGTTGGTGCTATGAAGAGCATCCAGCTGTAAAAGCCATGCCAAGACAGACAGTAAAACCTGGTGCAGTTTCCTGCCTAGCCAGCCTCTGTTAAACCATCTAACCCATTGCCAGCATGAAAAGCAGGCGTTAAATAATGATGATGGTGATGATGACGATGATGATCTACACAAACACACACACACACTATGGGCTTTTTACAAATTTTTGTCTATCAAATCCACTCATAAGGCTTTGTTTGGTTGGCCAGGTCCTGTAATATAAGATGGACACCGAAAGAAGCTCATCATGTGTGTGTGTGTGTGTGTATGGTATTAGATTGGTAGGTAGGTAAGTCTACAGATATATCAATAGATATGCAGATAGTGATATGGTACTTGTCCCTATATTTGACCAGACCTGGCTGAAGAAAAAGAAATGTGTTGAAGCTATTCTAATTGTGAGATGTGAGATGTCTTGAAATGTGTAAGTTGCTCAAAGATCTGTGAGCAGATGTGTATACACACACACACAGGTTTCTTTCAGCTTCCATCTACCAAATCCACTCTCCCAAAGCTATGGTCAGCCCAGGGCTAGAGTAAAACTTGTCCAAGCTGCCATGCAGTGGGACTGAACTTAAAAACCATGTGGCTGGCAAACAAACTTAACCGTACTACAATATCTGCCTCTGCCTAATGTCCATGTTTCCATGCTTGCCTGGTTCTGACAATTGATTGAGGTAGACTCATTCTGTCTGACCCATACATGTATGGGAAAGTAAATGTTAAATGATGATGATGATGATATATATATATATATCTCTTATTATAAAAGGCAGATTTTATCTGCCTCCCTTTGGGAGTTATACAAATCTACAATATAGGATTTCTTCAATTACAATTACCTAGCAATTTTAAGAGTACAATGCAACGCGTCATGCCAGGTCCAGTTTTTAAAATTTAAACTCCAATTAAGCAAAATTTACAGAAAACTCACATTCTGGTGTGTGTGTCAAATGCTTTTCTTAGTCTGGTTACAGCACACGCAAACGCACACACACACTGTGTAACGAATAAATGAAACTAGATGTAATATTTGTTACTGTCCATGAACGCTGATAGATACATGAGTAAAATGTATGGGAAGCTAACAAATAAGAGTGAGTGAAAATGTTCTTGGAAGAGAGTAAATTTGAAGCTTGAGAACAATCAGATACATTTGCAACACATCTGTTGAAAATATTATTATTCACACACATACATATACATATATACATACAGACAGACAGACAGATAGACACACACACACACACACACACACACGATCCAGCATGGCCACAACCTCAAGGCTGAAACATATAAAAGAATAACAGAATATAAATGTGTGCATGTGTGTGAGAGAGAGAGTTGTGTGTGTATATGTATGTACGTATGTATGTATATTATATAATAAGCGGTTTTTTCAACAGCTTGAACTAAAAGTCAGAGGGGAATGGATAAAAACTATTATATAACTTGCTATAAAAGCAGGTAGTAATTTTATCTGTCCTTATTCATAGTGCAAGTTTTGAAGAGTGCATTTCGATTTTAACAGCTATTTTTTTCAAAGCTATGTGGAAGTAACAAAGGAGCATATTTGGCATATTTTGCTTTATGAGTTCAATAAAGACAACAACGCACGGAAAGTACAAGAAATATTAATGCAGTATATGGGGATTGGACAATAAGCGTAAGGCAGTGTCAATGGTGGTTCCAGAAATTCCGAGCCATAAACTACAGCCTAGAAGACGAGCCTCAT
>NC_043014.1:44384404-44454404 GCF_006345805.1 Octopus sinensis | reverse complement strand
CTGTCGTTGTTTAACCCAAGTCAGTCCTGCTCAAAACATTCTACTGCTGGCCATGCTGGGGCACTGCCTTGAAGGGATTTTAGTCTAACAAATTGACCCGAGTATTTTTTTTTATTTTCTTTTAATCTGGTACTTATTCCATTTTTTTTTTTTTTTTTTTTTGCTGAACTGCTTAGTTAAGGAGACATAAGCAAACCATCACCGGATGTCAGTTGGTGATGATGGTGGTGAGGACAAACCCAAAACCACACACACATACACACACACACACACATATACATGCAGTTTCCAGCTACCAATGATCAAAAGTGTTTGATTACACGATCCTTCATTTTGTTTCTTTTTTTTTTTTAATTTTCTTCTTCCAATTCTTAGTGTATTTGGGATCACATCATGTGTACCCTTCGTTTTTAAAATAGTAGCATGGGATTTGGTGGAAAATTTGGTTGCTATTTCTAGTAGTTCTAGCAACCATGAAGATGCACCCACTGTTAGCTTGCCTTCCACATAGTACTTTCATGATGTGATACACAGCAAAGTAATGAAATATGATGCTGAAGAAAGTGTGTTGTGATGCATAGTTCACAAGCATGATGCTTTAGATATATTTATTCCATCACATAAATATATTAATATACTATGCTATACTCTCATTTGCCATCTCTTTATTTCTCTCTCTCTCTCTCTCTCTCTCTCTCTCTATATATATATATATATATATATATAATATATATATATATATATACCGGAGTAAACACATAAATGTGAAACAAGGTGGAAAAAAGAGTACTCAAATACCAGTGGTAGAGTAAAAAAGAGTACTCAAATACCAGTGGTAGAGTAATATGCTAGAATCTAGCAAAAACTGTCCGATGAACGGCAACAGGAAACTCAGAGTAACAGGTTTTGTTGAATTTTCTGCTGCTTTAAATAAAGCATATTACTCTACCACTGGTATTTGAGTACTCTTTTTTCCACCTTGTTTCACATTTATGTGTTTACTCCGGTATATATATATATATATATATATATATATATATAGGCGAGCTGGCAGAAATGTTAGCACACCGGGCGAAATGCGTAGCCGTATTTGGTCTGCAGTTACGTTCTGAGTTCAAATTCTGCCGAGGTCGACTTTGCCTTTCATCCTTTCGGGGTCGATAAATTAAGTACCAGTTACGCACTGGGGTCAATATAATCGACTTAATATGTTTGTCTGTCCTTGTTTGTCCCCTCTGTGTTTAGCCCCTTGTGGGTAATAAAGAAATATATATATATATATGTACATAGATGAAATTTATATAGAAAAACAAAAGACGAAGACTGGTGTATGAACAACAAGCAGGTGTATCAGTTTGATGCTCAGGAAAATGAAAAATTCTTTTATGTTTCAAGCCTACACTCTTCAACAGAAAGGAATAAGAGAAAAAAAAAACAGAGAGTGAATGACAAAAACCTGTAGATTTAGTGGTCAAGCATGTATGTCATCCTATAAATAATGTGGTCTTTTATACTTCTTTTATTTTTCAAAATTAAGATAAACAAAGTTCTTTTTTAATCTAAAATATACTCTCCTTCACTTTCTACAATGCTCTTTCATTGTAGACTTGCAAGGCCCTTCTTTGAAAATTCATTTGTCCCCCGATGAAAAATACTCCTCCGGTACTGTTCTGACCTTGTCTACAGAATTTATATTTTTTCCATCCAAATGATTTTAAAGACTGTGGAATAAATGATAATCAGATGGGGCAATGTCTGGCAAATATGGTGGGTAGAGCATCGTTTCCCATTCAAATAGCTCCAGCCTTTGGAATGTCATCCTTGCTGTATGTGGCCAAGCATTATCCTGATGGAAGGACATCTTTCATCAAAGATGGTTGTTGCTCTTCTAGCGCTGACTTAAGCTGCTTGCAGTAGATCTCCTTTGTTATCATTTGGTTTGGGTTTTAAAGTTCGAAGTGGACTAAATCTATCATATCCCACAAAACAGAAAACAATAACTTACATGGGTGAAGAGTGGAGGCACATGGCTTAGTGGTTAGGGTGTCAGCATCATGATTGTTATTTGTGGTTTCGATTCCTGGGCTGGGCGATGCATTGTGTTCTTGAGCAAAACACTTCATTTCACATTGCTCCAGTCCACTCAGCTGGCAAAAATCCACTCACAAGGCTTTGGTCAGCCCAAGGCTATAGTAGGAGACACTTGCCCAAGGTGCCACACAGTGGGACTGAACCCGGAACCATGTGGTTGGTAAGCAAGCTACTTACCACACAGCCACTCCTGTGCCTATGTATAGATATTTATAACATGTATTATATAATATATATTGCAATTACGTCTAACACTACATTCTGTTACCTTTTTTAATCTTTTGTTTGTTACAGTCATTCTACTGTTGGCCATGCTGGGGCACTGCCTTGAAGGGATTTTAGTCTAACAAATTGACCCGAGTATTTTTTAAAATTTTCTTTTAATCTGGTACTTATTCCATTTTTTTTTTTTTTTTTTGCTGAACTGCTTAGTTAAGGAGACATAAGCAAACCAATACCGGACGTCAGTTGGTGATGATGGTGGTGAGGACAAACCCAAAACCACACACACACACACACACACACACATATACGCAGTTTCCATCTACCAAATTCACTCATGTGGCTTTGGTTGGCCTGTGGCTATCATAGAAACCACACACACACACACACACATATACGCAGTTTCCATCTACCAAATTCACTCATGTGGCTTTGGTTGGCCTGTGGCTATCATAGAAACCACACACACACACACACACATATACGCAGTTTCCATCTACCAAATTCACTCATGTGGCTTTGGTTGGCCTGTGGCTATCATAGAAAGCATATGCCCAAAGTTGTGCACAGTGGGGTTGAACCTGAGACCAGGTGGTTGCAAAGCAAACTTCTTAAGCATACAGCCATATGTGTACTTGTCCAATCCTTCTTTCTTTTTTGTGTGATTCGGCTGCTATTTCTAGCAACAGTATAGGAGCACTGTCTGTGGTTTCCTAAATAAATGGTAATATTTATGCTATGTAAGGTGGGGAGCTGGCAGAATTGTTAGCACACCAGGCAAAATGCTTAGTGGCATTTCTTCAATCTGAGTTCAAATTCCACCAGGGCTGACTTTGCCTTTCATCTTTCCAGGGTTGATAAAACAAGTACCTGTTGAGCGCTGGGACAAAGTTATTGACCCCCCCCCCGAAGTTGCTGGCCTTGTGCCAAAATTTGCTGGTGTGTTTATGTCCCCGTCACTTAGCAGTTCGGCAAAAGAGACCGACAGAATAAGTACTGGGCTTACAAAGAATAAGTCCCGGGGTCGATTTGCTCGACTAAAGGCAGTGCTCCAGCATGGCCGCAGTCAAATGACTGAAACAAGTAAAAGAGTAAAGAGAGATATAGATATAACATGAAGTAAAAAAAAAAAAAAATCGCAAAGGACTGGAAGAATGTTGAGAGTCCACGTTGGTTAGAAGCAGTCAGTTGCTTTTAGCTTGATAAATCATGTAATGGTGATAAAATAAATATCACACACACTGATATCGTGATATCGTTCCTGTTGTTGTTGTTGTTGTTGTAATTGAGTAACCCTGGCAACTGTTTAGACATGTCACAGCAACCTAATGGACCAGCCATTTATTCAGATACCATGGCAGCATGGAAGCCAGACATTAAATCATGATGATTTCCATTGCATCAATTTATGATAAGCTATTCCAGCTTCACTCTAGGATATCTGCCCTAAAATTAGAACTTAGAACATCTGGTTAACATTGCAAACTAAACGTTGCATATTTAACACAACAAGCTACTCAGATGGTCACGGTATACACAACATTTAGTACAGTGACATTATTACATTACACACACAACAATATATATGCACCCATAAGGAACCTTAAAAACCTCCTCCTTCATTCTCAACAGTGTCCCTCCCCACTAATATCTTCTACTGATTATTCTTTCTGTGCTGTCAGTCATTACTCCCTTTCCCTTCAGCACTTTCTGTTGACAGTTATACCTCATTCTTGTCTCATGCACTGCCTCATATCTACAATCAGCCACCCTTTTCCTTTATTCTCCTCTCACTATATTCAACCCTATGTATCTCTGACCACTCCACCACCATGCTAAAGGGTTCAATAAAAAAAGTGTCCTTTACATATTTATGGTAGTTGGGTGTGTTAGTATGGAAATTTGGCTGCTCTTTCTAGCCAATTAAGTGATCACAGAGAGAGAGGGGGGGGAGAAAGAGAGATGGAAAGAGAGAGAGAGACTCCTTTATCGACTTTTTGTTTGTAAACCTCTTGTGGTTCCTAGTTACAAGGAAAAGTCTGAAAAAGCAGGTGTTGATTTGCATCCATCGCAACTAATCGAAATAGAAGCATGGCTGTTAAAATAGATGCAATTGCATGAGGAAAGTTGAAGAACAATGTAACATTTCAACCATGATGCCATATAAATTAAGAGAAATACTAATTTTTAATTTAGTATAATTTCCTTTTCACTAGTACATTAATAGTTCACTAGTACAGTGGCTCTCAAACTGACAACGTCCATCTGTGTGTGTGTGTGTGTGTGTGTGTGTGTGTGTGTATATGTATTAATGTAAGTTTAAAGGGATATATTATCTGGGTGGATACTGTGATGGCTCTCAGCCATGTTCCAGGTTATGGCTAACCACATTGATTAGTACTTACATCACTTATGCTGTAAATTCCTCCATCAGTAAATCCAGCATGTTCACTTATCTGCAACTGCCAATACTTTGTGCACTGGAAACATGTAGAAGTTGTAATAACAATAAAGATATATTGTATGAAATTGTAAAAGAAAAGGAAATGAATTTTGAGGATGAGTAAGTTTCCATATTCTATACCATTATATATATATATATATATATATATATATATATATATATATATTTAAAATGAGGGTGAGAAATTAGATATTAATTTAATCAACATCGATTTCACACAAGTGGTCTAGCATATAAAAATGCTGAAGGTTCAGTAAAATTGTATTATATACATATTAGAGGGAAACCACTATGTGGACACCCTTATGCTAGAAATAGATCTGCAATGGTCTTACCACTAAGAAAACATTTCTTGAGAACATTTCTTGGTGGTAAGACCATAGCGGATCTATTTCTAGCATAAGGGTGTCCACGTAGTGGTTTTCCTCTAATATGTGTATGTATTTATATATATATATATATATATATGTGTGACGGACTTGCCTGTTGTTAGACAACATATGAAGGCTTGACAATTTCAGCCACACAGATGATTTATTTATGGTGATCAAATGTTTCTGTATATACATGCTCACTCCCTCCATCAAATCGATATTACCTGTACAGGTGCAACGAGTGCCACATGTCTGATGGCAAAATGATTGCAGAGCAACATCAAATGAAGTGCTTTGCTTGAGAACACAATGCAATGCTTGATCTGGGAATTGACCTCACGATCTCACAATCATGAGTGCAACATCTTAACCACTAAGCCATGTGCTTTCACATATGCATATATATATATTATATATATATATATATTTCCGTCCAACCCGTGCTAGCGCGGAAAACGGACGTTAAATGATGATGATGATGATGATTATATATATATATATATGTATCAAATGAAGAAAATGAAAAACAGGACACAAAGGATTTTGTGGTACATATGTTTCGGGGTTTATTGAACAACTTATTCTTACATCAATGCATAATTGATATAACAGGTAGATCAAAAGCCTTCTTCAGCCGCGTACAATTGCCACACCAAAGACTTGTATCACATTATAACAGGTTTGGAGTCTAGCAATACCATATATGCTTATGAGGATTTACTTTCCCAATGAAACTCGGTTTTTTCTCAAACTTTTTCTCAAACCTGTTATAATGTGATACAAGTCTTTGGTGTGGCAATTGTACGCGGCTGAAGAAGGCTTTTGATCTATCTGTTATATCAATTATGCATTGATATAAGAATAAGTTGTTCAATAAAGCCCGAAACATATGTACCGCAAAATCCTTTTGTGTCCTGCTTTTCATTTACTGCATTTGATACATATATCCTATCACCTATGCTACTAGCGGGCATATACAGGTGCTTACATTTATCAAGTATTCACCCTGAATTTATTTATATATATATATATATATATATATATAATTAATTAATAAGGGTGAGAGAATTAGATACTAATTTAATAGTATACCTATTCAACACCAAGTGGCCCAGTGCCTCGAGAAACCTGGATTATTATAATATTTTATAACATATTATAATATTTTATACAAAAATAAATATAAGAGAGTGGTCACTATGTGGCTCACTCTAGCACTAGTAATAGATCCAATAGGTTTCAACCACAAAAATACATGTTTCCTATGGAAGTCAGTACGATTGTTAGCTCACACGAACAGGGCAAATAAAAAATAACAAAAATACAGATTATTTTGGGACAATTGTTTCACTATTAATGAATTAAATGTAATTTTACTCACAATAACTCACTTGTAGCTCCTCAGCCAAAACTATCTGGATGAAATCCACTCGATTGAGTGGATTTCATCCAGATAGTTTTGGCTGAGGAGCTACAAGTGAGTTATTGTGAGTAAAATTACATTTAATTCATTAATAGTGAAACAATTGTCCCAAAATAATCTGTATTTTTGTTATTTTTTATTTGCCCTGTTCGTGTGAGCTAACAATCGTACTGACTTCCATAGGAAACATGTATTTTTGTGGTTGAAACCTATTGGATCTATTACTAGTGCTAGAGTGAGCCACATAGTGACCACTCTCTTATATTTATTTTTGTATATATATATATATGTATGTATGTATGTATGTATATAATATATGGAGTGGAGCAGGTAAAATCCAGGCTACATATGTTTCTTAGCTACCAGATCCTCTGCTGTTATAATTTCTCAATGACGAGTGCTCAGCTAGATACTCATTAGGCCAAAGATAGCTTAATTATATGAAGGTTACATGGTCATTAAGGAATCTCAAGTTAACTCGTTGAAGATATAATTTGAAATGAGTGATGAAGCTGGAAGAACAGAGTAAAAAAAATAAATAACTAAAAAACATACATTTGTACTAATCAATAGACACAGGAGTGGCTGTGTGGTAAGTAGCTTGCTTACCAACTACATGGTTCTGGGTTCAGTCCCACTGCGTGGCATCTTGGGCAAGTGTCTTCTGCTATAGCCTCGGGCCAACCAAAGCCTTGTGAGTGGATTTGGTAGAAAGAAACTGAAAGAAGCCTGTCGTATGTATGTGTGTGTATATGTTTGTGTGTCTGTGTTTGTCCCCCTTGCATCGCTTGACAACCGATGCTGGTGTGTTTATGTCCCCGTTACTTAGCGGTTCAGCAAAACAGACCGATAGAATAAGTACTAGGCTTACAAAAGAATAAGTCCCAGGGTCGAGTTGCTCGATTAAAGGTGGTGCTCCAGCATGGCTGCAGTCAAATGACTGAAACAAGTAAAAGAGAGAGAGTAAATAAAAACATACATTTGAAGAAATAAAATGGTCAGTAAGTATGAAGAGGTGAAATATTTGACCCCTAGGAGGTCTGTAGTCATTTAACCCTTTAGTATTCAGATTAGTCTGTCAAATGTCATATTTTTCACAATTTTTAAAATTAAACGTGCATTATCTTGTAGTTTTGAGATTTCGACGATGTGATTGCTTATTTTTAGAATGACATTGTTGGGTGAGTGTGAGAGGCTAGATCTGGTAGGTTTGAACATAAAACAGGTAGAATATTTCGGACGGATATGGTCACTTTAAATGCAAAAGCGTTAAGGAGGTTGTTGAATGCTTTACCAGCCATTATCACTCTTTTACTTGTTTCAGTCATTTGACTGCGGCCATGCTGGAGCACCGCCTTTAGTCGAGCAAATCGACCCCAGGACTTATTCTTCGTAGGCCTAGTACTTATTCTATCGGGCTCTTTTGCCGAATCACTAAGTTATGGGGACGTAAACACACCAGCATCGGTTGTCAAACGATGTTGAGGGACAAACACAGACACACAAACACATACACATATACATATATATGACAGGTTTCTTTCAGTTTCCGTCTACCAAATCCACTCACAAGGCTTTGATTGGCCTGAGGCTATAGTAGAAGACACTTGCCCAAGGTGCCATGCAGTGGGACTGAACCCGGAACCATGTGGTTGGTAAGCAAGCTACTTACCACACAGCCACTCCTGCGTCACTATCAGCCAGTATCAGGTAACATATCAAATACTTTTTAATTCTGTTCTGTTCTTTATCAGTCCACATCTCATTATATAGTAATTAAACTGTTTCCACTCTATTCCAGATGTCACTGTATGCACCTTATAATCCGGTCGCTGCCGTCACACCAAATGAATGTGTCTCAACAGTTGAGCTGAGGATCCGATGTCAGAACCTCCTCAACAAAGATATTATCTCCTTGTCAGACCCTCTTGCTGTTGTCTACCACTTCCAAGGTGGAAGATGGATGGAGGTAATTAGCAATTTGCCTTGGAATTTTATTCTTCCTCATTCTTTCATTCTTTCATTCATTCATTTATTTATTCATTTATCATATCATCTTCATCATCATTATCGTCATCATCATCACAACCACTGCTTCCCATTATTTTCTCCTCCTCAAAGCAGCAAGCTGGTAGAATTGTTTGCAGCATTTCTTATGACCCTGTATGTTCTGGGACTTGAGTAATTGACCTCACCCACATACCCTAAAATTTGCTGGTCTTGTGACTGAATTAGAAAGAATTATTGTAATTATCATTATTATTATTATTATTATTATTATTATTATTATTATTTCTTGTGCCTAGTGGCTGTGGCGAAAGAGGTTGTATGGTGGACCCGTTTGAAAGGGTTAAAGTCAGACACTTTCCTCTTTGGTCAAGGCCTCATCAACTTTTTCAAGTTTCACTTGAAAGGGAAGATGAGGTTAGAGAGGAGAGTGCTGTCCGATAGCAAGTTTTCTGAAAGGTGGGTGAATTGTGCGAGAATGGCCAGTATAAATGAACCAATTCTCAGGTTTCGCCTGTGATTGAAAAAGGTTTTATAAAAGGAGAAAGGGGCTCTCTACCAGGCTCCCGTTGGCTTTTATGGGGTTTTTTCCACCTGGAACCTTTCGAAGCGCCTCCCCCTAGTGGGAGTTTTTCATTATAATCTTTCGTTGTTAAACAGTTTTTACTCGGATTTTTTCAAAAACGGACAAAACCCTTTGTAACCTTTCGTCCTGTTTTGTCCCTTTATGTTTCCTAATCATGTGTGTCAGCCCTTGTGGCCAATAAAAAGAATTAATTATTATTATTATTATTATTACTATTAATATTATTATAATAATAATATTATTATTATTGAATGAGAAAGCAGTGCATGCCATCAAACAGACACTGGGGTAAAATATATGAAGCCCAGTATACCCATCATGACTACCCGTCTGATAAGGATAAAACCAGGCACATGCATCACAACCTTATGTGTGCGACATGGTGATCCCATATAAAGATAAACAGCACATGACCTTGCAGGTGGGGCCCAGTTAGAATTTTCTTCTGGTTGAGTAACCCGTCCCGCTCAAAAGGTCCCTGAATAAGGGTTGTTTAAGGATGTTGAAAGAACCACCCATGTTTCCAAAGGTGAATTATTCAAACCCCAAAGAATTCCTCTCAACATGTGGCTACGATGCTCCCCCACTACTTCTGCTTGTGATCAGAGATGCACATATTGTCAGCCACTAAGGGACATGCTCAACTGGTTACGGTCAAACAGCTGACAAGCAAATCTGTGGTGTTGATCAGAATATTTGCTGTAGCCCATCTTTTATACCAAGACAAAACAATGTACATGATAAAACTCCAATCAGTTAAGATCAGAAGCCATCAGAGCCACTGCCTGGTACTGCATCATTGCAATTATCATTATCATTATTATTGTTGTTATTATTATTATTATTATTATGAAGGCAGCGAGCTTGCAGTCGTTAGCATGCTGGATGAAATGCTTAGCAGTATTTTGCCCATCTCTCCATTCTGAGTTTAAATTCCGCTGAGGTTGACTTTATTTTTCATCTTTTTGGGGTCGATAAAAATAAGTACCAGTTGGAAACTGGGGTCGATGTAATCAACTCATCCGCTACCCCAAAATTACTGCCCTTGTGGCAAAATTTGAAACCATTATTATTATTATTATTATTATTATTATTATTATTGTTGTTGTTGTTAAGATGGTGGCGAGCTGGCAGAATTGTTAGTATGCGGGATGAGATACTTAGCAGTATATCACCTGTCGCTACATTCAGGGTTCTAATTCTGCCAAGGTCGACTTTGCTCTTCATCCTTTTGGGGGTTGATAAAGTAAATACCGGTCGAACCTTGGTGGGGTTGATGTAATCAGCTTACCAGCTTCCCTGAAATTGCTGGCCTTGTGCCAAAAATTTGAAATTATCATCCTCTTCATCATCATCATTATCATTATTATTGTAATTTCATTCACAGTTGGGTAGGACAGAGATGGTGAAAAACTCTCTTCACCCAGTATTTGGAAAATCAATCGAAACGAAATATTATTTCGAGGAAGTTCAAAAGATAAAGGTTTCTGTCTATGACATTGATAATCTGACTCACACATTGACAGACGATGACTTTTTGGGAGAGATGGAATGTACCCTGGGACAGGTAAGTCTTTTTGCTTCTCGCTACTTTGTTATGCTCACTCTGATTGTACGATTTCAAATTGTTCTTTGACCCTTTAGTATTTAAACCGGCCATATCTGGCCAAAATATTTAATCTGTTTTAAGTTCAAACTGACCAGATCCAGGCTCTCACACCTACCCTACAATGTTATTCTACGTTAGGTAATTACACCATCAAGATCTTGAAGATATGAGATAATGCATGAATAATTCAAATCAGTGTGAATCAATAAGCATTATGTTTGATAGAATAATCAGAACACTAAAGGGTTAACTGAGTTCTTTATATACTTTATTTGTTTGGTATGTATTTCTGTATTGACCAAGGTAGTGAGCTGGGAAAATAATTAGCACCTGAGACAAAGTAATTAGCAGCCTTGCTTTTGGCTCTCTATGTTCTGAGATCAAATACTGCCGAGGTCAATGTTGCCTTTCATCTCTTGGGGATTGATAAAATAAAGTACCAATCAACTACTGGGGTTGGTATAATTGACTTATTGGATCTTTACCTTTTGACTGACAGATTTAAAAAATAATTTTTTGTAACTAAGCACTTTCAAACTTCGGACACTGGTAGAATGTGTCATATAAAACATCTTTTACTCTTAGCATTTTTTTGAGAAAACTTTATATTTACAAGGTTATTTCGTGTTAAAGTTGTATTGCGGTAATTTCAACCAATCAATGACGTGTATTCAGCTGAATAAAGATGCTAAGAGTAAAAGATGTTTTATATGACACATCAAACCAAATCAAAATCGATGAACATCAATGGAATTTGTATCTTTGTGGTACCAGTGCCGGTGGCACATAAGAAAACCATCCGAACGTGGCCGTAGCCAGTACTGCATCGACTGGCCTCTGTGCTGTGGGCATGTAACAAACACCATCCGATCGTGGCCGTGCCAGCTTCGCCTGGCCTCCGTGCCGGTGGCACATAAAAAAACACCATCCGAGCGTGGCCGTTCACCAGCCTCGTCTGGCACCTGTGCCGGTGGCACGTAAAAAAACACCATCCGAGCATGGCCGTTCGCCAGCCTCGTCTGGCACCTGTGTCGGTGGCACATAAAAAACACCATCCGAGCGTGGCCGTTCGCCAGCCTCGTCTGGCACCTGTGTCGGTGGCACATAAAAAGCACCCACTACACTCACGGAGTGGTTGGCGTTAGGAAGGGCATCCAGCTGTAGAAACACTGCCAGATCTGACTGGCCTGGTGCAGCCTTCGGGCTTCCCAGACCCCAGTTGAACCGTCCAACCCATGCTAGCATGGAAAGCAGACGTTAAACGATGATGATGATGATCCTACCAGTATATGAAGTTTGAAAATGTTTTGTTACAAAAAATTATTTTTCTAAATCTGCCGGTCAAAAAGTAAAGGTCCGACTTGTCCTCTCCTTTCGAGAATTGCAGCTCTTGATCCCTGTAATCCATTCAGGGCAAATGTAATTTTTGGTCACTTATGTGCCATGGAAACTGGGCAGCTGGCCTTATGGATCGTTGTACTCGTAAAATCAGGTAACATTAATGATATCTTAATTGTCAATGGCTGTACCTGCGATGTTTTGTTTGCCAATGACTGTGCCTCAACATCGCCACGGAAGCTGGTATGTAATACAATGTTAACATGTTTTCTAACACCTGTAATAATTTCGACCTGACAATCAGTTCAAAGAAGACCAATGTAATGCATACATTGAATCTAAGGTATTCATCAACAGGTAGTGATTGAATGTCGTGGACAAGTTCACCTGCCAGAGAAGCATATACTCTTGCACTGTCATCATTGATGAGTAAGTGAATTCCAGACTTGCCAATGTCAGTGTTTCATTCAGCAGACTCTGTAAGAATGTGTGGAATATGAGGGACATCACTCAAGGGACAAAGATCAAGGTGTTGTTGTTTGTTCCTTCTCGAGCCATGTCTGGCTCATAGGGCCGGTTTCCTTGGCGTATAGGTTCTCCACCTGCAAGATGCAAGAGGAAAGCGAGAAAGTTGTGGCGAAAGAGTCAGCAGAAGTTCGCCATTACTTTCTGCTGGAGCCACGTGGAGCTTAGGTATTTCGCTCATAAACACACACACCGCCCGGTCTGAGATTCAAACCCGCTATCCCTCGACCACGAGTCCACTGCTCTAACCGCTAGGCCATGTGCCTCCACAAAGATCAAGGTGTACTGGACCATAGTTCTCACCACACTTCTCTGTGGCTGTGAAGTATGGAATATGCAAAATAGGCCAAGTATGGTATTTGCTTGTACTGAACTACAATCACAACTGTACTGGGTGCACTATCAGATGACAAATCAACTTTGGTACTTCACTGGTACCTTCATTGGACCTTAGAAGGATAAAAGGTTGGAAGCCATCTACTCGCAATACCAGAGGGTGCACACTCTCCTACTCTGATGTAATCTCCAGGGATACAGGCATCCAGCAACAGGACCTCCATAATGCTATGATAGACCGTGAAGTCTGGCGTAGCATGGTAAATTCCATTGTCTCGACCACGGTCGAACAATGATGATGATGAAGATTTATATTTAATTCGAATTGAACCAGCCAGGACCCCTTGTCTGGTGGTACGTAAAAAGCACTATCCGACTCGTGGCCGATGCCAGCGCCGCCTCGACTGGCTTCCGTGCCGGTGGCACGTAAAATACACCAATCCGACCGTGGCCGTTGCCAGCCTCGCCTGGCACCTGTGCAGGTGGCACGTAAAAAGCACCCACTACACTCACGGAGTGGTTGGTGTTAGGAAGGGCATCCAGCTGTAGAAACACTGCCAGATCAGACTGGAGCCTGGTGCAGCCTCCTGGCTTCCCAGATCCCCGGTCGAACCGTCCAACCCATGCTAGCATGGAGAACGGATGTTAAACGATGATGACGATGATGATGATGAAAGGGCCAAAACTAAATATTGTTAATAAATTTTCCTTTGTTTTAGTAATTCTTCCAATTCACAACATTTTGCTCATTTATGTTTGTTTTTTTTTTTTTTTTTGTTATTTTCTTTGTTACAGATTGTATCTTGTAGTCCATTTACAAAACATCTCTTAATAAATGGTTCCCCAACTTCAACTAAAAGCACTATAACTGTAAGTATTTGGAACATTTAGAACATTCTTTAATCCTTCTTGTAAAGCGAAACACTAAAGAAATAAATTCCTGTAATTTTGTAGCAAAAATGTATGCATTTTTTGATTTTGCAAATGCCTACTCTTTGACAGATCATAACCGTTTATTCCTCTCTAGATTTTCCCAACCATGCATTACAACCATACAGGAGTGGCTGTGTGGTAAGTAGCTTGTTTACCAACCACATGGTTCCGGGTTCAGTCCCAGTGCTTGGCACCTTGGGAAAGTGTCTTCTACTATAGCCTCAGGCCGACCAAAGCCTTGTGAGTGGATTTGGTAGACGGAAACTGAAAGAAGCCCGTCGTATATATATATATATATATATATATATATATATATATATATGCGTGTGTGTATGTTTGTGTTTCTGTGTTTGTCCCCCTAACGTTGCTTGACAACCGATGCTGGTGTGTTTATGTCCCCCATTACTTAGCAGTTCAGCAAAAGAGGCCAATAGAATAAGTACTGGGCTTACAAAAAGAATAAGTCCCGGGGTCGATTTGCTCGATTAAAGGTGGTGCTTCAGCATGGCCGCAGTCAAATGACTGAAACAAGTAAAAGAGTAAAGAGTATCCACATGCAATCTAGACACCACATGCCAAAACCGGCATTGATTCCATAAATGAAGATCTTGAGAACATCCTTCAGTAGTACCATGCCAGTCTTGACTCTTTTAATAGCAAAGAAACTCAATCACTGGTTATATCAAGAAAACACCACACCATCACAATACACCATCTCCAAGCCTAAGTTGCTCCGAATTCTGGGCTTCACTGTCACTGTGGGTCACTCCTGGTCAAAGCAAATCCTTAGCATAGCTAGGACTACATCTCAAAGGCTGCCCCCATCTCAAAGGCTGGCCCCATCTCTGTTGATGTTCTACAAAGTTCAAGCAAGGCCCACGATGGACTATTGCTCCCACATCTGAGATGGTGCTGCTGCTATACACACAGATATTCTGGATTGCATCCAGAGAAGAACAGCTCAACTGATTGGCATTCAGTCGCTAGCAACACTAAGCTGGGATCCTCTTTTCGTGTGTTTGCCTTGTCATACTGACGTAATTAGGATGGGACTTTTAGAGGTAGTTTTACAGCCAGATGCCCTTCTTAACATCAGCACTTCTAGTCACTTGTAACTTGTAGGGAGATAGCGTACCTAATTTAAAATCTGGAATACATGCAGTTATTTCTCCCACCTATATCTGGCTTGCTCTTTCTTTTCTCTCTTGTTTTTCTCACCTCTCTCATTATCTGTTCTGTTTTTACTTTTTCTTCCTCTTTTCTACTCTAACTTCTCCTCTATCACTAACTAATTAACTCTCTCTCTCTCTTTCTCTCTCTCTCTTTGCTTTGTGTCTTAGATAACTGCTGATGAAGTTTCAAATGCCAAGGAATTGGTAGAATTCTTATTTGCTGCTGAAGATCTTGATAAAAAGGTAAGTGGGTCCAATTCCCCTCCTCCCTCCTACATTGTTTCCTCCTCCCCTCCTTCCCTTCCTCCTCTCCTCTCTTCCTCCTCCCCTGCCTCCCTCCTCCCCTTTCTCCCTCCTCTCCTCTCTTCCTCCTCCCCTACCTCCCTCCTCCCCTTTCTCCCTCCTCTCCTCTCTTCCTCCTCCCCTCCCTCCCTCCTCCCCTCTCTTCCTTCTCCCTTTCTCCCTCTCTCCTCTCTTTCACTTCTCTCTTCCTCCTCCCCTCCCTCCTCCCTCCCTCCCTCCCCTCCCCTCCCTCCTCCACTCCACCCCCTCCTCGCAACCCTTCTTTCCCCTCTCCCTTCCTCCTCTTTCACTCTTCCTTCCTTGCTACACCCACCCACACTTTCTCCTCCCTTCTCTTCCCCTGCTACATCCATCTTCCCCCTTAATTCCCCTCCACTTCCTTAAAATCCTCCTCCTCCTGTCCTTCCCCTCCTCCTAAACTCCTCCCTTCACTCTGACCATCATCTTTACTAGAACAACTACTCTCCTCACAGTTCACCATCTCCATTAAAATTGTTGACATTGTGTTTATATCTCGTTCTTGTTCTGAGTTGAAATCTAGTTGGACTCACTTTTACATTGAATCATTTTCATGGAGTCAACAAACTGAGTACCAATCAAGTACTGTGTTTGTTTCAATAAGTGCTTTGATGTTCTACTCTCGGAGATGCTATCTGTATGTCTAATCCTGAGGAATTTATATCTCTCAAAAACTTAACACCCAGAAGTCAAAGCTGAACACTGACTCTTAAAAATACTTCCAGACCTACCAGAAATACCATACCATCCAAATATCCCTCAAATCACACCCTTAAAACCACAGCCTTAAGAAAGCAAAGACAAATTGAATTATGTAGTTCCAACAGGATAGTAAAGGTTGGAAGGCCTGGAAGGTCATGTTTAGATTACTTTGATTTGGCATTACATATCTATGAATAACATTATTCATTCTATATTATTTACAACAGAGAAATACAACAGACTGAATCAGCCATGATATAGGACTGGTAAATAATGGAGCCAATGAGGGGAGTGTCCACATGTTATTTGACATGCTTGAAACAACAGCCAAATCTCCCTTATTCCATACCTTACTATCTAAAAAAGGACACATTGGATAATATAGTCTAGGGTACATCTCAACATAAACTAGAGGGACAAATCTAAATACTCTAAGGGTTTAACTTTAGTTCTTTACCATTTCTGGTATTTGTTTATTTAACAGACTTTTTTTATTGTTATCTTTGTTTCTTTTTGTTTGACATTTGGTTTGGTTTATTGATTTACAGGATTTCTTTGGAAAATCTGATCCATTTCTTGAAATATTCCGAACTCACAGGGACAATTGGGAACTTATTCACAGAACTGAGGTGAGGTTCACACACTTTCGTATTGTCTAATGTAAAATTGGTTTGCTTTTTTTTTTTGCATTTTTATTAATTCTATGCTGAAGTAAAACAACAGAGATCATGATTGTTTGTATCCCACCTCTGCCTGTGTTATCTGCAATAACATCTTCCTGTATTTCAAGATGCAGATAACCTGGTAGCTTCTATCTCTTCCCCTGGTATGGCCCTTTCTGTAAGAGGTTTTTTTTCCCCTACTGTGACAGTTTTATGTGTGTATATGTACAAAATATATGTATGTATATGTATATTTGTGAGTATATGTGAGGATGACAATCATTGAAGCTGGTAATGATGCTAAAGCTCCGGTGCTTTGTTTTTATTGCAGGTAATTAAGAACAATCTAAACCCAAGATGGCAGGCTTTTGAAAAACCTATGCACACTTTATGTCAAGGAGACCATAGTAAAAAACTTAAGGTAGGTATTTCTTGCCATTTAAATGTCTACTCTTCATTGCTTGTATGGGTCAAGCAAGACTAAGTTGTAGCAGAGTTTTCTGTGCCCTTCTTATTCATTTCTTACTGAGGTATAACAAAGGTGGCGAGCTGGCAGAATTGTTAGCACGCCGGGCGAAATGCTTAGCAGTATTTCGTCTGCCGCTATGTTCTGATTCAAATTCCGCCGAGGTCGACTTTGCCTTTCATCCTTTTGGAGTCGATAAATTAAGTACCAGTTACACACTGGAGTCGATATAATTGACTTAATCTGTTTGTCTATCCTTGTTTGTCCCCTCTGTGTTTAGCCCCTTGTGGGTAGTAAAGAAATAAGTATTTCGTCTGCCGCTACATTCTGAGTTCAAATTCCGCCGAGATCGACTTTGCCTTTCATCCTTTTGGGGTCGATAAATTAAGTACCAGTTACACACTGGTGTCGATATAATTGACTTAATCCGTTTGTCTGTCCTTGTTTGTCCTCTCTGTGTTTAGCCCCTTGTGGGTAGTAAAGAAATTGGTATAACAACCTCCCAGTCTGTCAAACGGCAAACAATCTGGACGCAGAGAACTGGAAATAAACAGTACAATATGAATAATCCTTTTGCTTACAAAGGTTGTGCAACATCTCAAGACATGTCAAGATGCTATCCCCATCATGTTTTTTTTTTTTACTCATTATATTGAAGGCAGATGATGGAGTTACCACGAGAATATTAAAGGTAATAAGAATGTATCTCACAGGACATCAAATGATATTGGCTGATGTAATAGTGTATAACATCATCATCATCATCATTGTTTAATGTCCGCTTTCCATGCAAGCATGGGTTGGATGATTTGACTGAGGACTGGCGAACCAGATGGCTGATCTGGCAGAGTTTCTATAGCTGGATGCCCTTCCTAATGCCAACCACTCTGAGACTGCAGTGGGTGCTTTTGCATGACACTGGCACGGGGGCCAGTCAGGTGGTACTGGCAACGGCCATGCTCAAACGGTGTTTTGTATGTGCCACCTGCACAGGAACCAGTCTAACGGCACTGGCAACAACCTCGTTGGTAACAATGGCAATGGCAAACAATGACGCTGGTAACAATCATGATCAAATGGTGCTTTTTATGTACCACTGGCATGGAAGCCAGTTTGTTGCTCTGGCAACGATCATGCTTGGATGGTGCTCTTAGCGCTCCACTAGCACGGATGCCAGTCATCGAATTTTATTTCGAAAAATTAGAGTCTAAAGAAATTAAAATTGGATAGACTTAGATTTAGGCTTGTCATGAGGCCTAGAGCTAATAAAGCTGGATCTTAATCTGGTTTGTCTGTCTTATAAATGACTGAGATTACAACACACAGCTCCCTGGGATGGGGTACTGGTCCATCACAGTATTACCTTTCCAGCTTTTACTGAAGATCATTTACAGTGGAATGGACTGAAGCAACATGAAATGAAGTGTCTTGTTCAAGACCATACTGCTCCACCTGGTCCAAGAATTAAAACCACAGTCTTACGATTGTGAGTGCAACAACACTCTAACCACTGGGTTACCTGTCTTTTAAAGTTTTCATTGGCCTTCGTAAATTTGATTAAGTTTGTGGTTCATATTGCTGTGAGGAGATGAGAGTATAAGTTTCAAATTTTGACACAAGGCCAGCAATTTTGGGGGAGGTGTAAGTCGATTACATTGACCCCAGTATTTAGCTGGTACTTGTTTGATCAACCCTGAAAGGATGAAAGATAAAGTTGACCTTGGTGGAATTTGTATTGGGTTGTCCGGAAAGTTTGTACCGATTTATAGTAGCTTACCTTTCGACTTATTTTAGAACATGGCTGAGTCTATAAAATAGGATTTGACTACACCCCCATTTAGAACACTGTTTAAGCTATCTTTTCGTGGAAGAAGGTTTATGTTCCTATAACCTGTGTTAATTCTGTAACCCTTTAAAATGGAAGATAAGAAAGTTCATTTTCGGCACTTGATGCCTTGGGAACCAGACAAAAATTGCTGCAGCTCGGCTAGGATGTGTTACCCCACCCTCCATATTCACCAGATATTGCTCCTTCAGATGTCCACTTATTCAAGGTCTCTGCAGAATAGTCTTAATGGTAAAAATTTCAATTCCTTGGATGACGTAAAAAGATACCTTGATGAATTCTTTGCCATGAAACCACCTTGATTCTGGGAAGAGGGTATTTTCAAGTTAAAGGAAAGATGGAGACGCATTGTGCAATAAAATGGTTCATATTTGGTTGATTGAAAATGTAATGGCAAGAATTTATCGACCTTTTTCTTTCTTTTAAAAATCGGCACGAACTTTCCGGACAACCCAATATTTGGAATGTAGAGATGGATGAAATGCCACTAAACATTTTGCTCAGAGTACTAATAAGTCTGCCAGTTTGCCACCTTAGGAGATGAGAATATTGATATTCTGAACCGATACTTTTTATGTGAGAGGGAAAATATCAGAATTACGGAGATGTACTCGCATAGCAAGTGATTTGATCTGAGATCATGTGCTGGAACGAAAACAATTGCAGCATGGAAGGTGTTTGTAAGCCATTTAAGAAACACACAAACCGTTCGATTCACTCAACATTTCAGTTTAATTTGTCAAAATATTTCCGTCGCTAAAATCCGCGACCTGTTCATTGACAAAAATCCGCTGTCAGTGAACAGGTCGCGGTCTAAAGCGACGAAAATATTTTGACAAATTAAACTTAAATGTTGAAGTGAATCGAACGGCTTTTGTGTGTTTCTTAAATGGCTTACAAACACCTTCCACGCTGCAGTTGAAAATATCAGAGTATATTGGGATAGAGGAAAGATATTGATGCATCAGGTGTGTGATGTCAGGTATGATTATGTATATTCTTACTGTTTTGATTCACAGATTGACTGCTATGACTGGAATAATGATGGCACCAAGGACTTTATTGGCTCCACATGTACTACCATAGAAACCATGATGGGTGCAACAACGAAAGCGGTAAGTTTGTTAGTTTGTTTCTGCGACTACCAGTTTCACTGATATGGAATGACAGATTTTGCTGAGAGAGAGTGAGAGAGAGAGGGAGAGTGAGAGAGAGAGAGCGAGAATGAGTGAGTGAGAGAGAGAGAGTAAGTGAGTGAGAGAGAGCGAGTGAGTGAGTGAGTGAGTGAGTGAGAGAGAGAGAGTGAGTGAGTGAGAGCGAGAGAGAGAGAGAGAAAGCGGTTTTACATTTACAGGTACAACAACTACTTTCCAGACTCTTATGGTCTGGAACTTCTTATAACCCTTACTAATTTACACTTATGTACAGGTACCTGTATTTCATTTAATTACACTGTGTAACATGATTTTTGTCCCTGGGCAGCAACTGTTATTTCCTGTTTGTTTACCCCTAAAAAGCATGAAAAATCAGCTAATATTTCCTTCAAACTTTGCTTTTGTTACATTTATTCAAACCCCAAAGAATCCCTCTGAACATATGGCTATGATGCTCCCCCACTGCTCCTGCTCATGATCAGAGATGCACAGATTGGATAGAATAATGTGCTCTAACTCTCTACAGTCTGAGTTCAAATTCGACTGCAGCCACCTTTGCCTTTTCTCCTTTTGGGGGTCAATAAAAAATGTACCAATCGAAGACAGCGGATTGGTGAAATTGTTAGAGCATCATACAGGATGCCTTGCAGTATCTTTACTGTCTCTGTGCATTCTGAGCCACCTCATTTAAAAACATTGGTGAAGATGTCAAGGAGACCATAGTAAAAAACTTAAGGTAGGTATTTCTTGCCATTTAAATGTCTACTCTTCCTTGCTTGAATGGGTCAAGCAAAACTAAGCTGTAACAGAGTTTTCTGTGCTCTTCTTATTCATTTCTTACTGAGGTATAACAAAGATGGCAAGCTGGCAGAAGCGTTAGCACGCCAGGTGAAATACTTAGCAGTATTTCGTCTGCCTCTATGTTCTGAGTTCAAATTCCGCCGAGGTCGACTTTGCCTCTGTTGTACCTATCCTTGTTGTACCAGTTTGTTGTTGTTGTTTGTTCCTTCTTGAGCCATGCCTGGCTCATAAGGGTCGGTTTCCCAGTTTCTTGGCGTATAGGTTCCCCACCTGGATGGGACGCCGGTCCATCACAAGTAAGCTGCAAGATGCAGGAGGAAAGAGTGAGAGAAAGTTGTGGCGAAAGAGTCAGCAGAAGTTTCGCCATTACCTTCTGCCGGAGCCGTGTGGAGCTTAGGTGTTTTGCTCATAAACACACACATCGCCCGGTCTGAGATTCGAACTCGCGATCCCTTGACCGCGAGTCCGCTGCTCTAACCACTAGGCCATGTGTCTCCACTATCAACAGTTTGAAAGCACCACTGGTAATATAGTTTCCTTGGTTCCATCCGAAGATTTACTGCCATCAGATATAGAAATTGTTACACTACAATATTCACAATGATAATATATAAATACATATGAAGTAACTGTTATTACAGTGTGTTGCTGTTAGAAGCTTAGAGCTCAGAAAATGCTATGATTTTTTTCTTTTTGCTTTTATATTTCAAGATTGTCTGGCCTTTAGTAAATGAAAAGAAAGCCAAAAAGAAGAAAGGTTACAAAGATTCTGGAAGACTTGTTCTCAGATCAATGAAGGTAATTCTTTTTTTTTCTTTTAAATGTAAAAGCTGTAAAGGGATGCCATTCAAATTATATTATTTAATCTCATAAAACAAGGCCTTGTAAGATCAGATATGAGATTAATTTAAAGTATTTGGTTTACTCTCAACACTGCACCAAACTTCCTCCTCTGAATTAAGTTAACAAAAAAAAAAAATGCAGTGTAGTCTTGGCTGGCCACTGATATCTTGCTGAACACCATTCCATATTGGCTGTTATGTTTTTGAGACTTCTGGATGATAATCTCTCTCTATATAAACGGCAGTTTGTCTGTGTGCGTGTCTGTGTGTCTGTTAGGTTGTACCCTCACCCTGACCACGGCTTTCAACCGATTCTGATGAAACTTGACACACACATAGCCCAATGTCATAATTCAAAACTAACGCAGCGAAAATTTTGAAAAGTTCCCCCAGTTCTGAAAAAGATCAATAAATTCGACATGGGGTCGACAATCAGAAACACAAACCACAGATGGTCTAGGGGACGCAACTCGACCTTTTTAACTCTCAAAAAAAAATTTACCATAATTTTTTTCCCATGTTTTTGCTATTTTTTGGCTATAACTCTCTAAAAATGCTTTATAGTTATTTCCCTTACAAACCCGAGCAACGCCGGGCGATACTGCTAGTTGAGGATAAAGATCACTCAGCTACAATGAGATTATTGGCATTAGAGACACACAAACATGAAATTGAGGACCTATCAGGCCTAATGTGGGACTGGTACGGTGCAGTAAAATGCATCTTGGTTGCAGTCACTTTAAGAATTTTGAAAAACCGTTTATTTTGAAACAGGTTTTTAATGAACTGATTGATGCATTGCAAACAAGCAATCTAACAAAAGACAAACGAAAAGTAAATATTGAATGACAGAAGGTTTATCTTTTTACTTTATGTACCATAAATCCTCGAGTATAGTCCGCCCTTGAGTATAATATACAGGGGATATTGTGTATAATACGCACCCCTTCTCTAACTTGAGTCAAGGAGGTCTTATATAACGTCCTTGGTTTGTAAAAATGTAAACATTAACGTCCTTTATTATTATTGTATATATAACATAATGCAAACGTGTAGCTTTTTTGTGCATTTTGTTTGCAGAAAATAAAGGAATAACAGTAATAACGTTTAATAATTGTTGCTTACTGCAAGTTATGGATGATTCTTTTATGACTTCATTGCTTTCAGGCTTAGCTTAAGGTATTTTCGTGCCCGACATCACAAAATGCGTCTGAATAAACATTGCCAGACAGCAAATAGAGACTCAGACATTGCTTAGAAAATATTTTTCATTTTTCACCTTGTATATAGTACGCACTAGGGATTTTGACCTTTAAATTTGGGGGAAAAAAATGCTGATTATACTCGAGGATTTACGGTATTAATTATTCTTATTAATCATATTAAAAATTAATTTATTCACATATTTAGGTTTTTCATTTCTTTAAATAAAAAAAAATTCAATTTTCCAGGTTACAGAACTTCATACATTTCTTGAATACGTCTTTGGCGGCATGCAGATCAACTTCACAGTAAGTAATTATGTGGCTGTATTATTGTTGCAATTATTATTGTTATTAATACAAAAGTCTGTTGGGGCTGTAAATGGCAGAATTAGTAGAGTTGCCAGAGAAAATGTCTTCCTTTATATTCTGGGCCCAATTCCAAAACAGTCGACTGATATTATTCTTCCAGTGTCAGTGAAATAAGTACACACCAGAAAAGATGAATGGAGGCATAATTTCGCCATCACTAGTGATCACTCCAAACACCATGATGTTGACTGGATGTTTGATTTTTATCACTCTTAGTACATGTTTTGGGGACACGGCAAGCCAATGGTCATTCTGTGTGGTCACCATCTGATCCTGGCTGAAATTTTTCTTGTCTAGTGGATGCTTGAGTTTGTTCAAAAGGTTTGCAGTGCAGTCTTTCCTCTTGTTCTTGATGGTTTGGGATAAAAAATTGGTCCGTTCTCATCTTGTATGAGGAATACTGAATGTCTTCATGCACTACCTGCCTGATGAAATACTCAGACACTCCCATGTCTCTGGCAATGGACCTGATTGACTTGGAGGAATCATTGTCAATCATGGCCTGGATCTCACCAACAAAATCAGTTGTTCTTTTATTAATGGAACTATCAGAGTGAGTTTTCCGAGCTGTCGTACCTTTGTAATCACCATTAAACTCACCTAACTCTTTCCAAGTTCTCTGCACTGTCCTGCGATTGACACCCAAACACTGAAATGTTCATACTGGAACTTCCCGTATGAATGCCAAGTAGTACAGTATGTCATTTCTAAATTTCTGGTAGAGTGAATTGCATCATGGTGCTGTGTTTTTCACAGATGGTGCCCAACTGACCCTACTATACTGTGTAGCTGACAAAATAAAAAAACAAGCAATGTGCATGTGCAAAATTGAAAATATAAAATGGCGACAATTTACCTATCGTACCACATCATCATCATCATCACCGTTTAGCGTCCGCTTTCCATGCTAGCATGGGTTGGATGGTTCAACTGGGGTCTGGGAAGCCAGAAGGCTGCACCAGGCCCAGTTTGATCTGGCAATGTTTCTACGGCTGGATGCCCTTCCTAATGCCAACCACTCCATGAGTGTAGTGGGTGCTTTTTACGTGCCACCGGCATGGGGGCCAGGCGAGGCTGGCAACGGCCACGAACGGATGGTGCTTTTAACATAAAAGACTTTCTCACTTCCTGAACGTTAAACTAATACATCTGTTTGTTGTTTACACATACATCTTCATCCTTTGTTTTTTTTTTTTTGTAAATTCTCACTATATATTAACTATCTTGTTTCCTTTATTTAGGTTGCCATAGACTTTACAGGTTCCAATGGAGACCCCAGGCAGCCGTCCTCTTTGCATTACATAGATCCCTATCGACCAAACCATTATATGCAGGCTATTCGAGCTGTGGGCAACATTTGTCAGGACTATGACTCGTAAGTACCATTTCACATCTGTTTTTTCATGTTGGCATTGGCCTAACAGACCTTTTTCGACTCAGTGTTTTGCCGCTTGCCGTGACCCCTTATCATCTATTTTGAAAGGTTCAGCATCTTGAGATCAGTTTTTACCTTACTTTCCACTGGCCCTCTGTGGTCCTTCTTTTCATTGATACTTGGCCTATCATTGGTCATACACATCATATATCTGTACTAGTGGAGGTGCAATGGCCCAGTGGTTAGGGCAGTGGACTCACGGTCGTAGAATCGCGGTTTCGATTCCCAGACCGGGCGTTGTGAGTGTTTATTGAGCGAAAACGCCTAAAGCTCCACGAGGCTCCGGCAGGGGATGGTGGTGATCCCTGCTGTACTCTTTCACCACAACTTTCTTTCACTCTTACTTCCTGTTTCTGTTGTACCTTGTATTTCAAAGGGCCGGCCTTGTCACTCTTTGTCACGCTGAATATCCCCGAGAACTACGTTAAGGGTACACGTGTCTGTGGAGTGCCACTTACACGTTAATTTCACGAGCAGGCTGTTCCGTTGATCGGATCAACCGGAATCCTTGTCGTCGTAACCGACGGAGTGCTTCCACCATATTTTTTTTCTCTCAGGTTGTCAGTGTTCAGTTGATAATGCACGTTGACATTATACATCTAATGGAATATACTCACTACATACTCACTACACTTCTTTCAAGTCTACTCACATGTTACTTATACAGTCCACATGTGTCCTGCTAATATGCAATATCATGCATCATTCACATGTATCACACAATCTACCTTACACTCACTTGAAGAGAAAAAATCTCTGTTGCCAACAGATGTAAGCGAGCTACTTACCACACAGTTACATACATACATACATGTTACCCCTAACTTACTGTGTGTATATATATATATATATATGTAATCGTGGCTGATGCCAGTGCCGCCTCGACTGGCTTCTGTGCCGGTGGCACGTAAAAGCACCATCTGAATCGTGGCCGATGCCAGTGCCGCCTCGACTGGCTTCCGTGCCGGTGGCACGTAAAATACACCAATCCGACTGTGGCCGTTGCCAGCCTCGCCTGGCACCTGTGCAGGTGGCATATAAAAAGCACCCACTACACTCACGGAGTGGTTGGCGTTAAGAAGGGCATCCAGCTGTAGAAACACTGCCAGATAAGACTGGAGCCTGGTGCAGCCTTCTGGCTTCCCAGATCCCCGGTCGAACCGTCCAACCCATGCTAGCATGGAGAACGGACGTTAAACAATGATGATGATGATATATGCAGTGGCTTCATGTAGGCATAATGTGGATTCGATCCTCGATAGCCAAAACTTATTGGCAAAGGCATGGTTTCGTGGTTAAGAAACTTGCTTTGCAACCATGGGGTCTAAGGCTCAGGGAATATGATTGTTTATGTGTGTTTTTAAATGGCTAATACACCTCTTCAATGGTGAAAATTTACTTATACATATTCCTAAATTGTTCTTTTTAGTGACAAATTATTTCCTGCTTTTGGATTTGGAGCGAGGATTCCACCTGTGATGCAGGTCTCTCACGAATTTCCTTTGAATTTTAATATGCAAAATCCTCACTGTGCAGGTAAGCTGTACTCTCTCTTTTACTTGTTTCAGTTATTTGACTGTGGCCATGCTGGAGCACCGCCTTTAATCGAGCAAATCGACCCCGGGACTTATTCTTTGTAAACCTAGTGCTTATTCTATTGGTCTCTTTTGCTGAACCGCTAAGTTACAGGGACGTAAACACACCAGCATTGGTTGTCAAGCAATGTTGGGGGGACAAACACAGACACACAAACATATACACACACATATATATATATATATATACATATATACGATGGGTTCTTTCAGGTTCTGTCTACCAAATCCACTCACAAGGCTTTGGTCGACCCGAGGCTTTAGTAGAAGACACCTGCCCAAGGTGCCACACAGTGGGACTGAACCCGGAATCATGTGCTTGGTAAACAAGCTACTTACCACACAGCCACTCCTATGCCTATCTCTACTGTAACTTAAAAATAGATCCCTACAGTATGTCAAAGCTATATTGATAGCTTTGTAATCAATTAGTTGTATGTGTACATATATTAACTCTAACCTTTTATCAGCTGATACAGGTTCACTCCTCAAATGCCCCTGCTCCTCATAAAATTCCTTGTCATGTGAATTACTTGGTGACCCTACCAGTGCTGGTACCACGTAAAAAGCATCCAGTCCACACTGTAAAGTGGTTGGCATTTGGAAGGGCATCCAGCTATGAAAATCATGCCAAAACTGACCTCACCTGTGCTAGTGCCACATGATAAGTACCAAGTCCACTCTGCCAAGTGGTTGGTGTTAGGAAGGGCATCCAGCTATGAAAATCATGCCAAAACTGACCTCACCTGTGCTAGTGCCACATGACAAGTACCAAGTCCACTCTGCCAAGTGGTTGGTGTTAGGAAGGGCATCTAGCCGTAAAAACTCTGCCAAAACAGACACAGTAACCTGAGGTCATTTTCTACCTGGCCAACTCCTGTCAACCATCCTACCCATGGAAGATGGACGTTAAACGATGATGATGAAGATGATGATAGGTGTTATGTGCAGAGTCCTGTTACAGGACATAAAGTCTTCCAGCAGCCAACCTTTTCACCCAGAGCAGCACAACCTCCTCCAAGCACTTGATATAGGCCTCCGTATTGAGTCTGAGGCCATGTGGGAAGATGAATGGGGGCATAACGTCACCATCACTAGTGATCACTCCAAACACCATAATGTTGACTGGATGTTTGATTTTTATCACTCTTGGTACATGCACTGTCCTCAGATTGACACCCAAACACTCTGAAATGTTCCAGTGCAAATGCCAAACAATACAGCATGTCATTTCCAAATTTTTGGCAGAGTGAATTGCTTCATGATGCTGTTTTTCTCACAGACAGTACCCAACTGACCCTACTATGCTGTGTAATCAACAAAATCAAAAACAAACAATGCTCATGCACAAAATTAAAAATATGAAATGGCGATAATTTACCCATCACACCCTATATATGTATATGTTTGTGTGTCTGTATTTGTCCCTCCCACCATCACTTGACAACCGATGTTGGTGTGTTTACATTCCCATAACTTGGCAGTTTGGCAAAAAACACCGATAGAATAAGTACTATGCTTATGAAGAATAAGTCTTGGGGTCAACTTGTTTGAGGAAAACGCCTAAAGGTGGTGCTCCAGCATGGTCACAGTCAAATGACTGAAACAAATAAAAGAATAATGATGATACTCTTTTACTTGTTTCAGTCATTTGACTGTGGCCATACTGGAGCACTGCATTTAGTCGAGCAAATCGACCCCAGGACTTATTCTTTGTAAGCCTAGTACTTATTCTCTTTTACCGAACCGCTAAGTTACGGGGACAAAAACACACCAGCATCGGTTGTCAAGCAATGCTAGGGGGACAAACACAGACACACAAACATATACACACACATATATATATATACATATATACGACGGGCTTCTTTCAGTTTCCGTCTACAAATCCACTCACAAGGCTTTGGTCGGCCCGAGGCTTTAGTAGAAGACACTCGCCCAAGGTGCCACGCAGTGGGACTGAACCCGGAACCATGTGGTTCGTAAGCAAGCTACTTACCACACAGCCACTCCTATGCCTATAATGATGATATTTTTTGAAAACTATATTTTTGAAAATGTTTAACCCTTTAGTGTTCGCATTATTCTGCCAAAATTAATCCTTTTTTATCCACATTGCCTTAAACTAATCAGGCATTATCTTGGTGCTATGAGATTTTGATGAGGTAGCTGTTAATTTTTAAAACGACATTGTAGGGCTGGTGTGAGAGACCAGATCTGGCCAGTTTGACCATAAAACAGGCAGAATACTTTTGGCCGGATATGGCTGGTTTAAATGCTAAAGGGTTAATCTTTGAGTTACTTCATGGTTTGTTAAATTTGTAAAATGTCATTTTATTCTAAAACTTCCTTTTCCTTTTGTTTTCTCTCTCTCTCTCTCTCTCTCTTTCCCACAAGGCATTGACGGTGTTCTGACTGCATATCAATCATGTCTTCATCAAGTTCAACTTTACGGACCAACCAATGCCGCCCCTATTATTTATCAAACAGCCCGCTTCGCACATGCTGCACAACAGGCAGAATCAAGCCAAGGAGCCGCCGTGAGTCGATCGTTCTGTAACTCTAACAAAGTGAACCGAAGCAGAGATAATCCCATCCTGCTCTAACAATGCGTTCACATAAAAATAAATCTAAAGCAACATTTACTGATGCATCCTGTCGTCGTCGTCTCCTCTTCCTCCTCCTCTTCTTCTTCCTCCTCTTCTTCTTCCTCCTCTTCTTCTTCCTCCTCTTCTTTCCTCCTCTTCTTCTTCCTCCTCTTCTTCTTCCTCCTCCTCTTTCCTCCTCTTCTTCTTCCTCCTCTTCTTCTTCCTCCTCTTCCTCCTCTTCCTCCTCTTCTTCTTCTTCCTCCTCTCCTCCTCTTCTCCTCTTCCTCTTCTTCTTCCTCCTCTTCCTCTTCTTCTTCTTCTTCTTCCTCCTCTTCCTCTTCTTCTTCTTCTTCCTCCTCTTCCTCTTCTTCTTCTTCCTCCTCTTTTCCTCCTCTCCTCTTCCTCTTCCTCTTATTCCTCCACTTCTTCTCCCTCCTCCTCTTATTCCTCCTCCTTCCTCCTCCTCCTTCTTCCTCCTCCTCCAATCAGGACTCATGCCATTAGCCACAAAGAATAATCTCTAATTCGAGCCTACTCTAAACTACAAAGTATGCGTGTGGCAACTTGAAGTACCACCCCACCCCACATGCGATAGACTGGCACGGAAGCTATGATGTTATCCCCATTCCGTAAACGGTGGCTTTTTAACGGGTGGAGAGCTGAACCATCCTGGGGTACAAAGGATTCACAATCTAGACTAGGGTCTGAAAGTTTTACCACACCATAGTGGGTTACACCATGGTTCCTCTGCTTTGTGGCAGAAGTAGGAAGAAAGAGTGAGAGAAAGTTGTGGTGAGAAATTACAGCGGGGTTCACCCTGCCCCGCTGGAGCTTCGTGGAGCTTAGGTGTTATTGCTTAATAAAAACTCACAATGCCCGGCCTGGGAATTGAAACCATGTTCTGACGACCATGAGTCCGCTGCCCTAACCACTGAGCCATTGCACCTCCACTGACGTCGCTGTTGCAGCTGCTTAGTCTCACACCACCACTAATTGAGTGCATTTATACCAATGTCATTCCAGCTGTGACCATCCCATCTATTTTTCCTGTCACAGTGCACTCAAGACCACATTATGTAATCTTTATCTTTTACTTGTTTCAGTCATTTGACTGTGGCCATGCTGGAGCACCGCCTTTAGTGGAGCAAATCGACCCCAGGACTTATTCTTTTGTAAGCCTAGTACTTATTCTATCGGTCTCTTTTGCCGAACCGCTAAGTTACGGAGACGTAAACACACCAGCATCGGTTGTCAAGCGATGTTGGGAGGACAAACACAGACACACAAACACACACACACACATACACATATATATATACATACATACATATATATGACGGGCTTCTTTCAGTTTCCGTCTACCAAATCCACTCACAAGGCTTTGGTCGGCCTGAGGTTATAGCAGAAGACACTTGCCCAAGGTGCCATGCAGTGGGACTGAACCCGGAACCATGTGGTTGGTAAGCAAGCTACTTTATTTCATTAGAATTTGCCATGAGGGCAGTACATAGATGAGTAGCTTCAGGCTGGACAAAAACATTAATGAGATGAGGATGATAATGATGAACAAAAATGGGAGGGGCACTGGCACCCTCCGACCAATAACCCCTCGAATACAAAGTTTCTTTACAAAAAATTTTTTACGACAAAAATTTTTACAACAAAAAGCTATGCGCAGGAGTGGCTGTGTGGTAAGTAGCTTGCTAACCAACCACATGGTTCCGGGTTCAGTCCCACTGCGTGGCATCTTGGGCATGTGTCTTCTGCTATAGCCCCGGGCCGACCAATGCCTTGTGAGTGGATTTGGTAGACGGAAACTGAAAGAAGCCTGTCGTATATATGTATATATATATGTATGTATGTATGTATGTGTGTGTGTCTGTGTTTGTCCCCCTGGCATTGCTTGACAACCGATGCTGGTGTGTTTGCATCCCCGTAACTTAGCGGTTCGGCAAAAGAGACCGATAGAATAAGTACTGGGCTTACAAAGAATAAGTCCCGGGGTCGATTTGCTTGACTGAAGGCGGTGCTCCAGCATGGCCGCAGTCAAATGACTGAAACAAGTAAAAGAGTAAGAGTTACCACACAGCCACTCCTACGCCTGTTTCCTTCTTTTCAATACTTCCTATTTCTGGCAGATCAACAGACTGCTTGGCAGCTCCCTTTGTTTGTTTGTAGAGCCACTTTTATAGATAACAGAAGCAATAAGTTATTACATACCTAATATAATAACAGTAATGATAAAAATGTGAAGGCATATGGCTTTGTGGTTAGGGTATTCAGCTCACAATTGTAAGGTCATGAGTTCAATTTTGATAAACAAACTTCCCAACCCCACAGTCATGCCTGCCCCTATATATAAACATTGAATTCAAATTTTGGCACAAGGCCAGCAATTTTGGGGAGTGGTCAAGTTGATTATATCAACCCCAGTGCTCAACTGCTACTTATTTTATTTATCCCGCAAGGACGAAACTCAAAGTTGACCTCAGCAGGATTTGAACTCAGAATGTAATGTCAGACGAAATGCTACTAAGAATTTTTCCCAGTGTGCAAACAGTTCAGCTAGCTCACCATCTTTCCATATATAAATATTAAAAATTTTTTTTCATCTGTGGTGGAAGCACTCCGTCGGTTACGACGACGAGGGTTCCGGTTGATCTGAATCAACGGAACAGCCTGCTCGTGAAATTAATGTGTAAGTGGCTGAGCACTCCACAGACACGTGTACCCTTAACGTAGTTCTCGGGGATATTCAGCGTGACACAGAGTGTGACAAGGCCGGCCCTTTGAGATACAGGTACAACAGAAACAGGAAGTAAGAGTAAGAAAGTTGTGGTGAAAGAGTACAGCAGGGATCACCACCATCCCCTGCCGGAGCCTCGTGAACCTTTAGGTGTTTTCGCTCAATAAACACTCACAACACCCGGTCTGGGAATCGAAACCGCGATCCT
This sequence comes from Octopus sinensis, assembly GCF_006345805.1. Lineage (NCBI taxonomy): Eukaryota > Metazoa > Mollusca > Cephalopoda > Octopoda > Octopodidae > Octopus > Octopus sinensis. Next base: position 44,422,384 of record NC_043014.1, on the reverse strand, counting down.
ATGACCGCAAGTACAACAGAAACAGGAAGTAAGAGTGAGAGAAAGTTGTGGTGAAAGAGTACAGCAGGGATCACCACCATCCCCTGCCGGAGCCTCGTGGAGCTTTAGGTGTTTTCGCTCAATAAACACTCACAATGCCCGGTCTGGGAATCGAAACCGCGATCCTATGACCGCGAGTCCGCTGCCCTAACCACTGGGCCATTGCGCCTCCACGGTTTTTCATCTGTAAGGAAGTTTCATAGCAAGAAAATTTCCAAAATTTCCAAATTATAATAACAATAACTCATGTTAGCAGATTATTATTAATATTTTTTTCTAAATGTTTACTTTCAGTCCTATTTCATTCTTCTGATGCTGACCGACGGAGTTTTGTCGGACTTGAATGATACCAAATCAGCCATCGTGTACGCGTCCACCTTGCCAATGTCTTTGATCATTGTCGGGGTTGGTAATGCCGATTTTACTGACATGGAAATCCTTGATTCTGATAACTGTTTGCTGCAGGCTGCAAATGGAAATGTTGCAAAGAGAGATATTGTCCAATTTGTGCCTTTCCGGGAATTTTATCAGGTAAATAAATCTTTATCCATTCATTTAAATCTTCTCAGATGATATTTTTGTTTGAGTATGAATTATAACATTAACCCTTTCGTTACTATATTTCTGACCAAAATACACCTCTTATGTGTTTCAATTAATTTCTAACATAATCATAAATTTAGTCTGGTTTCATTAAACAACTATAACTTTTTTATTTATCAATATATTAACGTGAATTTTGGAAGATGATTTAATGAAATGTTCTCAACCAATTCTATACTATAATTTTTGTCACAAAGTGACTCTAATTGCAGGTAGATACAGGTAAATTCAACAGAATATAAAATTATTAAAATTTTGTTCAAACATCGCTATAGAAAATGGGTTATTAGCTAATATTCAATTGGGTATACAACAAAATTTTACGATAGAATTTGTTATTCTGGGTAACTTTCTGATACCCATAATAATATTTATGGCAAAATAGTCTTAATTTCATTTAAGGTTGTGGGAAACCACTAACTATCCTTTCTTTCGCTTTGTTTACATTTAGCGTAACGGTTCGTTTCCGCCGTAATGATTTCAAATAGGCTCATTCGAAAAAGTAAAAAGAAATAGTGTGGCTTGGTCCACTTTCTTCAGAAAAATCACCGAAAGAAACAGTTTTTAAATTTTCACTCCATTCAGGTGCCAATTCATTTTCTTTATCGCTGTCAGAGCTCTCGGATTCACTGTTTTCACTTTCGGAAAATGAAACATCAGATTCATTATCAAATACCACGTGCTTTTTTTTTTCAGTCATGGAGTTAGATTTATCAAGATCTTCAGTAGAAAATCCTTCGAATTCTGACTCGCTGCTTGATATAATGAAATTCGTATCCATTTTTTGTCAGAATTAAAATTTTGAAAACACAATAGGAACAAATTTCGGAAAAAAATCTCCCAAAATTCACGGAATTAAAATTACACTTCGATTGTTGTACAAAACTTTAGATGAACTGTTTACGAAGTATAATACGTGTTTTCACGAGTGTACTAAAGAGATTTGCTCTGATATTCTCATTTAAATATGAATAGGTAAATACGGGCGGGTTTGGGCAGTTTGGTCACATTAACCAAAATTTTTTTCAGGCGGCTTTGGGCGGTTTGGTAACGAAAGGGTTAAAGTGTTGTAGTTAGTTAGTTTGTATGTGTCAAAGATAATTCTGAAAAGTTCCTCACTTTTGTTAGAGGCCTTACAAATTATTACTGAAGGGGAGTTACTTGTTCATATTACCAATTATAAAACTATAATCTGATTATCGCCCCAACTGGCCTCCGTGCCGGTGGCACATAAAAAGCACCCACTACACTCATGGAGTGGTTGGCGTTAGGAAGAGCATCCAGCTGTAGAAACACTGCCAGATTAGACTGGAGCCTGGTGCAGCCTCCTGGCTTCCCAGACCCCAGTCAAACCGTCCGACCCATGCTAGCATGGAAAGTGGATGTTAAACAATGATGATGATGATGATGATAATTTGAAAGAACAAAGTTAATATCATAGTAGTTTGAACCCAGAACTATGTAGGAAATTCGTTTATGGTCAGGAGGAAGGGACCATGTCCAATGCCTTTGAAGGCCTTCCAGAACTGGTCAGATTGCTGTGGTTAGTGTTCGGTTTGGACAGCTGCAAGTCATTGACCACATGAAATATCTGGCTGGGAGAGAAATTTCGGAGGGTTGATATTGCAGGGCAGGGAGGACTGGACATGCATAGCAGCTAGTGTTGACGAGAGAATATACTCTTGGGGGTATACGAGGGTGAATATAAGAGAGAACATGGGTAAATGATCAGGAAGGGTCGATGGGTAAGTCTATGATGGGGTGAGGATGGTTAAAGATAGATGTAAAGGTGAATGAAATATGCATAGCTTCTGCAGTCGTGTGATTGCAGCAACTGAACAGTGCCTTATTAGAAGAGTGATGGAAGGACAAGCGTTAGGAAAACGAAAGGTGGAGAAGGTTTAATGGGGACAGATTGGGTGCAGGACAAAGCTTGGCAAGTGTACAGATCTATGAATAATACTTTTGTGACCTAAATTTTGCCATGCCAATTGAGTCTTCTTCAATACAGTAAACCTATTTCTTTATTACTCACAAGGGGCTAAACATAGAAGGGACAAACAAGGACAGACATAGGTATTAAGTCGATTACATCGACCCCCAGTGCGTAACTGGTACTTAATTTATCGACCCTGAAAGGATGAAAGGTAAAGTCGACCTCGGCGGAATTTGAACTCACAACGTAACGGCAGACGAAATGCCGCTAAGCATTTCGCCCAACGTGCTAACGTTTCTACCAGCTCTCCGCCAATACAGTAAACCAACAGTCATCTCTGTCCACTGTCTTCTAATCGGTGAGGCTCAACATCTTGAGATCAGCCATCACTATTTCCTCTGGGTGTTCCTCTTCCACAAGTTCCATTTGCTTTAAGCAAGTGGCCCTTCTTTTACATTTGTCCTCATTAATACACATGACCATAACAACACATTTTTCTCTTGTATCTCTCTCTATCCGCTCAGTCGAAGTCAACTCTCGGTCACTCGTTGGATCAGTGTCCTCCAGTCAGTTCTATCCTGGGCCGCTTCCTTCAGACTGGCCATGTCCATTCCGGTATCACTCCTGATAGTGTCAAGCCAGCAGGTTCTTGGTCGGCCTCTTCCTCTCTTGCCGCTGACCATTCTGAGCATGATATCCTTCTCCAGGGATTCTCTCCGCATAATATGACTGTGGATCAGTGTCTTCCAGTCAGTTCTATCCTGGGCCGCTTCCTTCAGACTGGCCATGTCCATTCCGGTATCACTCTTGATGGTGTCAAGCCAGCGGGTTCTTGGTCGGCCTCTTCCTCTCTTGCCGCTGACCATTCTGAGCATGATGTCCTTCTCCAGGGATTCTCTCCGCATAATATGACCGAAATATGCCAATCTACGCTTGGTGATCCCAGCTTCTAGTGACATTTTCGGCCTTATCTGCTTAAGAACTTCTCTTGTATACCACAACTAATTCCTGTTATGCCCAACTTTTCTTTCAATACATTCGCACTTGTCATACTTGCACACTAATGCTGCACATTCGACAGGGAACACTAACTTCATTCCTTTCTTGTCTCCACATATTCTCTATATTCAGGTACCATACTTCACTACCATTGCTATTCATACACACGTATTATACAATCTGTTTTTCACTATGAGTGAGAGAGAGAGACCTCTTATTACCAACAGAACTAATAACTTTCTGAACTTTCTCCATCATGTTCTTATTCTAGCAACTATGCTTTCAGATCTTCCTCCTCCACTGTTAAATTAATTTTTAATCAGGTAGGAAATATCATTAATATAGATTACTCCAGTATGTTACTGTTAATTATTTTATAAATCACAAAAGGAGTGTAAGCTCTGATAGTACAGGCACCATTTTTTTGTTGCCAGTAACGATTCAGTAAAGAAATCATTACTTGTGTCCATGAGTTGAGCAGTGACAAGCAAGCAAACCAGAGGAGATTGTGGCTTGTTGATTTTTGTTGTCACTTAAAGCATGCGGAACCCATGCTCTATACTTTCCCATTGAGTGAAGATGCTTCTCTAAAGCAGTGTAGGAGCATTCCATTTTCTCTACCAGATTCCTTGTCGTTTGACAAGAATTTTTGTGCAAAAGTTGGTTTAATCGCTCTTCATCGAACTCAACTGGACAGCCAGAACGAGGTGCGTCTTTGAGGTCAAGATTTCCATTTTTGAACTTGGTATACCAATCACGAGCAGGTCTTTCATCTATGGCACCCTCTCCATACACAGTACAAATGTCATGAACAGTTTTTGCAGCCTTAGAACCTTAATTAAAAGCAAAAAGAAGGAGGTGTCGAAAATGCTAGTTTTTCTTAACTTGACATTCCATTTTAATGATCTGAAAATAAACAAAAATTAACTAGAAAAAAAAGAAAACAAAATAGATTCCAAAATTATTCAAAAATAGAATTCTCAAAGAAAAAAATAGATTCCAAAATTTAAAATTGCAATAAATTCCAATATTCAAAAAAACGGCGGGAATTTAGTTACCAAGCCAATATATTTGTATATATATGTGGAGGTTGTTTCTTTGACATCATGTGATTGTTGTAAATGAGTGTCACTGTTATCAAGCAATGTCATTCATTTTCACTATCCTGTGAAAACGTCTGACCATGGAAAAATGTTACCTTACTTGGAAACAAGCAAGGATTGGCAATAGGAAGGGCATTTAGCCATAAAAAAAAAATCTGCCTCAATAAACTCTCTCCAAGCAAGGAAAATGTATTTGAATATATGATGGAAAAGATAAATTCTTTGATTTATTTGAGATTATCTTCAGTTGAAGAAGGGAGATAACCTAAAAATTGACAAGCTTTAAGAATTACTTGCCATTAAGGAAAAAAAAAACTGTCTGATTGTCTCCCCTCATTTAAGTCGAGTTAATTTCAATAAATCTACATTTTAATTGGTATGTTATTTAATATAACCCTTACTCATCTATGTTGTTCAGATATATGCTACAATCCGCTTTGAGTAATTTCTTTCAGCTCCTTTTCATTTCATCTATGTAAATTACATAAACCTTTCATCTATTCTACTCTCTTTTTGCATATGTCTAAATATCTTTTCTGCTGAAGATGATGTTGAACAGCTGCTGTGCTAATGATGTTTCTTGAGACAGAAACAGATGTCTACAACTGTCCGCTAGTCTCTAGATAATAATATTATCTTTTGCTTAATGACATATCACTTTTGGCGGATTCTTGGTTCTTGAGACTATTTCCCTCTTCCATTTAGAGTTGGGGTTAATTGCCATCAAGCAATTGGCCCCTACCTCCTCTGAAAACAGAAATAATCTCAGTACATTAAGAATTTCCCTTGTCTGTTATTTAATATGTTCTTATTTGTCTTTGTTGTTCAAATACATACCTCTGGCCACTGCAAGTGATTTCTCTTTGCTTGTTTACATTCCAATTATATATATATATATGGAATTTGTATCCTTGTGGTACCAGTGCCGGTGGCACATAAGAAAACCATCCGAACGTGATCGTAGCCAGTACCGCAATGACTGGCCTCCGTGCTGAGGGCACATAACAAACACCATCCGAGCGTGGCCGTCAGCCAGCCTCGTCTGGCACCTGTGTCGGTGGCACATAAAAAACACCATCCGAGCGTGGCCGTCTGCCAGCCTCGTCTGGCACCTGTGTCGGTGGCACATAAAATCACCCACTACACTCTCGGAGTGGTTGGCGTTAGGAAGGGCATCCAGCTGTAGAAACACTGCCAGATCTGACTGGCCTGGTGCAGCCTTCGGGCTTGCCAGACCACAGTTGAACCGTCCAACCCATGCTAGCATGGAAAGCGGACGTTAAACGATGATGATGATGATGATGATGATATATATATACACATACATACATACATATATATATATAAATGTATATATTATATATATATACATAAATATATATATATACATACATACATAAATATATATATATATACATACATACATAATATATATACATACATACATAAATATATATACATATATACATACATATATATATATATATATATATATATATATATATATATATATATATTATATATATATATCAGAGTAATCTGAATGATAAGTGTTTAAAGATGTGGGTATAGGTCCTACAGACAACCTTCAACTTTTTCTGTTCAAGGGTTTTTTTAAACCCAATATTTACATACATAGATATATATTTTGTGTGTGTGTGTGTGTGTGGTTGGTTGGTCAGTCGGTCGGTCAGTCCAGTGTTTGCATCATGTATTATTATTATTCTGGATGTGCTAGTTCTGCATTCTTTGAGATGTAAATGAATCGTTGAATGGTTCATGCTTTCATGTTTAATCATTATTGTATCAAAATCATTCAACCATTAAATGCATGTCATCATCATCATTGCTTAACATTCATCTTCCATGCATGCATGGGCAGGATGGTGGACAGGAGCTGGCCAGGTAGAAGACTACCCCAGGTTACTGTGTCTGTGTTTAGCAGGGTTTTTATGGCTGGATGCCTTTCCTAACACCAACCACCCTGCAGGGTGGACTCAGTACTTTTTATGTGGCACTAGCACAGGCAAGGTTAGTTTTGGCCTGATTCTTACAGCTGGATGCCCTTCCAAATGCCAACGACTTTACAGTGTGAACTGGATGCTTTTTATGTGACCCTAACACTGGTAGGGTCACCAAGTAACTCACAAGACAAGGATTTTTGATAGGGGCCAGGCTATTTTTCTTTATTTTTTTTGTTTTCTTTACTGCACAGTAATGTTCCTTGGTTGGCATCATAAAACACTAGCTTACACTGGGCATACTTGAACGAGGGTTGTTGTCATATAACGGTTGTTGTTTAACCCCAGATTACCTTTGGTTAAACAGGCCTATGCTGGAAGGCATTCAAGATGTGATTATCTCATCTTTCCCCTAGAAACTTTACATCTAGGACTAAATTATTATTTTTTTGTTTTGTTTTTATGTTATTCCTTTCCATGTCCCCTCCATAACCAGATTGCTAATGTAATATACAGTTTATGTATATTTCTATTAATTATTGTTAGTAACCAAAAGCTTCCTTTCATTTAGTAAAACAATTAACTTTTCCATTTATTTGTATATTGCATCAGTGATTAAAATATAAGTAAATTAGAAAGTTGCTGGGTTAAGTATGCTAGTAAAGTATGATGGAAAGGTTTAGTTTAGATAAGAACAGTTTAAAAACTAGCATTTTAAAGTCAAATAATGAAAACCCTTCTCAGTCAGATTAAGACAGTAGGGTGTCATTTGAGGGAGAATTGGTTATTACTTCTAGCTACATTGTAGCTCCATTGTTGTTTTGGTTTCTATCAATAGCTAGAACAGTTTAAAAACTAACATTATAAAATCAAATAATGAAAACCCTTCTCAGTCAGATTAAGACAGTAGGGTGTCTTCTCAAAAGGATTAAAACAGTAGGGTGTAATTTGAGGGAGAATTGGTTATTACTTCTAGCTACATTGTAGCTCCATCATTGTTTTGGTTTCTATCAATGGCTAGAACAGTTTAAAAACTAACATTTCAAAGTCAAATAATGAAAACACTTCTCAGTCAGATTAAGACAGTAGGGTGTAATTTGAGGGAAAATTGGTTACTACTTCTAGCTACATTGTAGCTCCATCATTGTATTGGTTTCTATCAATGGCTTAGACTTCTTTATTGATGTGATGTATAGCGTGGCATAATAAAATGAAATGTGATTGGGTACATGGTGTGGTTGTTTAAATATTTTCATTCTTTGTTATGGTGTTAGTTTAGACATCAGGTCTCCTGCAAATGATTCTGTTTTTGTTTTTTATAAATCTTTTTGGTTTGTTCTTTTCCATAGGAATTGCCAAAGGTCTCGGTCATTTGTCCGTGAGGCCCAATGCTTGAAAGGTACTTATTACGTTGCATCGGCAATTATCACCTTACCTCTGTGAAGTCCGACATTTGAAAGGTGCATATTACATACCACCGGCACAGGTGCCAGTTATGTGACACCAGCACTAGCCACAACTATGATTTCACTTGGCTTGACTGGTGTTCTCAAGCACAGCATATTGCCAAAGGTCTTGGTCACTAGTCATTGCCTCCGTGAGGTCCAAAGTTCAAAGATCATACTTTACCACCTTGTCCCATGTCTTCCTGTGTCTACCTCTACCATAGGTTCCCACCACAGTTAGAGATTGGCATTTCTTTACACAGCTGTCCTTATCCATAACTACCACATGACCGTACCAGCACAGTTGTCTCTCTTGCACACCACATCTGATGCCTCTTATGCCCAACTTTTCTCTCAAGATGCTTACACTCTGTTGTACATGCACACTAACATTTGCACATCCAGCAAAGCATACTAGCTTCATTTCTTTCAAGCCTACGTATGTCCCTAGCTGTCACAGCCCATATTTCACTGCTATGTAATAGAAATATACATAAACTGTATATAAGGCGCAAGCTGGCAGAAATGTTAGCACACCGGGCGAAATGCGTAGCTGTATTTCGTCTGTAGTTACGTTCTGAGTTCAAATTCTGCCAAGGTCGACTTAGCCTTTCATCCTTTCGGGGTCGATAAATTAAGTACCAGTTACAAACTGGGGTCGATCTAATCGACTTAATCCGTTTGTCTGTCCTTGTTTGTCCCCTCTGTATTTACCCCCTTGTGGGTAGTAAAGAAATAGGTATTTCACTGCTATGTAGCATAGCTGTTCATACACAAGCATCATACAGTCTGCTTTTCACTCTGAAAGAGAGGCCCTTTGTTGCCAGCAGAGATAGGAGCTCTCTGAACTTTGCCCAGTCTATTTTTATTCTTGCAGCTATGCTCTCAGAGCATCCACCTCCACTACCAACTTGGTCACAGAAGCTATCTACTTACACTAGCTCATTTTAAAACAAGGTTCTATTTCTAAAGATTCAGTAAATTAGTCTGAAAAGTTATACTCTTATTAGTAACAACTCATCTCAAATAATTTACATAACACAAAAGTAATTACAATGATTAGGATGATTGTAATTAGTTATCTGTATTGATCTCATCAATATAAATATCTCAATCTTTATGTATTAATGTTAACAGTTTTTCCATTGAAATCAGACAATTTGAGATGGTGTTGTATATTTTAGTGGTAGCTAGTTTGAACACTCTGACATAGATATGCTGCACTCTAGAAAACAGGCGTTTCAAGGGAGATAATCATTTCTTCATAATATTTGGTGGGATTAGAAATTTTAATTTGAAATTAAGGAATAAGGAAAAAGATGTATAGAATATAGATATTTGATTTTACTTCTTTTTTTTTTTGTTACTTATTAGGAAGTTGTTAAAGTTTTTAGTTAGTGATAATATAATGAAATTGAAAAAAACTGAACTGTTCCCAAGCTGACCTAATCTTCCATATTTCTCTCTCTCTCCTTAGAGATCCAGCTATGAATCTGGTGGTACAGATGTATGTATACTATTAATTATTGTAATATATTTTGTATCCAAGCCAATATTCCTTATATTACAGTTTAGTTTGATCTAGTTTTAGTGTCCCTTACTCTTTGCCTCTTTGCTTTCGATCCATCTGTTCAGTACCATCAGAAAGTATCACTCTCTAGAGAAGCGCTCTACCCAAAATGTTAGACTTTTCTTCTTCCTCAAGACAAACCAATTTATTCTGCTTTTGAACTATTTATAGCCATTAATTGCTGACAAAGACCACCACTCGTTTTCTCAGGTCCTGTTGGCTCCTACCTAGCTTAGTCTGCATCATTTTATAGCTTGACCGCTCCTCTAGGTCAACACAGTATTTCTTCCCTTAGAAAATGAATTAAGTATCAATAACGTGTTTGCATGAAATCATTCAGTACTTCATCCTCTTTCATACATGCACAAACATGTTTGCTCTAAGCGTAAGAAAGAATGAGTCTTCATCTTGGTCTTGTAAAACAGGCATTACAAGGGAGATAATCGTTTCTTCATAATATTTGGTGGGATTAGAAATTTAAATTTGAAATTAAGGAATAAGGTAAAAGATGTATAGAATATACATATTTGATTTTACTTTTTTTTTGTTACTTATTAGGAAGTTGTTAAAGTTTTTAATCAGTGATATAATAATATAATAAAATTGAAAAAAACTGAACTGGTCCCAAGCTGACCATTGATATGGTACAGGCTTGGCTTTTTAGTTACAAGCATGACCATGCAGTTAAGAAGTTTGCTTCATAAACGTATGGTTTTGAGTTCAGTCCTACTGCACAGCAACTTTAGGTAAATGTCTTCGACTGTAGCTTTGGATTGACCAATACTTGTGAGTGAATTTGGTAGAAGGAAACTGAAAGAGGACTGTCAAATGTATGTATACCTGCTGTCCCTCACCTGGTTTAATCTGCATCATTTTACACATTTTTGTATGTGTGTGTTACTTATTTCTTTATTGCCCACAAGGGGCTAAACATAGAGGGGACAAACAAGGACAGACAAAGGGATTAAGTCGATTACATCGACCCCAGTGCGTAACTGGTACTTAATTTATCGACCTCGAAAGGATGAAAGGCAAAGTCGGCCTTGGCAGAATTTGAACTCAGAACGTAACGACAGACGAAATACCACTAATAAAGTTAATAAATATGTACTATACTAAAAATTATTGGGTAATTATTTTTTTTTTACTGGAGTGCTAGTGTTTCTGCCAGCTTGCTGCCTGTGAGTTACTGTGTGTGAGTTACTGTGTCCTTGCCTTGTCATCACGTGTGAGTTGTTGTAAATGAGTTTCACTGTCATACAAGCAGTGTTTCCGGTCTTCTCTGACAATAAGTTTGGTCATGGGGAAATAAACCCTTACTTGGAAACAAGTGAGGATTGGTAACAAGAAGGGCAGTCTTCAATAACCCTGAAGCACTGATATACAGACACTGAAAATTTTAAAATTAATTATTGTAAATTTATTTGTTTTCAAACAAAAGGCATGGTTTCCCAGGAAACTGAAAAACAAACAAAAATGTAGTGTTTTACCTTTATTTTCTTTTACCTGTTTTAGTCATTGGACTGCAGTTATGCTGGGGTACAGGGCACCACCTTGAAGGGTTTTAGTCAAATAGATCAATCCCAGTACTTATCTTTCTCTTTAGGTGAACCACTATGTAAACAGAGAAGTAAACAAACCAACACTGGTTGTCAAGTAGTGTGGTGGAAATGAAAAATACACAAATATATATACAGAATAACAAAACATAGTGTTCATATATAATGAGGATAGATATGGCTGTCAATGGACGACTTATAAGAACATTGATAGAATTTTTTTCATTGTGCATCAATGATGATGATGATCATCATCATCATTTAGCGTCCGTTCTCCATGCTAGCATGGGTTGGACGGTTTAACTGGGGTCTGTGAAGCCGGAAGGCTTCATCATCCCAGTCAGATTTGGCAGTGTTTCTACGGCTGGATGCCCTTCCTAACGCCAACCACTCCGCGAGTGTAGTGGGTGTTTTTTACGTGTCACCTGCACAGGTGCCAGACAGAGCTGGCAAACGGCCACGAACGGACAGTGCTTTTACGTGTCACTGGCACGGGGGCCAGCCGAGGCTGGCAACGAACACGAACGGATGGTGCTTTTACGTACCACCGACATGGGGCCAGACAGAGCTGGCAAACGGCCACGAACGGACGGTGCTTTTACGTGACTTTGTAAAATCATTACTTTAAGCTGAAGTACCCAAGTATTTCACTTGGAACAATAGTAACAAAGAATGGCAAAGAAGAAAGTGAGGAAAAAAGCTGAAGGCCATTTGAACGTTTTCAAAGAAAAAAAGACACTTGGTTGTGTTTATGTTTTCACCCTAAAGGCAGAAGAACTGTTTTATTTAAGAATTTTATTGCACGAAGGTTCAAAATGGTATTTTCCCCTTTGCCACCACGCACTGACATTTTCATCTTGGACTGGTTGTGACCCAACGGCTCACAGCAAGTACATCTAGTATATATGTATTCCTTTATTCTTTTACTTGTTTCACTCATGTGACTACAGCCATTCTGGAGCACCACCTTTTAGTTGAACAAATCGACCCAGGACTTATTTTCTTAAGCCTAGTATTTATTCTGTCGGTCTCTTTTGCCAAACTGCTAAGTTATGGGGACATTAACACACCAATACCAGTTGTCAAGCGATGATGGGGAGACATATGCATAGATATATATATATATAATATATATATATATATATATATATATAGATATATATATATATATATGACGGGCTTCTTTCAGTTTCCATCTACCAAATCCCCTCACAAGGACTTGGCTGGCCTGAGGCTATAGTAGAAGACACTTGCCCAAGGTGCCATGCAGTGGGACTGAACCCAGAACCATGTAGTTGAAGAGTAAGCTTCTTACTACATACCCATGTCTATATATTACTTGTCTTGTGAGTTACTTGGTGACACTGCCAGTTCTGGCATCCAGTCCACACTGCAAAGGGATTCCTTATGCCAACCACTCCGTGAGTGTAGTGGGTGCTTTTTACATGCCACCGGCACAGAAGCCAGTCAAGGCGGCGCTGGCATCGGCCACGTTCGGATGGTGCTTTTTACGTGCCACCGGCACAGATAGATATATATGTATGTATGTATGTATGTATGTCTCCTTTATCATTTGCTCATTTCAGTCATTAAATTGCGGTCATGCTGGGGCACCACCTTGGATTCTTTCTATGAAATTCACTTACACTCCAGTCGTCACCCTGGGGCTATAGTAGAAAACACTTGTCCTAAGGACATCTGCAGTAGGACTGTGTAATATTTAATCTTAGGCTTCATATTTGCTTGTTTATTTCCATGTTTTTGTTTTTGCATGTGTATTTTCACGAAACCCCAGCTTCAGCTGAATTCTGACTTGCTTGGATGTAATGAAACTGAGTGAATCAATGCTTCCAGAGTGACAGAGAAATGTCAGCATTTTTTTAACCCTTTAGTGTTCAGACTATTCAATCAAACATAATGCCTATTGATTCCCATTGATTTGAATTAATCATGCATTATCTCATATCTTTAAGATCTTGATGGTGCAATTACTTTATGCAGAATAACATTGTAGGGTAGGTGTGAGAGCCTGGATCTGGTCAGTTTGAACATAAAACAGATTAGCTATTTTGGCCGGATATGGCTGGTTTAAATACTAAAGGGTTAAAGCAGTTTATCCAAAACATCCTAAATTCATGTGATTATATTTATATGATTATACACATAAATCTGGGTAAAATCAGGTATAGTGGTTAGAATAGTTAATGTAAAATACACATTTGATAAAAATAAATCTAGTATATATACATTTTATACATATTTCGTGCATATATGAAATGTATATATTTTAAATATTTATCTGCAGATTTACCTATTTTAGTTATATATTTATATTATATCTATGTGTGTGTGTGTGTATATTTGTATTTATATATGTATATGTATGTATATATGTATATGTATGTATATATGTAGATGTAGTTTTTGCTTTGATTTAATGGCTTAATTTCCTTTCTTCTTTTTTTCTTGTTTTAAATTGCAGGCAAGTAGTATTGAACTTGCACGTCATGTTTTGGCTGAAGTACCACGTCAAGTTGAAAGTTACTACAAAATGAGGCGCCTTCCACCAAAGACTCCACCACAGCGTCCAGCATCCTTGGATCAAACGGTTACTCCGTCACAACCACCACCTTCTGCGCCACCCCGACCACCAGCCCCCGCTAAGTCCCCAGATTATTCCAAAGCTCCTGCATCAGGCTCTGCTCCAGGTCAACCATACCCTAACATGGGTCCCAACACGGCTCCGCCCCAGCACTACCCAGGCACGGCTCCACAAGCCCCACCCTCACAGCATCCAGGCATGGCTCCACAAGCCCCGCCCTCACAGCATCCAGGCATGGCTCCACAAGCCCCGCCCTCACAGCATCCAGGCATGGCTCCACAAGCCCCATCCCCACAGTACCCAGGCTCAGCTCCACAAGCTCCACCCTCACAGTACCCAGGCATGGCTTCACAAGGCCCGCCCCCACAGTATCCAGGCATGCCACACCAAGCAAAATCCCCTCAGTACCCACATGTGACTCCCCAAGCCCCTCCTCCACAGTACACTCACATGCCTCCCCATGCGCAACATCCCCAGTACCCTGGTATGTATGCACCTCAAGCACAACCCCCTTATCCGGGGATGCCTCCCAATGTGCCCCCAGCACAGTATCCTGGTGTGCCCCCTTATCCAGCAGTTAGGAAATCATGAACCACATCAAAACAGTCATTTTAGGAATCTAAAGTGAATTCCTGTTTGGCTGTTAAAGGGTTTTTTTCTGTAGGTTTTGTCTATTCTTCATCCAATATTACAGAGAATATTCCTGTTTTGGAAGGAAACTTTCTCCCTATCACCCTCCTTCTGTCTTTTTTTCCCTCTCCCTCTTCCCTCTCTCACTTCCTCTCTCAGGATTTCTTTCCCTTTTTTATAAATAAAATCATGTTACATCTGCTCAACTTCTGAATAACTCCACTTTGCATTTAATTCTTCTGTGGTTGATAGATATACTGGTACCAGTGTAAATTCATTTGACTTTGAACTTCTCCAGAATTCTTTAATTATAAACATGTAAAAAAAAAAAAGGAAAAAAAAAAAAAAACTAATGAAGCAACACAAAACAATACAGAAACTAAACAAATTCTTATTGTTGCTTTAAGACACCAATTTTAAGGTATTAAAAAATCAAACCAACTCCCTAATAGGGAACTGCTTAACTGATTCTATCCCTCTTTACTATGTCAAGTTGGTGCTTTTTATGTCCAATATAATTTTGCATTAATATTGTTTTAAAAATATCGTCGAGGAATACAGTCTCCTTTTTAAGCCATGTGAGGTCCTTTTGCAAATAGGGTCCTTGTTATTTGTAGGCCTTCAAGGGTCCTTTTGGTAATATCTCAGTGTTTTGTATTAACCTTGAGTGTACAGGTCTTTTGTCAACTGGTATATATATATATATATATATTATATATATATATATGTATGTATATATATATATATGTGTGTGTGTGTATGTATATGTGTGTGTATGTATATATATATGTATGTATATATATATGTATGTATATATATATGTATGTATATATATATATATGTATGTATATATATGATATGTATATGTATATATATATATATGTATGTATATATATGTATGTATATGTATGTATATATATGTATGTATATATATATGTATGTATATATATATATATATATGTATGTATATATATGTATGTATATATATATTATATATATATATATAATATATGTATGTATATTATATGTATGTATATATATATGTATGTATATATATATATATTATATATATGTATGTATATATATATATATATATGTATATGTATATATATGTATGTATATTATATATATATATATGTATGTATATTATATGTATGTATATATATGTATGTATATATATGTATGTATATATTATATATATATGTATATATATAGATATATGTATGTATATGTATATATATATATATGTATGTATAAACACATACACAAACATGCTTGCATATGTAATTGCTTTATGTATGTATAAATTCAACTGAATATTTTTACATTTGTATATGCTCATAAGTGTACGTATATATAAATATATATATATATATGTATATAAGCGTATGTCTGCTGAAGAGAAAGATGGAAAACTAGAGAAACGGCGAAAACTGATATGATGTTGAATCTCACAAAAAAGATGATGAGTAACAATGACAAAAGGTGTGATGCTGCATTGCAGAAGATTCCTCTTTGTGTATTATTACACACTTTTAAATGTATCATATACTAGCAGTATCGCCCGGCGTTGCTCGGGTTTGTTTCAACCCTTTAGAATTGGAATTTTTGAAAAGTAAAAATTTTGCATTATGTAGCTTGTTATTCTCTTTAAGTGAACATTTTTCTGGTTGAAATACACCGAAAAATGGTGACAGAGCTTAAAAAAAAATCGTAAAAAATAGGGATTTTCATAAGAAAAAAAAGCTCCTTTTTGATGTAAATAATTTTTGGTGTTAACATGGTCCGATCTGAATTTTATCTTCTGCGGAATGAAGAGCAAGCCTTCTTCTATCATACTCTCAATTTTGGTCAACTTGCGCTGCAGGGTCTCGGAGGAGATAGTGTTAGTTGAAGGCTACCAAACCTGCCATACACAGACAACTTCAGCTTTATATATATATAGATTATAAAGGTACTATATATCATTGCTGTTCACCTAAAAATGTACTCTGAGCTATTGCTGTGCTATAAATATGCTATACAGGGTTGGGCTGTGTTCCTTTGTATGATGACTGTCTCAGGAATAAAATAAAAGTGTTTTTATTTTTTGAGATATAGTCATCAAATATTGGTCAGTTTGTCTTCATGACCTGTTCTATCGATCTCACTTGGTGAATCTGCCTTTGGTTTCGATGATAACCTCCAGGTGACCTCGTAACCAGCCACAGGCCTTTGTCACTATCTTCTATTTTAAGCCCCTGAAGGTCCTGGTAATCCCGGCCCTCAGTTCATCCTTCATGTTGCAGCTAGATTTGTTAGTCTCTCATTCCACTGTGCCCCAAACAAAGGTGTCAGAGGAGTTGCAGTCCAAAGGCAAGCTGGGTGGCCAAATGTCAGGTGCTGTGTGATTAACCCTTTAGTGTTTGCATTATTCTACCAAAATTAATTCCTTTTTCTTCCACTTTGTTTTGAACTAATCTTGCATTATCTTGTAGCTATGAGATTTTGATGAGGTAGCTGTTAATTTTTAAAACGATATTGTAGGGTTGGTGTGAGAGACCAGATCTGACCAGTTTGAACATAAAACAGGCAGAATACTTTTGGCTGGATATGGCCGGTTTAAATGCTAAAGGGTTAAAGCAATTTTCCAACAGCCAGGCCTGGATCTTTTGGTTGGTGTATCAGTGCAGAATCTTGCTGCTACATATACAGCCTCCCTGCAACTACCCAGTCACTCCATGGCTTCACCACCTTACACAGAAGAAGAAGGCTGTAGCTTCAGTGTTCAGCCTGAGGCTCTGAGAGAAGAAATGGAGCGACACCGAAGATTGTGGTAGTCACTGAAAATTTCATCTGTGTGACTCTGGGCATGTCGTTGGGTGAGACAGCAAGCCACATGTTGTTCTGGGAGTTGATCTGATCTTGGTAGAAATTCTTCTTATTGGAGAAAAACTGCAGCCTGTCTAGCTCCAGCGGTTTCAACTTTTTGGTCAGCTTCTTGGTGTGCTGGAGTCACTTTTTTTGCATTGTGTTGGGCAGAAATTGTCCCTTCCTCATCTTGAATGAAAAGTAGTGAATGTCTTCATGCATCACCAGACATATTTCTCTCATGCAATGGCATGCATCAACTTGCTGGGATTGTTATTGATGATCTTCTGTATTTCAGCAATGAATTCTGGTGTTCTATTGCTGTTCTATAAATGTAATATACAACATTGCTGTATATATAAAAATGTACTCATTGCTGTTCTGTAAATGTATTATACTCTATTAATGTACTATAAATGTGCTACATTGTACTGTTGCTGTACATTATAAATGTACTATGCACCATTTCTCTCCTGTAAATGCTGTATAAATCACTTTGTGTTGCATTATTACAAATACTACAAGAATGACTAAGTGTGTTTATATATGATGAGTTAAAGGTATCTCTTGATGATACAATGCTTTTTTTCTCACTTACTCTCTCTCTCTTTCTTTCTTTCTTTCTTTCTGCCTTTCTCACTATGTACTATACAGTACTGCTCTATTATAAATGCATTAATACTATAAATATATCATACGGTATCATTGAACTATAGGTGTACTGTATTCTATACTAATGTTGTATAAATATACTATGTACATCATTGCATTACTATAAACGTATCTTCCAGTATTACTGGGCACTTATATATATGTATTATACACACCTATAAATGTACTGTATACTATTGCTGTATACCTATACATCAGTGCTCTACTAAAAATGTAGTGTACATCTATACTGTATATAATATTGTACTTATACTATATGACATTATAGATTATATATTTTATAACTGCATACCTCCAGTTTTATAACTGCATACCTCCAGTGTTCTATAAAGCTGTGTAGCAATATCATATGATATGACTATACTACATAGTTGTACACTTAAAATGTTTTTGTTGTTTAACTCCAGGTTAACCCTGACAGAGCACATATTATGAGCAAAAGCATTCTGGCCATGACCATCCTGTCTTAATTGTTTCTTTTTTTTTTTTCAATTCAGACATGGTGATCTATTGAAATGTGTTTTGTTGTTTAAGATGATAGGACATAATCTAAGGGAAATTTACCTACTTTTTCTTGTATCTATGTACTTACTCTATAGTAAAACTACAGACCATGTAACTGTGTAGAACTATACTGCAAGTTACATAACTCTTCTCGGTTAATTCTTCCTGTCTCATAGATTCAACCTCTATTTTCAATGCTCAAAGTTTTACAAGACACTGCAACACAATGGATTTTTTTTAATGTATATTTAGATAGTACATCACTAAAACCTTTTCTCTTGTGATGGCCCAGCTCACATTTTTTCTCATGCTTTGTTCCCTACCATCCCTTATTTCTTTTATTTTAAGCCCTTTTGAAACTAACCCTTCCATGAGTGCCTGCAGGTCTATGACATAATGTCCCACATTTTTAAAATGATAATATTTGATTTATAATCTTTAATCGTAATTTTATATTGTTATATTCCAAGAAACAGATTAATAAAAGAAATTTTAAATATTTTACTAAACCCCTTCAAATTGTTATTGTTTTCAAAATTAATTGAACCACACAGGCATTTCATTAAAATTCCATTAAAATTATAGTATTTCATTAAAATTATAGTAATACGGTTATTGAGTATCTTCAGCATTTCTATTAATATTGCTGAAAGTACTTTTGTTGAATACTTACTCGATCTTTGGCAGCTTCTAACTTGTTCTCTGTTTCCTCTTCAAATTGCCTTTGCATAGACATTTCCAGGACTTATTCATATTAACCCTTTAGTGTTCAGATTATTCTATCAAACGTGATGCTTATTGATTCACATTGATTTGAATTAATCATACATTATCTCATATCTTCAAGATCTTGATGGTGTAATTACTTGATGTATAATAGCATTGTAGGGTAGGTGTGAGAGCCTGGATTTGGTCAGTTTGAACATAAAACTGATTAAATATTATGGCCGGTTTAAATACTAAAGGGTTAAGCTCTTTTATCTTTCTCTGTCTCTGAAATTGCCCATGAAATAGTATATTTTCTTTATTCCAAATTTCTTACTTTCTAATCATACTTTGTACATATACCTTACTCTCTCTCTCTCTCTCTATATATATATATATATATATATATTATTCATCTCTACACTGGCAGCAGGCACCTTTCTTAGAATAATTATTTCTTACTTAAATGCAAATGATAATATTGGTTTCCAAATTTTGGCACGAGGCCAGCAAGTTTGGGGAGGTGGGGGTGGGGATGGGGGTAATTCGATTACATTGAACCCAGTGTTCAACTGGTACTTGTTTTATTGACCCTGAAAGGAAGAAAGGCAAAGTTAACCTCGCCAGAATTTGAACTCAGAATACAAAGAGGGATGAAATGCCGCTAAGCATTTAGCCCAGTGTGCTAACGGTTCTGCCACTGGAAGCAAGTGGCAACCAAAGTAATGTGTTGGTAGGAATGGCAGAGCACCAAATTAACAAATACTAGTGGCTGTGTGGTAAGTAGCTTGCTTACCAACCACATGGTTCTGGGTTCAGTCCCACTGTGTGGCACCTTGGACAAGTATCTTCTACTATAGCCTCAGGCCAACCAAAGCCTTGTAAGTGGATTTGGTAGACAGAAACTGAAAGAAGCCCATCGTATATATATATATATATATATATATAAATATATACCGGAGTAAGCACATAAATGTGAAACAAGGTGGGGAAAAAAGAGTACTCAAATACCAGAGGTTGAGTAATATGCTTTATTTAAAAGCAGCAGAAATTTAACAAAAGCTATTAACAAAACTGTCTGACGAATGGGAACGTGAAACTCTGAGTAACAGCTTTTGCTAAATTTCTGCTGCTTTTAAATAAAGTATATATATGTGTGTGTGTGTGTGTGTGTGTGCGAGCATGTGTGTATATGTTTGTGTGTCTGTGTTTGTCCCCCCAACATCACTTGACAACCGATGCCGGTGTGTTTACATCCCCGTAACTTAGCGGTTCGGCAAAACAGACCGATAGAATAAGTACTAGGCTTACAAAGAATAAGTCCTGGGGTCGATTTGCTTGACTAAAGGTGGTGCTCCAGCATGGCCACAGTCAAATGACTGGAACAAATAAAAGAGTAAAAGAGTATTTAGTTTCTTCTTTCTACTTTCTCTACTCAAATCCTGTCAGTGCTCAAGAATTAAGTACAGACAGTATACTGAAAAGGGTGATAGGTTGGCTGAATTAGTAGCGCATTGGTCAAAATACTTAGTGACATTTCTTCCCACTTGACATTTTGCGTTCAAATTTCATTGAGGTCAACTTTCACTTTCATTCTTTCAGGGTCAACAAAATAAGTCCCAATTGAACACGGGTTAATGTAACAGACTTACTCCCATCCACTGAAATTGCTGGCCTTGTGCTAAAATTTGAAACCCATATTTACTTACATAATGGCAAAATTGTTAGCCCATTGGTCAAAATTCTTAGTGGCATTTCTTCTGACTCTTTATGTTCTAAGTTCAAATCCCACAGAGGTCAACTTGACGAAATTTGAACTTATCTTCTCAGGGTTGATAAAATAAAGTACTAGTCAAGTACTAGGGGGTCTGTGTAGTCGACTTGCTGGCATCGCCTCAAAACTGTTGGCCTTGAGCCCTGCATTGGGCTGGTGTACCATCCAGGGGTAATGTCATGAATTTGATCACTTACATGTCATGGAAATCAGTTAACTGGCCTTAATGAGTCCTAGAGCTTAAAAAGAAAACGATATACTGAAAGGGTTTTAAATCAGCCACACCTAAGGAGTGGCTGTGTGGTATTTAGCTTGTTTACCAACCACATGGTTCTGGGTTCAGTTCCTCTGCATGGCACCTTGGGCAAGTGTCTTCTACTATAGCCTCGGGCCAACCAAAGCCTTGTGAGTGGATTTGGTAGACGGAAACTGAAAGAAGCCCGTCGTATATATGCATATATATATATATATTAGTGTGTGTGTTTGTGTGTCTGTGTTTGTCCCCCTAGCATTGCTTGACAACCGATGCTTGTGAGTTTAGGTCCCCGTTACTTAGCGGTTCGGCAAAAGAGACCGATAGAATAAGTACTGGGCTTACAAAAGAATAAGTCCCAGGGTCGAGTTTCTCGATTAAAGACGGTGCTCCAGCATGGCCACAGTCAAATGACTGAAGCAAGTAAAAGAGAGAGTAATCCCTATAAAATTTCCTGTTTGGCTCAAAATACATGATAATTGATGTAGTTACATGGTTTTAATTCCCATTTTGTGTCATTTCATGTGGAAATTTTGGACTTGCAGTGCTAAAGCAAGATTAAATACTGTAAGTGCACAAAGCGCAAAGATTGTCTGTCTTGACTTTTCCCCTTTAAGTTCAATATACTATGTATTAATCATATAAATGGAATTCAATTGAGATGTACTAGTCCCTCACAGAATTCTGGTCCCCTTCTTTTCAACCATCTGGGATCAACAACATACCAGGATCAATAGGGGTACCATTTGAATACTGGGGGTCAATGTAATTGACGGACTATCTCCTGCCCCCAAATCTCAGGGCTTGTGCCTTTAGTAGAAAGGATTATTATTATTATTATTAAAACATTGAGCTGGCAGAATTGTTAGCATACTGGGTGAAATGCTTGGCAGTATTTCGTCCGTCATAACATCTTGAGTTCAAATTCTGCTGAGGTCAGCTTCACCCTTCGCTCTTTTGGAGTTAATAAAATATATACCGAGTACTGTGGTCAATGTAATCGATTAGTCCCATTATTATTATTATTATTATTATTATTACTATTATTATTATTATTATTATTATTTTTAGCCAGACAAAATGCTTTGTGGCATTTCACCTGTCCTTACGTTCTGAGCTGAAATTCTGCCAAGGTTGACTTTGCCTTCCATCCTTTTGGGGTTGATAACTTAAGTACCAGTGGAATACTGAGGTCGATGTACTTGACTAGTCCACTTCCAATTTTAGGCTTTGTGCCTTTAGTAGAAAGGATTATTATCATTATCATTATTATTATTATTGTTATTATTATTATTATTATCAATCGGCAAAAATGTTAGTGTTTAGGACTTACCAACATTTCTTCTGGCTCTTTATATGCTGAGTTTAGATTATGCCAAGGTTGACTTAATTGGGATCAATGAAACAAGTACCAATCAATGTAAATGACTTGACACCCCTCCACTCAAAACTGCTGCTCTTATGCGAAAATGAGGAAGAATTATCATTATTTCTAAGGTAGCGAGCTGGCAGACTCATTAGCACGCCAGACAAAATGCTAAGCAGCATTTTATCCATCTTTACATCCTGAGTCAAAATTCCACTGAAATCGACTTTGCCTTTCATCCTTTCAGGGTCGATAAATTGAGTACCAGTTACGCACTGGGGTCGATGTTATTTCAGGCCTTGTGCTTATACAAGAAAGGATTGATATTATCATACTCGTTGTTGTTGTTGTTGTTGTTGTTACATCCATCCCTTTACATTTTGAATTCAAATACCACTGGGGTCAACTTTGCTTTTCATCCCTTCATCATCATCATCATCGTTTAGCGTCCGCTTTCCATGCTAGCATGGGTTGGACGGTTCAACTGGGCTCTGGGAAGCCAGAAGGCTGCACCAGGCTCCAGTCTGATCTGGCAGTGTTTCTACGACTGGATGCCCTTCCTAATGCCAACCACTCCGTGAGTGCAGTGGCTGCACAGGTGCCAGACGAGGCTGGCAAACGGCCACGATTGGATGGTGCTTTTTACGTGCCACCGGCACGGGGGCCAGTCGAGGCTGGCAAACAGCCACGATCGGATGGTGCTTTTTACGTGCCACCGGCATGGGGGCCAGGCGAGGCTGGCAAATGGCCACGATCGGATGGTGCTTTTTATGTGCCACCGGCATGGGGGCCGGGCGAGGCTGGCAAACGGCCACGATTGGATGGTGCTTTTTACGTGCCACCGGCACGGGGGGCCAGGAGAGGCTGGCAAACAGCCACGATCGGATGGTGCTTTTTACGTGCCACCGGCATGGGGGCCAGGCGAGGCTGGCAAATGGCCACGATCGGATGGTGCTTTTTATGTGCCACCGGCATGGGGGCCGGGCGAGGCTGGCAAACGGCCACGATTGGATGGTGCTTTTTACGTGCCACCGGCACGGGGGGCCAGGAGAGGCTGGCAAACAGCCACGATCGGATGGTGCTTTTTATGTGCCACCGGCATGGGGGCCAGGCAAGGCTGGCAAACGGCCACAATCGGATGGTGCTTTTTACGTGCCACCGGCACGGGGGGCCAGGCGAGGCTGGCAAACGGCCACAATCGGATGGTTGCTTTTTACGTGCCACGGCATGGGGGCCAGGCAGGCTGGCAAACGCACGATCGGAAGGTGCTTTTTACATGCCACCGGCATGGGGGCCAGGCTAGGCTGGCAATGGCCACGATCGGATGGTGCTTTTTACGTGCCACCGGCATGGGGGCCAGGCGAGGCTGGCAAATGGCCACGATCGGATGGTGTTTTTCGGCAGGCGAGGCTGGCAAACGGCCACGATTGGATGGTGCTTTTTACGTGCCACCGGCACGGGGGGCCAGGAGAGGCTGGCAAACAGCCACGATCGGATGGTGCTTTTTATGTGCCACCGGCATGGGGGCCAGGCGAGGCTGGCAAACGGCCACAATCGGATGGTGCTTTTTACGTGCCACCGGCATGGGGGCCAGGCAAGGCTGGCAAACGCCCACGATCGGAAGGTGCTTTTTACATGCCACCGGCATGGGGGCCAGGCTAGGCTGGCAATGGCCATGATCGGATGGTGCTTTTTACGTGCTACCAGGTAATAAATTAAATTGCCAGTCAAATTCTAAGGCTGATGGCATTGGCTACTTCCTCTCAACTCTAAAAGGCTTGCCTTGTTTACAAATCAGAAACCATTAATATTATTATTGATGTTATCTTAACATTATTGTCTGTGAATAAATAGCTTATATATATATATATCTATGCCACCAGTCTGCATTTTAACAACAAAAATATATGTAGGGTTTATCAACTATATTTTTTTAGCTGTTTTCATGACTGCTTCATCTTTTTGCTGCTTTTGGAATAACTATATTCTGATGTACCTTAAAAATAATCTAATTTTCCTGTGAATAACTTATCATTGAATTCAGTCTCATGAATATTGCTATGTTACACGATAATAAAGATACTTTCTGTGTTTACAGCAAATAACATTAGACATAATTTTCTGAAGAGTTGGATTTGATATGTGCCAATTATACCCTGTGAATGAATATTCATAGCAATATTCATCAGATTGAATTCAGATAAACAATTGTAAATTGATATAATAAAAGGACTTGTTCACTCCACTCTTCTTGTTTATAATTGTAAATTAAAAAAAATTTTTTAAACAGATGTAAAGTATAATGTAAAGTATAATAGCCATCTCAATATGGCTAACCACTAAGGGTGGGTGTTACTGTAGCTTTTTAGCTCCAGGAGATCATCGTCTCCAGCTGGCTTTAGGCACACTATCTGTGCCCTTATGGTATTTGCAAAGGGAGGCCATCCCTTTCTCGTAAGCCTAAGTGATATGCACCAGACCGCAGTTTCGAGGTTATTGCCACTGATCAACGGGCGGTAATCACCGGATCATGATGAAAGAAAAAGCCTGTTTGCAAATATATAAGAGTTTTTCTAGTGACTTCTGCCACTGATTTTGAAAAACTGTCTGTAAGCATTATTAAATCTCAGAACGAGATGTAAACAGTAATCGCTCGACAATGTAAAGTATAATAGCCATGTTTGTTAGTTTTAAGCATATGTTTGAAAACACAATCTCCGGATTACTATCTGTCTGATAGCCTGGGCACATGGATGAGCTTAGTAAGTTAAACTCCAGGGTTAACACCCAAATAAAATTGTTATATATATACTTTTATATATATATATATATATATGTGTGTGTGTGTGTAAAGTGGTGAAATGGCAGAGTCATTAACATGCTGGGCAAAATACTTGGTGGATTTTCTTCTAGATTTACTTTCTGAGTTCAAATTCAACCAAGGTTGACTTTATCTTTCATCCTTTCAGGGTTGATAAAATAAATACCACTTGAGCAATCGCGTCGATATAATTAACTAATCTACACTCACAAATTTTTTGCCCTTGTGCCTATTGTAGAAAAGGATATATATGTGTATAGTTATATATATTTATATATACATATATATATAAAGTAACAAACTGAGGAAAAAATATATATAAGTTGAAACAATTTCTTGGCTTTTTACAGTTTTTTATGATAATTTATATAATATTATGTTATCTTATATATTATATTCATAGTATTTAATGTAATATTATAATATAAATTAATTATTGAATGTCAATAGAATATCTCTATATTTAACTTATCGTTATATATATACATATAAATATGTATATATATACATATATGTATATATATATACATATGTATATATATACATATAAATATATATATACGTATATATACATATATGTATATATACATATATGTATATATACATATATGTATATACATATATGCATATATATATGTATGTATGTATATATATATGTATGTATATATGTATATATATATGTATGTATATATGTATATATATATGTATGTATATATATGTATATATATATAAACCCTTTTTTTTCTTCTAATCTCACTTGTGTTATGTAGTTTGTGGAAAGGAAAAATTAGAAACATTTTCTGACCACATGTCTCTATATGTTCACTCAGTGGAATTTGGTGAACATTGGTGTTCTGGATTTATTGTCTGTGGACTCGTGAGCATTCTGATAATGCATTCCCAGTCTCACCTATATTTAATTCTTCGCAATTTTGGGCATTTAATGCAGTAGATCAAATTTCTGCTTTTGCCATTCATATCTGCATTTGAGAAAATCTGTCCATTTTTTTGTTCTTATTGATCTACGCATATGCTTATATTGACATGTTCCACATCTGTTATCATTACACTTGAATACTGTGAATATTTTTGAATATTATTGAATATTATTGTTAAAATACCATAATAAAATAAACATGAAAACCAGACTATGTTTCAACTTTATTCAACTGATATATTACACTATACACATTAATACAAGTTCGAAACAATATGTACATATATATATATATATATATATAATATATATATATATTATATATATATATATATATATTATATTAAATTAGAGATAAAACCACTATTAGGCAAATCATACAATGAAAAACTCAAGCCAATACATAAGATTAATTAATTTATATTATTTTAAATATATATCAAAATTATTGAAAAAAGATGATTATCTTTTTTTAATAATTTTGATATATATTTAAAATAATATAAATTAATTAATCTTATGTATTGGCTTAAGTTTTTCATTGTATGATTTGCCTAATAGTGGTTTTATCTCTAATTTAATATAATATAATATTTTACTATAAAATTGGATTCAATCCTAAATCTGATTTTTTCCCTGTAAGTTTGGATTTATTCCCTAATATTTTATTACACATATATATATATATATATATACATACACATATAAGAGACCAAAATGTACGTACGCCGCTATATTTTTATAAATAAAAATAGAAAAATGGGACAAGAATGCAAAACATCCAGACAGATGATACAAAGAAAACAGGGACGGGTCATTCGGAGTTTTCTTTCCTCAGTCGAGTTCCAGATTATCTTTGCAATTTCGACTGGTTATACTCAAGATTGCTCCAATCTGGCCAGCCCCAAAGAAAAACTAAGCTAAGAGTATTAGATTCCTTGGAAGAAAGCAGTGAATGTATACGAAAATGAGGATGGAAAAAACGGGCTAATCAATGAAAACAACAACAAATAACAAAAAGAGGAATGAATCGTTATATAAATATTTATTAATTAAACAGCTGGTAAGCTGTGAGTGGTTAATATTACAGAAATACATATATCAATGAATGTCGTTATTGAAATGTCTCTCCATAAATAATTTTCTGAAATAAAATTCCTAACATGTTATTCCCATAAGAGACACAATATATGTAAATTGCAATGTGGACTTTGATAAGGTACATAATTTAGCTCACCTTTGGCAGCCTGGATGGCAAATAGGTACTACCATTTCAGCTTCATAGTTGAGTGCTTAGCAGCAGAGTAATATTCCAATACGTCTGTATGTGTTTGTGTGAGTATATATGTACTTGCGTAAGCATATATGTGGAAGTTACCAGGCCATAGTTGATACAAGGAAAATTTTGACACTGGATAATAAATATTTAAGTGAAGTTAACAGTTTTTGTGTGATTCTGAAGGACTAATAAATACCTTCCATGCCGTATTTCTTTTAGTTTCAACACACCGTCTCAGATCAAATTACTTGTCTGGCATGTACACCTCAGAAATATAGATTATCCCTCAAAGAGTGTCATCTAAGAGTAGTACCCCTTGATTTATTGTTTCCCTTACTAGACTTTTTGTGAACTCTCAAGACATTTCACGAGATGTTTTGTGTTTTCATCCAAAATGGAGACAAACACCATCCTCTTTGTGATCGGCTTGAGAAATTGTTAGGATATTAAGATATCTTTCTTAACATGAAACTAATGGTAACCTTAATACACAAATAAATAAATTTTATCCACCAGTGTGGTGTTGAGCATTCATTCTCATTGTTTAACATTTACATATATATATATATCAACAATTGAGGGTAAAATTAATTAATCAATTTCACCAAGTGTTCAGTATGTAAAAGGACCATTTAAGGCGAATTCAAAATATTACATTATATAATTAGGGCTTAGTAAAATAAATTACTTTGCCACATACTGAACTTAGTAGAAATAGCAGCCAAGAAAATTTTTTTAGCCATTTCTACTACTTAAAGAAAATTTCTCTCAGATAATGTTTACTCCAGACAGCTCACGTGAGCTGTCTGGAGTAAACATTATCTGAGAGAAATTTTCTTTAAGTAGTAGAAATGGCTAAAAAAATTTTCTTGGCTGCTATTTCTACTAAGTTCAGTATGTGGCAAAGTAATTTATTTTACTAAGCCCTAATTATATAATATATATATATATATATATATGTATGTATGTATATATAATTTTAAAATAGGATAAAATCTTTATAAGATTTATCAAGTAGTTAGTGTGAAAAACCACATAAGGGAAAAATTTATTGATTATTCCCTTTAAATATATTTATTTATATTAAGGGCGTAACTATACATAAATGCCCCTTAATATAAATATATATATATAATATATATATATATATATATATATATATATCAAAGTGTTTTGCTTGATGTTGTACCAATTCTACCATTGAAAATTCTGTATACTAATACAATACAGCTCAATGAATATCGGTTTTGGAATATTATTTGAAATGTTTAAACATATCAGCTTTTGATGTTGACTAGATGTTGAACTAAGGGTGCAGTACTGTTGTGTTTGTGTCGAAACAGCTTGAAGGACTTCCTTTTTTTTCTATATTCCACAGTGAGGTTTGCATAATCTTGTTCTTTTTTGGGGGATCATTTGCAAGCTTCATTATTTGTTATTGCTAAGTTAGCAAGTTTGAGTCCAGATGATAACTTATATGAAATACATCTTCCAAACAAGATTCTGGAATACTTTGAAAAAGAACATCTGCTGTATTTAAATACAGATATGATTGCATTGTAGTACCTTTGGTAGATTTCTCAGTTAGATGTCTTAACTCATATAAAGTTTTTGGGGTACACTCTCTTAGTTCAAATCCTTTTCTGTTCTGGATTAAGCATAAAGCTCTTAGACCATCCTGTTATTTTACTCAGTTCTTCTTTACTCATCAAACTGGACTTTTCCTCATCATGAAAATAATAATAATATATTTAAGCTTCATTTAAGGATATGATCTTTGTTTGTGGTTATGATTAATTAAGATAATTACATTATCTGCTTTGATTATATTTATATACTGCACTGATAAACATCAAACTTGGATCACTTTACTGGATTCGTAATTAATGCTGTTATTAAAACTGCAGCATTTTTGAATTTGGGTCCTTGAAATTACTTGTGTGATATTCCAAGAAATAACATCATCATCATCGTCATCGACCCACTGGACATTACTGCCTTGAGTCCTAAGACTCACGGAACCAGGTTCCTAGTTTCCATAGCATATAAGTGACTGAGATCTCAACATTCCCTCTGAGTAAGATGTCAGTCCATTACAGGACTCAAGAAATAACATCCAATTTTTTTTTTTTTTTTACTCCACTAACATCTTGAGAAGTGAAAATAATTTTCTGTCCTATCATTTGTCGTTGAATCAACAACCTTACCGAAACTGATTACAATTAGTAATTAAGGCAAAAAGAAGCAAGCTGTGATAGTGAAGTATAACAGAACCGTGTGCTTTGAAATCGAAGGTTGTAAAGCAATGAAGTGGAATTATTAGCTGCAAAGAAAAGTACAACCTTTTAAACAATTTAATTACACCTTTGCAGGTGTGAAATTATATGTCTACAATGGATCTTTTCTTTCCAAAGTTCATTCCTGCTTGGTTTGCTCCGTGGTTGAAGCCATACTGGAGATTGATGGTGTACTTGCCTTTTTCTGAGACTTCTTCAGATTTGATGTCATTTACGTGGCGGACACCACCCATCACCATTCCTTTCTGTGTTGCAAATTTGTTGCTTCCTGCCTGAAGTCCAATGATTCCTTCACCAGCACGCATTACTTCAGGATCGAAATTAAGTTCACGAGATTCATGAGGCTTCGGACCACATTGTGGGCCGTTGAAATTGTGCCTTTGCGCCTGGGATAGACAACAAGGAGGATATGTTAACACAACAAATATAAAGTGTTCATTAGAAATTGATGATTCAACATTGATAAGCAGAATGTAACTTTAGGTTCCTCCTAACATTCTACATTAACCCTTTCGTTACCGTATTTATTTTGAGATGCTCTGTGTTTCTTCCAATTATTTTAAGTATAACAAAGAATTTAGTAAAATAACATCGTTATCATTGCGCTAGTGTTTGGAACATAAATTGTGATTAAGATTTGGTGGAAGATTTAAATTCAAAACTTATGAAAACAAAATATTTATACTAAAGAGCCAGAGCCGGTTTCAACCGGGTTGGTAACGAAAGGGTTAATATCATATCTGAACTGAGATGTTTTTTATAGTCATATTGTATTGTGTCTGTTATTTGACTAGTTTACTGCTGGGTATTTTGAAGGGTGATTCTTTTAACTTTTGATATAAAGTATAATATTCAGTTGTTTTGTTGTGTCTGGGGAGAGTCATTTTCTTTGTGTGTTAATGTAACACACTCACCGGTAAAATTTCCACTTATTTCTTATTTTTATTTTCCTAAATTCTGTTGTTTGAAAATGGCAACACAGCTAAAGTATGTGAAATTTTTAATTATTTTTACAAGTTTTACAAGTCTTGTCATTGCTATCAAAATAGATATATTTCAGCTAAAGATATAAGCCATTAAATGCTAAATCATCACCAACATTATTTTGATGTCTACTTTTCCATGCTTGCATGGGTCAGATGTAATCAACTGAGGCAGATTTTCTATGGCTGGATGTCCTTCATCTGTTTTCAAGCAAGGTAATATTTCCCAATGACCAGACAATTCTTGCAGATATTGGAAATGTATGACATTAATTTTACGACAGTGATAATCATTTTATTTCATTATAAATAGAAAATTTAAATAAGCAATTTTAGTTTTGATGTCTATATTTTTAGATGAATTATTGCAGAGAGATTTTACAGATTTCAAACATTTTATCTTTTTACTAGTTTCAGGAGTTACCAAGTATAATGAATGCAGACTATGATAGCTATTTATTTTATGAACTTCAGAAGTTTAATAATAATAATAATAATGAAATTATTGTATACAGTGCTCAGATGCACCACAACTTGTCAAAAGTGTGTATAAAGCATATGCAGTAATGTACAAATGTCTGGAAAGCGAACAGTATATGAGTCAGATACATGCTTGCGTGTGTATGGAGGGGAGGAAATCAGGTGTAGTGTTGGCGAATCTCAGGAAGCATGGAAGTTTTGAAGGATGCAGTGCTCCGACAACTAACAACTGATGCTGGCAGTTTGTTCCATGCTTCAGCAACTTTTAGCGTGAAAAAACATTTCCGAAAGTCATGGGAGCTGTGCCGTTTGAAAGGTAAAATCAATCTAGCAATAAGTGAAAACACCTGCATAATCCATTTTGGTGCTGTCTGGTCCTTCAAGCAAATTCTCACACAATTCTGAATGAATTCTTATTTTTCCATATATGTTACCTGGTTATTAATCTAAAAATTTGTATTTCTGTCCACTCAATGTTTTCATCAGGATATATTTTTTTTTTGTCTTCAGGTGTAATAGAAGTGTGACATTGTGGATATATGCAGAAATAGACTTCCTGAAACAACTTCAGACTAGTACATATATACATATATATCTTTTAATTGTAGTAATCATTGAACTGTGGCCATGCTGTAGCACTGCCCTGAAGAGTTTTACTTGAACAAATCAACCCCAACTTGTGTTTTTCTTTTAGGTCTGGTACTTATTCTATTGTAGTTACAGGGATGTAAACAAACCAACACCATATCAAGTAGTAGTAATAGTAGTAGTAGTAGTAGTGTGTATGTAAAACACATATACAAAGATGTACACACACTCACACACTCACACACATACACGTATATGTATATATATATGTGTGTGTGTGTATATATATATATGTATGTATGTATGTATGTATATATATATATATATATATATATGATGGGCTTCCACACAATTTCTGTTTGCTGAGCTCAAAGGCATTGGTTGGTGCAGGGCTACAGTGGAAGTCACTTGCCCAAGGCATTACACAGTGGGACTGAACCCAAAGCCATGTGACTGCAAAATAATGAACTTCTTAACCACACAGCCATTTCCTGTGCCTATATATGGTGGGAAAATATTGTATGGATACATGAAATTAATAATTAACAAAATATACATGCCGAAAGATAGACAGAAAAGTGTAAAAAGCAAAGCACACTAAACTACACAAGTTATAGCTATTAAACAAAAATAGCTGGCTCCTGAACTCATTTCAGATGCTGGAGTATAAATCAGTGGGGCTTTGAAAATCATCTTTTTGCTGCAAGCATGTTTTCTTGGGCATCACATGATATTCCATCTCAAAAGGAAAATATGTAAGAGAAATAAAGATACAGGCACATGCGTAGCTGTGTGGTAAGAAGCTTGGTTTGTAACTACATGGTTCTGAGTTCATCCCACTGCATGGCACCTTGGACAAGTGTCTTCTGCTATAGCCTCTGGCTGACTGAAACCTTGTGAGTGGATGCATTTGACAGAAACTGAAAGAAGCCCATTGTAAACACACACACATATATATAAAATTATATATATATATATATATATATATATATATATATATACATATATACATACATATATCCTATCTAAATTATATATATCCTATCTAAATAAAGTATTACTTAACCATCCTCTCACACCGTCTCCGATGAAGGTATATAATTAAATAAATATCCTGGAAACAGCTGTAAGACCTTCTATCTATAAATGTTCTAATATCATACAGCCTTGGTTTTTTATCTCATCACGCAAAAAATTCTAATATATATATATATATATATATATATATATATATATATATATATACATATATATATATATGAAGGGGTGCTGAAAAGTTCCTGGCTTTGGGTATGAGAAAATACAGAAGGGTCAGTTAATTATGATTTTATTCAACATATTCCCCTCTCAGATTCACAAACTTATTGCAGTGATCCTTCAGTTTTTCTAAGCTCTGTGAAAAAAAACTCAGAAGGTTGGGCCTCCAACCAAGCCTTTTGTGAGAGCCTTAAAGCCAGGAACCTTTCAGCAACCCCTCCTGTGTGTGAGTGTGTGTGTGTGTGTGTGTGTGTGTGTCTATGTTTGTCCCCTACCATCACCTGACAACTGGGATTGGTGTCTACATCCCCATAACTCAGCAGTTCAGCAAAAGAAACTGATAGAATAAGTACCAGGCTTAAAAAGTAACAAGTACTGGGGTCAATTCGTTTGACAAAAAATTTTTCAAAGCACTGCCCCCGTCGTCGTTTAACGTCCGTTTTCCATGCTAGCATGGGTTGGACAATTTGACTGATGTCTGGTGAACCAGATGGCTGCACCAGACTCCAATCTGATCTGGCAGAGTTTCTACAGCTGGATGCCCTTCCTAACGCCAACCACTCTGAGAGTGTAGTGGGTGCTTTTACGTGCCACCACCACGAGGGCCAGTCAGGCCACGCTCAAGTGGTGTCTTTTATGTGCCACCTGCATAGGAGCCAGTCCAGCGGCACTGGCAACGACCTCGCTCAAATGTTTTTTCATGTGCCACAAGCACAAGTGCGAGTAAGGCGACATGCTCGAATGTTGTTTTTTATGTGCCACCAGCATGGAGGCCAGCTTGTTGCTCTGGCGACGATCACGCTTGTATGGTACTCTTAGCGCTCCACTAGCATGGATGCCAGTCATTGAATTTGATTTCGATTTTGATTTCACTTGCCTCAACAGGTCTTCATATGTAAAAAATCCCCAAATAAATAAAAACTATAGTCAGTTAGGTAGACCTAGGTGTACTGTTATTTAAAAAGATGGGATGTTCTTAGCTGGAACTCTTGATTATAAATTTGCTCTAGCAGAGCTGAGACGGAGCTGAACACCAACAACAACAACAAGAGAAGTGAAGAGAGAGAGTTTAATATTTCAATGAGAGGTTTTCCATTTTCATAATTGTGTACCGATTTCAAAGATTTTGATCCAGAAGCATCACAAAAGGGCCATGAGTTCGGAATTATCTTGCCTCTTTGGAATACACACACACACACACACACACACACACACCTACACACACAAAGTGTGACTGACTCTAGAAAAACAAGGCTGTTGATTGAAAATTTCCAAAATGCATTTGAATTTAAAATATTTATTTATTATACAAGTAAGCTGTAAGTGGTTGATACCAACGATGTCATATCTGCTGTAGTAAAACACATGCAAATGGCATATATGCTTATCCAAATACTTCTCCACAAATAATTGCCTGAATTATATTTTCTGAATTGTAATTCCTGTTGACGGAATAATATTTGTAAAACATTGGTTCAGGAATACTATTTGAATTATATAAACATAAATAAGCTTTTGCAGAACTGATGTTGGACGAAAGGAGCAGAATAGTTGTTTTTTTATGATGGAACAGTCTGAAAGATCTTCTGATATTACACACTGAGTGTTTGAGTAATTTGTGAAATTTTTAGCAGTTCTGCTGTGCTGAAAATTTGGGATTTGAATTTACTTGTTTGAGATTCCAAGAAAAAGACAATCAATTTCCCTCCAAGCTTTCCTTTCACTTCACTAAAGCCTTAAAAAGTTGCAACAGTTATATGTTCTGCTAGATTGTGAAGGGGATGTTGCAAATAAGAAGAATTAACAATCTTATAAAAAAAAAACTAATTAAAAATTAACACAACATCCACTTTTAAGTGATGATAGACATTACCTTTTTGTGTTTATACTGCTTCTGTCACCAATAAATTTTTTCTCAACAAGCCCACTGGCTATTTGTGAAACCAGTGCCTGACTAGGTACTGTGATTCTATGTGTAATACTAACGGAGTTGTCACTGATATTTCCAGTGGTCGGGTGTCTACCATTGACAAGGCCAAGGAAGGCCAAAATCAAGTGATCTAGTTGTCTTCATGGCAGTGAGGGCAGGTGGTTTATTTCCCACTGGCAATGTAAACAAGAGTGCTTGCTTGCACCAAAAGCCTATATGAGGTTTTTTCATGGTAACTATCACACAACATTCACTTTTAAGTGGTGAAAAAAAATTATATTTAATAATTAAGCCCCAAAATAACGAAAAGAAAAAAGAATCAAATTTGACAGTGATTTACAGCAGTGCTTTGGAACTGAGGGCTGTTAAGCAAGTGCAAAGAAAAATAGGATCTTGTAAACAGTTTGATTGTGATGTTACTAATCTACAATAGATCTGTTCTTTCCAAAGCTCATCCCTGATTGGTTTGCTCCAGCAGTATAGCCATATTGGAGATTGATGGTACGTTTTCCTTCATCAGTGATCTCTTCTGATTTGATGTCATTCCCGTGACGAACTGCTCCGAAGCTCATACCTTTCTGGGATGCAAATTTGTTGCTGCCACTTTGCAGACAGACATCTTTGTTGCTTTCTGCATCATACTGGTCACAACGGATGTCTGCAATGTGGCGGACACCACCCATCACCATTCCTTTCTGTGTTGCATATTTGTTGGTTCCAGCCTGAAGTATAACAATTCCTTGGCCAGCACGCTTTACTTCTGGTTCAAAATGAACTGTACGAGATTCATGAGGCTTCGGACCACATTGTGGGCCATTGAAATTGTGTCTTTGTGCCTGGGATAGACAACAAGGAGGATATGTTAACAATACAGACATACTAGAATGGATGATTCAAACACAATTAGACTCTAGATTCTCCCTAATCTCTTACATTAATGTTATATTCTAAACTGTGTTTTGTGTTCATGTTAAACTGTATCAGCATATTCTGACTTATTGATATCAGTTGTATGTCATACTCTTGGGCATGTTGATGGGGGATACTTTTCACTTTTGATGATGTATGATATTTTGGTGGAATGAGATGATTGGGTGCAGCTGCTTCGATGATGATGATTGGAATGCCCGAATGTATTTTCAGCCATTTTAGTTATAGTATGTTTTTTTTTATTTCTTTATTGCCCACAAGGGGATAAACATAGAGGGGACAAACAAGAACAGACAAAAGGATTAAGTCGATTACATCAACCCCAGTGCATAACTGGTACTTAATTTATCGACCCCCAAAAGGATGAAAGGCAAAGTCGACCTCGGCAGAATTTGAACTCAGAACGTAACGGTAGACGAAATACTGCTAAGCATTTTGCCCAGCGTTCTAACGTTTCTGCCAGCTCATCGCCTTAAGTATGTTTTGGCACTGAACACACATGCACACACGCACACATGCACACACACACACACACACACACACACAGATGCACACATGCACACACATCTATAGATCTATAGAGAGAGTGACATTATAATTCATTGATTATCCTCATACACATAATGTTCCTTCTCGAGCCATGCCAGGCTTATAAAGAGGGCCGGTTTCCTGGTTTCTATGGCATATGTGTTCCCCAGCTGGATGGGATGCCAATCCATCGCAGCGTTACTCATTTTTGCCAGCTGAATGGACTGGAGCAACGTGAAAATGAAGTGTTTTGCTCAAGAACATAACGCAGCGCCCAGTACAGGAATCGAAACCACAACCTTACGATCGTGAGTTCAACACCCTAACCACTAAGCCATGCCCCTCCATCCTCATACACATAAAGAGAAATATTCTTACAAGTATAACCAGTTAAAGGGAGAGGTGAGGAGGAGGGAAAATATTAAAATGTCTGATGTCAAACAAGTCAGCATTGAATCAGGTTGTGCCAAAAAGTCATACACACAAACAGAAGGGATTGAGTAGTATTTTACCAGAATATTTCATGAGGTATCACCTGGAAATATCCAGCTAAATGTCACCTTATGAAATGGGTAATTATATAAAAATATGAATTTACATTGTGTTGTGCAATTGTACTCATATTTGGAATAAACGTGTTTTTGAAACATGTGTAGTGATACTCTGAACCATAAATTCATTTTATTTTTGTTTACTATATATAATGATATATATGTGTGTGTGTGCATGTGTGTGAATGTGTGTGTATGTGTGTTGGTTGTAAGTAAGCATCACCATCAAACAAGCGATGTTTGTTTCTGCTCTTCTGCGAAAAAAACAAAAAATGCCTGGACATAGGGAAATATTACCTTACTTGGAAACGGGTGAGGGTTGGTGACGGGAAAAGCATCTGGCCATATAAGACTTTTCCAAAATTTTGATGAAAATTTTTTAAAAACTTTCCAAAATCTTGATGAAAATTTTCAGAAAAATTTTTTCCCAAAAATTTTTGAAAAACTTTTTGAAAATTTTTCTCAAATTTTTGAAAATTTTCCTCAAAAACTTTTGAAAATTTTTCCCAAAAATTTTTGAAAATTTTCCTCAAAAATATATATATATATATGACTATGTATGAGGACATAAATAAAAGATAATGCAAATGATAGTATTAACACTTGAAACTATGTCTACAATACAAGTACTTTATTATTAATGAATAGGCAATGTGGAATGATAAATGGTATCTCTAGTAATGATTTCTCTATCAAAAACAAATGTGTGTGTGTCAAATTACCTGAATTAGCCAGTTTTTTTAATCAGGTATAGAGGACTCTTGGAAAATCAACAGTACCAGCCACATATGTATTTACGTTATTTGCCTCAAATAACGTACATACATA
>NC_043014.1:44356904-44374404 GCF_006345805.1 Octopus sinensis | reverse complement strand
TAACAGGATTTGCCTCACCTTGAGCGGTGATGCCAAAATTAGAATTACAAAATTAAAAAAAATATTGGTTTCTAGCTTGGACAGAGGGCTACAAATTTTGGACTGGACACTGTTAATTAATCGGTAATTAACTTAGTCATAGAACATCATTGGCACCTCAGTTTATTGAGTGTAGAAAGTGAAAGGCTTGAAATAGTATGCAGATTTCTCTCAAATCACATCTGATCTTCTTAAAAAAAAAGGTAGGACGTGATCTACAGATAATATATTCCAAGGTACACTATGACCAGGAAAAAAAACCCCAAACAAACAACCAATGAAAAAACAGGATGATCACGTGATTTCTTGTGATGATAGTTATGCTCAATAATTGCTGATATTAATGTTAACC
This sequence comes from Octopus sinensis, assembly GCF_006345805.1. Lineage (NCBI taxonomy): Eukaryota > Metazoa > Mollusca > Cephalopoda > Octopoda > Octopodidae > Octopus > Octopus sinensis. The sequence goes on along the minus strand of NC_043014.1, from coordinate 44,374,013 downwards.
AAGAACAGTAACAAAAACAAATGAGTGCAGTATTTGTTCACAGAGGCAATGATGAAAGACCGAGACCTCTGGAGATATGCTGTGACTATGAAGACCCAGCAAATAAAAGTGAGTTCATGGCTGTATCCTACACCAGTTTCGCATAACCAGGCCCAGCCCATTCAAAAGTACTTTGGATCACAGGGCGACCTGCTGTGCTTAAGAAAACCTATTGAGTCAAGTACATCAACATCAAAATGAAAATCAAATGAAAATTGTAGTTGTGATACCCGTACTGGTGGCACGTAAAAAGCACCATCCAAACATGGCCGCTGCAAGTGCCGCCTTGACTGGCTTCTGTGCCAGTGGCATGTAAAAAGCACCAACCAATCGTGGCCATTGCCAGCCTCCTCTGGCCCCTGTGCTGGTGGCACGTAAAAAGCACCATCCAAACATGGCTGATGCAAGTGCCGCCTTGACTGACTTCCGTGCCAGTGGCATGTAAAAAGCACCAACCAATCGTGGTCACTGCCAGTCTCCTCTGGCCCCTGTGCTGGTGGCACGTAAAAAGCACCCACTACACTCATGGAGCGGTTGGCATTAGGAAGGGCATCCAGCTGTAGAAACACTGCCAGATCAGAATGGAGCCTGGTGCAGCCTCCTGGCTTCCCAGACGCCAGTCGAACCGTCTAACCCATGCTAGCATGGAAAACGGACGTTAAACGATGATGTTGATGATGATGTACTGGATCATTTGAGAATTAAGTATTTTGAATAATAGGCACAAAAGAGAGCCACTGATAAGATATGAATTGCTGGCTTCTCAACAGGTGGTCTGGCATTTTGTCACTCGGCCATCTATTGTTCTCAGTATCAATGTTATAGAAGAGTAAAATATTTAGTTGTTATTGTTGTAGTTTAGCTTTCAGCTTACCCTGACTAGAACATCTGCAAAACTTGTATCACACTAATTTATTTTACAGATTAGAACAAGGAAATAATTCAGTCTCCATGGTTTAAGAAGATATATAATTCAGCAATATTGATTCAGCAATATTTTGAGACTAAGTTTTGTTTGAAGTAGCAACCTATACATTTTTTACCCATTTACTCAGTGCGCACGGCCTGGTGGTCAAGGTGTTGCACTCACAATTGTAAGGTTGTGGTTTCAATTCCCAGACCAGCAGAGTGTTGTGTTCTTGGGCAAAACACTTCATTTCACATTTCTCTAGTCCACTCAGCTGAAAATGAGTCAACCCTGTGATAGACCAATATACAATTCAGGGGTAGTGTTGTGATCTCAACCTCTTATACACCATGGAAGCTTAAGCTCTGGCCTTATGGTTTCTTGAGCTCATGACATACTTAAATTTAAATCTTTGTCAGTGAGAGAAGGGCAGTGCCCTAGGCCCTTTAATTTTCCAGGATTTCTGAGACTGGTGAGATAAAGGCCGGAAGTAATCCTAGCGGAGAAGACTCTGCTAAAGGAGCTTCAGGACCAAGTGGTAAGACCGAATAAATATTGCAAGACACTTTATCCAATGTTCTTACAATTCTCTTGATCTGCAACCTTGACTGGCCATTTTATCTATCAGCCCTCCCTCAGAAGGGTAAATGGCAAAGTTGACCTTAATGAGATCTGAACTCATTGCACTGTGAGCTGGAACAAATACCACAGGACATTTGGTTCAGATACTCTAATGACCTTACTAATTCTTCTATGAGGAAACAATGTATAATTGATGGGCCTGATAAATGTTTGAGGATATTTGAATTATTCTGGAGTATGAATTGACTCCCTTGAATTGAAAGCAGGGCCTCAACCTGATTATTTGACCTCTTAGAAAAAACAGCCAGATGTTCCTCAAATCTCACCCTAGTGTTAAAAAAAAAAAGAGAAGAAAAGCAGATAGGCTACAATGATTATAGATATACTGCAGCTGAAAAGAAAATGGGAATGGTCTCAATTGCATTACCTTTCAATCATGGGTTTGCTTGATCAGAGTTGACCTGACCTGGGGCTAAAAACAAGAACAAAAATAACAAAAATAACAAAAGCAAAACAGTAACAGCATCAGTAGAAGCAACAAAAACATTAATAAAAACAAAACAACAACAGCAGAAGCAGCAGCAGCAACAGCAATAAAACAACAATAACGATGAAACATTTTAATAATTTGGGGTTATTTGTTAAATAAATTGAAAAAGAACGATATCTGTTGTTAATGTTCTACAGTAGTCCTGGGCTGACCAATGCTTTTTGAGTAGAATTTGTTGAAGGAAATTATATATGGAAGCCCATCATGTATATATATATCACTGCATGGCATCTTGGGCAAGTGTCTTGTGAGTGGATTTGGTAGACGGAAACTGAAAGAAGCCTGTCGTATATATGTATATATATATATATATATATATATATATATATATATATATATATATGTATGTGTGTGTTTGTGTGTCTGTGTTTGTCCCCCTAGCATTGCTTGACAACCGATGCTGGTGTGTTTACGTCCCCGTCACTTAGCGGTTCGGCAAAAGAGACCGATAGAATAACTACTGGGCTTACAAAGAATAAGTCCCGGGGTCGATTTGCTCGACTAAAGACAGTGCTCCAGCATGGTCGCAGTCAAAATGACTGAAACAAGTATAAAAATATATATATATATATATATTATGTGAAATAGAAAGATGAATAATCTTGTAGTAGATTAATCAAAAGTTTAACCGATACCTTAGTAGCAAAAATCACAGCAGTGAACAGCACGGTTGGAGGTACAACCATCTGGCGTTGCAACCGTGCGTTGGTGCGGATAATTGAAATTAAAACATTATTGGTGAATTGAAGAAATGGAGCTGAACGCAGATTGAACAGAAATCGTTTTATTTCATTCTACACGTGTTTCGAAAGGCACAAATTACCAAAATCCGATTGAATAATGGGACCATATTGTGTCTTTCTCTTCAGGAAGAAAAAAGGAAATCCGTTGGAAAAACAAAACAGAACAGAGGCAGAGCAAAAACAAATCGAACTGTGCTCCTAAGAGCCCTTGGCGAAACTGTTTATCAGTGTATGTTGAGAACCGGTGGCTGAAGAATTCAACAGGTCAGGCATCGGTCAAACATGTTTGACCGATGCCTGACCTGTTGAATTCTTCAGCCACCGGTTCTCAACATACACTGATAAACAGTTTCGCCAAGGGCTCTTAGGAGCACAGTTCGATTTGTTTTTGCTCTGCCTCTGTTCTGTTTTTGTTTTTCCAACGGATTTCCTTTTTTCTTCCTGAAGAGAAAGACACAATATGGTCCCATTATTCAATCGGATTTTGGTAATTTGTGCCTTTCGAAACACGTGTAGAATGAAATAAAACGATTTCTGTTCAATCTGCGTTCAGCTCCATTTCTTCAATTCACCAATAATGTTATATATATATATATATATACATACTGGGAGAGTTTACAGAAAAAACAAAAGACGAAGGTAGTGGTGTAGAAAACAAACAGATGTATTAGTATAACGCTCAGGAATAGAAAAAGTCTCTTACGTTTCGAGCCTACGCTCTTCTACAGAAAGGGACACAGAAAAAAACAAGGAGAGAAGAAAAATGTGTGTAGTGGCTAACGATTATCATGGCGACTGATATATATATATAGTTAATCCAAATATGAAAACACAAAGGGAAAATGCAACAACGCGAGGACGTGGAACAAGTATAGTGATATTGGATGCTAAGGAAAGGAAAGAAAGAAGGAGGATTTAATGTTTCGAGCGGAGCTCTTCGACAGAAACATCGAAAAAGGAAAGATCCAAGGAACAGAAGACAGAGGAAAAAAAATCCCTAACGATACAGACGTGGTCACATAGGAGTGGCTGTGTGGTAAGAAGCTTGCTTTGCAGCCACATGGTTCTAGGTTCAGTTCCACTGTGTGGCACCTTGGGCAAGTGTCTGTTTTCTATTATAGCCTTGGGCCAACTAAAGCCTTGTGAGTAGATTTGGTTGACGGAAACTGAAAGAAGCCTATCATATATACATATATTTACATGTGTTGTGTGTGTGTGTATGTGTGTGTGTGTGCTTGTGTGTTTGTGTTTGTCACCCCACCATCACTTGACAACTGATGTTGGTGTGTTTATGTCTCTGTAACTTAGCGGTTCAGCAAAAGAGAACCAATAAAATAAGTACTAGGCTTACAAAGAATAAATTCTGAGGTTGATTTGGCCTCAGTCAAATGACTGAGACAAGTAAAAGAATAAAAGAATATATATATACATGTCTCTCTCTCTCTCTCTCTCTCTCTCTCTCTATATATATATATATATATATATATATATAAAAGAGTATGCATACATACATACACATATATGCATACATACACACATACATACATATATACATACATACACACATACATACATACATACACACACACACACATGCATACACATACACACATACATATATCCATCCATACATACATGCATATATGTTAATAAAAGCCAAATTCTGTCTGTCCGTTTGGGACCCCTGTATCTCAGTCTATATTTGCCCTACATAGACATTTGGAATCAAGATGATCTTGGGATTGAAACTCTGCCCTTCATTTGGTTCTTCAACATCCAGCATTGGGCTCTGATTTAAAAGCATTTGGGTTGCTATTTCTAGCAGGTTGATTCTTGGCTGATTCATGCCATCTTAGTGGCATTTGTCAGATGACATCAGAGAACAAGGTGGGGAAAAATGACATTTGCTTCATTACTTTTATGCCAAGATAAGAACTTTGGGACAAAATGATCAACAGTTGGAATTGAACTTGGGACTGGAACACTAGAATGACTGCATCACAGAATTAATTCTCATCCATCCTTAACCTCTGATCAAACACCACCAGGGCATATATAGTCATTATAGACATATTACAAGCATGGTATTTAGCTCTCTTTAGTTTTGGGCCGCAAACCTAGTTAGCCCTCCACAGGAGCTAACTTAAAGGTCCGCACAGGGTGTGGTTTTTAAGCTAGTATATATATATATAGATACAATACCAATACCAATATCCCACTGAACTTTTTAATAATTCCTTCTGGAAACTATCTTAAGCATGTTCTTGAGAATGTATATATATGTTGTAATCTTTTGTGCCCAATATTTTAAGGAACTTGTTAAACTTTTTAATGTCCTTAACATGTCCTTGTTACCAAAGACTGTATATATGTAATGTAGCAATTTGTAACAACCAATAATTAACGCAACCAAACTTCTACATGTTACTTTTGACAATATTTTTCCAAAGAGTGAAACCAGTAAAGTAAATAAACATCTTTTAAAATTGCATTTTCAAACCTTTCGTATATAATTTCACTCGCGGGGTACCCTACAACTCCACTTTGTTTTATATATATATTTCTACCCCTGTCTTACCTAATTACCCCCCCACTGGCACCTATGTAGGGTTTATCTGATCATATAGCGCAAAAATTGTGAAATGTATGCAGGTTGTAGTCTAGTGTTTCCATATGAAATCTGCCAAATGCAAGCTTTCTTTTCAGGTACATGACACGGCTGCCCCTCATCCCAGGGTCTCAGATGCCCACACCTCCCACACCCTCAGAGTTGGCACACTCAATGTTGGCACATTGAAAGGTAGGTCTGGAGAGATTGTAGAGCTGCTTGAACGGAGACGTGTGGATGTATGTTGTATCCAGGAAGTAAGGTGGAGAGGAGGTTCCGCTAGGCTCCTCACAGGCAAGGAACACAGGTACAAGATTTTCTGGGCAGGGAACACTGACGGGGTCGGGGGCGTGGGTATACTTCTTGCAGAGAAATGGATAGGTAAGGTAATTGAGGTAGTCAGAGTAAGTGACAGAGTAATTAAAATTAGATTAGTTCTTCACCACAGGACAGTTACCATCATCTCAGCATATGCCCCTCAACCAGGGCTACCGGAAGGACAAAAAGACCAATTCTATGACACCCTATTGCAAACTACCTCGTTGACAAATGACAGTGACCTTCTCTTCGTGGCAGGTGATTTCAATGAACATGTCGGACGGCATGTCGGGGGCTTCCATGGCGTCCATGGAGGCTACGGTTTCGGCTCTCGTAATGAGGAGGGAACCAGGCTGCTGGAGTTCTGTGATGCAAATGACCTTATGGTCTGCAATACCAACTTCAGGAAACTCTCCTCTCACCTAGTCACCTACCGTTCTGGCAGACACACCAGCCAGATTGACTACATCCTTGCCAGAAAAAGGGAAAGAGGGCTGATTATAAATGCCAAAACCTTTCCAGGCGAAGAATGCACTCCTCAACATAGATTAGTAGTTAGCGACTTCAGGATCAGAGCTAAATGGTTGCCCAGAAGAAGACCTGCTTGGAGGAGAAGGGTCTGGAAGCTTAAAGATCCTGCAAATGGACAGAGATTTAGAGACATACTACTCAAAGCCTTTGACGAAATAGAAGGGGATATAGCTTCACTTAATGTGGAAGACAACTGGAGATTTCTACGGGACAATCTGCTGACAGCCACTGACCAGATCTGTGGATGGAGCAAAGTACCATCTCAACCCAGAGTAACATGGTGGTTGAACACTGTGGTTGACAGGGCTATTAGACAAAAGAGAGAGGCTTGGAAGGACTGGAAGAACGGTGGTAGCAGGGAATTGTATCAGACAGCCAGAAGGGAAGCTAGGAGACAGGTTTATTTAGCCAGAGGGGAAGCGGATAAGAAAAAATTTGCCAATGTTCTGCGCCGTGAGGATGAAAGACTTGAGGTATTTCGTGTTGCAAGACAGTGTGTGAGAGAGAATCGTGATGTGGTAGGAGAGAAGTGTGTTCGCATGGATGATGGTTCACTTGCGCTAAATGAGGATGCAAAGAGAGAGGTTTGGAGATGCCACTATGAAAGGTTGCTGAATAAAGAAAATGAATGGGATAAAGAGAGTCTGCCGAATGTTGACCCAACAGAGGGACCAGCTATCCGAGTTGATTGTTCCGTGGTAGCTAAGGCAATTAGAAGCATGAAGACAGGGAAAGCCCCAGGCCCATCAGGAATTACTGCAGAGATGCTCAAAATATCTGGCAGTGTCGGCTATAACCTAGTCACCCGTATAGTCAACCAGGTGATACACGAAGGAGTCATACCCAATGACTGGTGTAGCAGCGTACTAGTCAACTGCTACAAAGGTAAAGGTGATGCCCTAGATACAAATAATTACAGAGGTATCAAGCTGTTGGATCAGGTAATGAAGGTTACGGAGAGGGTCATAGCCCAACAAATTAGAGAGAGATTTAGTTTAGATGAGATGCAGTTTGGGTTTGTGCCAGGGAAAAGCACCACTGATGCTATATTCCTGGTAAGGCAGCTGCAGGAGAAATACCTAGCCAAAGATAAGCCCTTGTACCTGGCTTTCGTTGACATGGAGAAAGCCTTTGATAGGGTCCCCCGATCCCTCATCTGGTGGTCAATGAGGAAACTAGGGATAGATGAATGGCTGGTGAGGGCTGTGCAAGCCATGTACAGAGATGCCGTAAGCAAGGTTAGGGTTGGCAACATGTACACAGAAGAATTCAAAGTAGAGGTTGGGGTCCACCAGGGTTCAGTACTCAGCCCCCTCCTATTTATCATAGTCCTCCAGGCAATAACAGAGGAATTCAAGACAGGTTGCCCCTGGGAGCTCCTCTATGCTGACGACCTCGCTCTAATTGCTGAGTCACTATCAGAACTGGAGGAGAAGTTCCAGGTGTGGAAGGAGGGTTTAGAATCGAGGGGCCTTAGAGTCAACCTAGCTAAAACCAAAGTACTAATAAGTAGAAAGGTAGGCAATCCACAAATGACCTCAGGAAGATGGCCCTGCTCGATCTGTAGAAAAGGTGTAGGTAGAAACTCTATAAGATGTACCCAGTGTAAGCTATGGACACATAAGAGGTGCAGCAATGTCAAAGGTAGGCTAACTGGGAAGATAGTCTTTATATGTGGCAGATGCTCGGGAGCATTGACCTCCGAAAATCTGCAGAAAACAACTTCCGTCACTTTCCAGGGGGAAAAATTAGAAGTAGTTGATAGCTTCCGTTATCTAGGTGACCAAGTCAGTAGTGGGGATGGGTGCGCTGAGAGTGTAACTGCTAGAATAAGAATAGCCTGGGCAAAGTTTAGGGAGCTCTTACCTCTGCTGGTGACTAAAGGCCTCTCACTCAGAGTAAAGGGCAGACTGTATGATGCATGTGTTCGAACTGCCATGCTACATGGCAGTGAAACATGGGCCGTGACTGCTGAGGACATGCGTAAGCTCATGAGGAATGAAGCCAGTATGCTCCGATGGATGTGTAATGTCAGTGTACTTACTCGACAGAGTGTTAGTTCCCTAAGAGAAATGTTGTACCTAAGAAGCATCAGTTGCTGCGTGCAAGAGAGACGATTGCGATGGTATGGTCATGTGGCGAGAATGGATGAAGATAGGTGTGTGAGAAAGTGCCAATCCCTAGCAGTTGAGGGAACCCGTGGAAGAGGTAGACCCAGGAAAACCTGGGACGAGGTGGTGAAGCACGACCTTCGAACATTAGGTCTCACCATGGAAATGACCAGAGACCGAGACCTATGGAAGTATGCTGTGCGTGAGAAGACCCGGCAAGACTAGTGAAGCCATAACCCGTGGCCCCTACCTGGGACGTAGTCAGTCTGCCTGTGCATACCTTCCTGCTTGTGACACTTGTGAAGACCTGTTGAGGCAAATCAAATCAAAGTCAAATCGAATCAAGTCAAACCAAATCAAAATAGATGAACATCAATGGAATTTGTATCCTTGTGGTACCAGTGCCAGTGGCACATAAGAAAACCATCCGAAAGGGACCGTAGCCAGTACCGCATCGACTGGCCTCCGTGCTGTGGGCACGTAACAAACACCGTCCGAGCGTGGCCGTCTGCCAGCCTCATCTGGCACCTGTGTCGGTGGCACATAAAAACACCATCCGAGCGTGGCCGTCTGCCAGCCTCGTCTGGCACCTGTGTCGGTGGCACATAAAAACACCATCCGAGCGTGGCCGTTCGCCAGCCTCGTCTGGCACCTGTGTCGGTGGCACATAAAAGCACCCACTACACTCTCGGAGTGGTTGGCGTTAGGAAGGGCATCCAGCTGTAGAAACACTGCCAGATCTGACTGGCCTGGTGCAGCCTTCGGGCTCCCCAGACCCCAGTTGAACCGTCCAACCCATGCTAGCATGGAAAGCGGACGTTAAACGATGATGATGATGATGATGATGATGATGATGATATATATATGAATTTTTTGCGTAATGAGATAAAAAACCAAGGCTTTGTAGATATCAGAGCATTTATAGATAGATGGTCTTACAACTGTTTCCAGGATATTTATTAATCATATCCCTTCATCAGAGAGGTGTGAGAGGATAGTTAAGTCATAGTTAGTTTAGCTCTGATAGAAAATGGAGAGTGAGGTGGAGGAAAGAAAATAGATGCAAGATAAGTATGGGTATTGAAGTTGTAAATCCGTTTTTTAGGCATAATGGTATATACGCAATATTCCAATATTCTATGAGTAAAGTCCAAAAGTCCAACAGAGTTTAAAATGAGTACATCAAAATATAGAGATTTTATAAGCAAAGTAAGATTTCCTTATATATATATATATATACACACACACATATTGATAGAAATGGTAAGACAACAAAAGAATGAAAGAGACCTTGAAATTATGTAAATAGAGGAGTTTATCTGTAAATATAATATGTGACAATTATTCAGTAGCCATGATAAAACCCCAACATCCGAAACTCGGAGTTTTATCATGGCTATCAAATAATTGTCACATATTATATTTACAGATATATTTATATATCTATATCTATCTACTATCTATCTATTTATTTCTCATTCTTTCTCCCTCTCTCTCCCTCTCTCTCTCTATATATATATATATATATATACACACACACACACACCATTTGTGCATGACAGCTGTAGAAACCATTCCAAAACAATGACTGGTGCCTGGTGCTGCCCTCTGGTTTGTCGTCTCTTGTCGAACCATCCAAGCCATGCCAGCATGGAGAACAGAAGTCAAATGATGATAATGATATATAGCTGATTGGTGCTGATTTTATGTTTTCTAGTTATTGTTCATGCAACTCCAGTCTGCAGTCTACTGTTTTGTTATACTTGTATACAAACAGAGCATCATCATCATCGTCATCATTTAAAGTCTGCCTTCCATGTTGGCAAGCATAGAATGGCTCAACAGAATCCAGAAAGTTAGGGGATTGCCTTGAGCTCCAATATTGGATTGTCTACTAATGCTGGTGTCACAAAAAGCAAAAAAAGAAAAAAAGAAGAAAAAAAACACTTACACACCATGTACACAGAGTGTATTGTGTGCTTTCGTCTTCATAGTACCAGTGAAGGTCACCAATTAACTTTCAAAATGAAAAAGCCCCAACAACTGAGAGTGGGAGAGGAGGAGAGGGAAGTGATTTGATGCCTGGTGTTGAGTATGATATAGGGATGGGAACAAATAAACAGAATAGAATTAGGCTGAATATACTCATTGCTGCCAGGCAGTTTTGATTTAGCAGTAATATTTGAACTTGTAAGAAGGCAAGCTGGCAGAAACGTTAGCATGCCTGGCAAACTGCTTAGCAGTATTTCGTCTGTCGTTATGTTGTGAGTTCAAATTCCGCCGAGGTTGACTTTGCTTTTCATCCTTTCGGGGTCGTTAAATCAAGTTCCAGTTCTGCACTGGGGTCGATGTAATCGACTTAATACCTATGTCTGTCCTTGTTTGTCCCCTCTATGTTTAGCCCCTTGTGGGTAATAAAGAAATAGGTATTTCGTCTGTCTTTATGTTCTGAGTTCAAATTCCACTGAGGTCGACTTTGCCTTTCATCATCCTTTTGGGGTCGATAAATTAACTACCAGTTGCATACTGAGGTAGATCTAATCGACTGGTCCTACACCCCCAAAAATTTCTAGCCTTGTGCCCTAGAGTAGAAAAGAATATTTGAACTTGTAATTATGTGGTCAGTAGCTCACTGGTATTGTGCCTCTTACTTTTACTAAGTTTTTCCACATTTGAAGGATTCACTAAAGTAGTGCATGTTGTATGACTCACATTGTAGTTACGGTACCCTTATAGAACATGTTGGCCAAAGATCTCAGCCTCACAAGATGCAGGTCTATATTTTAAAGAGAGCAGAAAGATTACTGAGGAAGATATGGAAACTACATTGAGCCAGTTGTGCGATTACATACAACCTCCTTTACTTTCTCACAGTTCAAGCAATATGACATTTATTGCATAGAAGTTGTACAGGGTGAGGCAGAGAGGACGGACAATTTTTGAAATGGCTATTACTCAACCACAGTGGGAGGGACATATGTCTGACAGGTGCCATTCAGTCTGTGGTGTCTTAGCAATTTTTTTTTCTTTTCAGGTGCAGCCATGGCACTGTGAACAATAGAGCATCGTGTGTTTACTCTTTTACTCTTTTACTTGTTTCAGTCATTTGACTGCGGCCATGCTGAAGCACCGCCTTTAATCGAGCAACTCGACCCCGGGACTTATTCTTTTTTTTTTGTAAGCCCAGTACTTATTCTATCGGTCTCTTTTGCCGAACCGCTAAGTAATGGGGACATAAACACACCAGCGTCGGTTGTCAAGCAATGCTAGGGGGACAAACACAGACACACAAACATACACATGCATATATATATATATATATATACATATATACGACAGGCTTCTTTTCAGTTGCCATCTACCAAATCCACTCACAAGGCTTTGTTTGGCCCGAGGCTATAGTAGAAGACACTTGCCCAAGGTGCCACGCGGTGGGACTGAACCCGGAATCATGTGGTTGGTAAACAAGCTACTTATCACACAGCCACTCCTGTGCCTGTTTGCCAACAACAGTTATGCAAAGAATAATGAGTCTGTTGCAGCAGTTCAGTGTGAGTTTTGGTATCACTTCGTCATTCACTGAAATCAAGGCAGTTCCCACCCGTAACACAATCTTATGTTGGGTGAATGCACTTCATACATGAAGTACACTAATGAATAGGAGACTGGTGGGGGTGCCACGTATGGTATGGACCCTTGGAAATGTGGAATGCATCAGAAAAGCTTTGATATGGAATCCGAATCTCTGCTTGGAGGCATTCAACTGAACTTGGCATTGATCTGCATTTCCACCCGTACAAATTGGTCATTGGGCAACAACTGAAATCATCAGACTATGCACAGTAGCTTAACTTCACAGATTAGATGGAAGCAATTTTTGAGGCAAATGACAACCTCATTTTGTTAATGAGAGATGAAGCTAATTTTCATCTCAATGGCATGGCGAATCAACAGAAATCAGGCTGTTCCCATCCATAACAATCTTTTGTTGGGTGAATGTACTTCATACATAAGGTACACTAATGAACAGGAGACCGGCGGGGGCGCCATGAATGGTACGGTCCACGGAAAATGTGGAATGCATTAGACAAGCTTTGATATGAAACCCAAATCATTCTGCTTGGAGGCATTTCACTGAAACTGGCATCGGTAATCAATCTGTAAGGCATATTTTGCATGAAAACTTGCATTTCCACCTATACAAATTGGTCATTGGGCAACAGTTGAAACCATGGGACTATGCACATCGCATGTCAGATAGAAGCAATTTTTGAGGCAAATGACAACCTCGTTTTGCTAATGAGTGATGAAGCTCATTTTCATCTCAATGACATGGTGAATCAACAGAACTGTCGTTATTGGGCTCTTGAAAATCTAAGAGAACTGCAGGAAAGACCACTGCACAGCCCAAAAGTGATGATCTGGTGCATTGTTGGAAAAACTGCTCTTACTTTTTTGGCTCTTACTTTTTTGAAGTCAATAATGGAAATACTGTTACTGTGCTGGTGGCACGTAAGAAACATCATCCGATTGTGGCCGTTGCCAGCCTCGTCTGGCCCCCGTGACGATGGCACGTAAAAAGCACCATCCGATCATGGCCATTTGCCAGCCTCATCTGGCACCTGTGCAGGTGGCACGTAAAAAGCACCCACTACACTCACGGGGTGGTTGGCATTAGGAAGGGCATCCAGCTGTAGAAACACTGCCAGATCAGACTGGGCCTGGTGCAGCATACTGGCTCCCCAGACCCCAGTTGAACCATCTAACCCATGCTAGCATGGAAAACGGACGCTAAACGATTATGATGTGAACTCTGAGTGTTACATTGAGATGATAAACAACTTCTTTGTGTCTGAACTATGATGAAAACGTATGCCTGTTTAATGTGTGTGGTTTTAGCAGGGTGGGGCTATGGCCCACACAGCCAGAGCATCAATGGACGTTCTTCACCCTCTCTTCAGTGACCGCCTCATTTCCAATTTTGCTGGCATTCCTTGGTTCCCTTGGTCCCCTGATTTTACCATGTGTGATTATTTCTTGTGGAGAAACCTCAAAGCACATGCGTATGCTCATAAGCCCCATACAGTGGATGATTTAAAGGAAGCTATTCATGTGGAAGTCACCCAAATTGACAGAGCAATGCTGGAGAGAGTGGAGACCAATTTCCAAGAACGTCTTCAGAAATGCATCAATGTAAATAGACATCAAGTGATAGATGTTGTTTTAACACTTGTTTTTGACAAATGCTGATTCAATATGAACACATTGACGTCAATAAAATTAGTTTGCAGCTAAAATTGTTTCAACCGAGACATTGGGAGTGAACTGAGGTCTTGTAATGATCATGCTGCCAACCAAAAGAAGGCAACTGGGATTCAAAGAAAGAGAGGCTGTTCTAAGAGGTAATCAAAAGTGGATCATATAATAATCATATAAAATCTTATCATCATTCATTGTGTTCCCTCCTTCAGAGAAATTATTTGGCATAATAAGATGATAATAACTGGGTAAACAGCCCAGCACATGGAAGGCTGCAATGGTTTATAGTAAGAGGATAGTGAGAGGAGGGATGAGTGATTTGGGAGCGCCTTAGAGGAGATGTTACAAGATGATTCAATTCTGAGGAACACAAGTCACTGAAGTAGCAGTAGAAAAGGCAGAATGAGGATACAGCATGTCAGTTAGCCAGAGGCAGGAATACATTGATGAATGACTTCATGTCAATCAATTGGTCTTATTTTTATACTCTTTGGTGTGTCTTGCTAGGGTAAGGGTGAGGGGATGGTCTACCCTGGGCTAGCAATGCTTTTCAAGGGAATGCTACTTTTAGAGGGAACTACTGTGCATTATGTTATATTTTTCTGTTGGGGGAGGGGGGCTGGAGTGGGCCTGTTGTCATTTTTTTGCCTGAACTTGGTACTTATAATGTCACATATTTTATATTATATATCACATTTTTATATTATATAATATCACATATTTTATATTATATAATATCACATATTTTATATTATATAATATCACATATTTATATGATATAACATCACATATTTTATATTATATGATATCACATTTTTATATTATATAATATCACATATTTTATATTATATAATATCACATATTTATATGATATAACATCACATATTTTATATTATATAATATCACATATTTTATATTATATAATATCACATATTTTATATTATATAACATCACATATATTATATTATATAATATCATATATTTTATAATGTCATATATTTTATATTATATAATATCACATATTTTATAATGTCACATATTTTATATTATATAATATCGCATATTTTATAATGTCACATATCTTATATTATATAATATCACATATTTTATAATGTCACATATTTTATATTATATAATATCACATATTTTATATCATGTTGATATTCTTTGACCTTTCAGTATTTAAATGAGCTATATCTGGCCCAAATTTCTGTTGGGGGTGGGGTGGCTGGAGAGAAAACTCAAGAGCAGCTGCCCAGGGTGGCACACATTCTAGCACCACTGCTGATGTCTGTATATGTAACAGTAGTATTGTCACTGTCTCAGATTGAAGAATAAAGACAACCTAGTTTGAAGAATAGTATACTTGGTAAAAAAAGAAAAATTCCCCTAACAGCTTTTTGACATGGATTACACTTAGTCAGAGATAGCACTTGATCTTGGAGAGAAGTAAGCTTCTATTTTTTGTTTGTTTCAAGATTTGTCCACTGTTCATTTCTTGTGTATATTTTATGTAGTGTTGATGCAGTTTTGATAAGTTTTTCTGATGAGTTGCAGTGCACCTGAGCTCTGTATACAATAAATACATTATTATAAATGAAAGAAGACAAGAGTTATACTTCAGTGTTCACACGATTCCTTACCTGCTGTTAAATTCTTAAGATTTTGGCTTAAATAGCATGATTGGGAGTGTTGATTTTTTTTTCTACAACTGTTGTCAAAACTGTGGAGGTGCATGGCTTAGTGGTTAGGGTGTCAGCATAATGATCGTAAGATTGTGGTTTCGATTCCTGGACCAGGCGACGCGTTGTGTTCTTGAGCAAAACACTTCATTTCACGTTGCTCCAGTCCACTCAGCTGGCAAAAATGAGTAACGCTACGATGGACTGGCGTCCCGTCCAGCTGGGGAACACATACGGTATAGAAACCGGGAAACCGGGCCCATGAGCCAGGCTAGGCTTTAAAAGGGTGCAAAAAAGTAACAGAAGTTGTCAAAACTGATTTAAGGACCCGTAGACAATTAAAGTACAGTGGTTGTTGGATACGACAATTGTAAACCTTAAACATTATTGCTGTTTACATAACCCCTCTCTTAAATATTTTTGGAACTTATATATATTTTTTTTTTTTACATGTTTCAGTCATTTGACTGCGGCCATGCTGGAGCACCGCCTTTAGTCGAGCAAATCGCCCCCGGGACTTATTCTTTGTAAGCCCAGGACTTATTCTATCAGTCTCTTTTGCTGAACCGCTAAGTGACGGAGATGTAAACACACCAGCATCGGTTGTCAAGCAATGCTAGGGGGAAAAACACGGACACACAAACTTACACACGCATATTTATATATATATATACGACAGGCTTCTTTCAGCTTCCGTCTACCAAATCCACTCACAAGGCTTTGGTCGGCCTGAGGCTATAGTAGAAGACACTTGCCCAAGGTGCCACGCAGTGGGACTGAACCCGGAACCATGTGGTTGGCAAACAAGCTATTTACCACACAGCCACTCCTGCGCCTGTAGACAATTAAAGTACAGTGGTTGTTGGATATGACAATTGTAAACCTTAAACATTATTGCTGTTTACATAACCCCTCTCTTAAATATTTTTGGAACTTATATGATGAATGAATTTTGAAGTAACTCAGAATGATGCTGTGATGCATTATTATTTAGTTAGCAGGTGTAGCAGGGATCAAATTCACTGTGCTGTTGCTGGCAGCAAAGTATTGAAAGAAAGGCAGTGAGTTAGTTACACACCTGAAGCATAACAGGAAAGATGGCAATTTCTATTTGTTTCTTTCAGTTTCTTTTTTTTTTATAAATTTTTTTTTTATAAATTGTCATAGCTGATATTTTTTTATCAAGTGAAATTAAGTGAGATAAAAATATGAACAGAAAAAAAATTTTAAACTAAAATTCAGTGAAGAAAAAAAAAAAAATTAAACTGCCCCCACCCCCAACTGAAATTGATTTACCAGTTCAAATTTGGTATTTAATTTTTCATTCTAAAGAAATTGAATTTTAATTTCAGTTTACAAAATCTTTTTGGTGTCTTTTTTTTTTTTATCTCACTTAATTTCTATTAACGTAAAGAAAAAATGAAAAAAAAAAAAACCCCCAGAAAAAACTGAAATTTCCATCACTAATAGCAAAAAAAAAAAGAAAAACCCAGAACTGTTATAATAGCAAGAACAACTACATAACAACAACAACAAAAAGCAAATATAAATCAACATAAACCCCATTAAAAAATGTGACAAATTTTAATGCAGGAAAATTTTTGGCTCCAGGCAGAAAAATAATAGCTCTCAGGCAGATTAAAAAAAAAGGAAATCAACAAAAAAGACAAAAAAAAAATCAGGTAACACAATGTGGAAATTTTAGTTAACAAGATGATGGCAATGAAATATGGTAGAATGATATGAAAAAAAAAAAATTGAAAGTAATAATATTTTCAT
>NC_043014.1:44344404-44346904 GCF_006345805.1 Octopus sinensis | reverse complement strand
ATACCAGGAAGGACATGATGAATCTATTGCTCCAAGGACCTTGATGTTTCACAAAAATGAAGATGTAAAATATACAAAATAATAATAATAATAATCATTATGATATTGATATTTATATTAATAATAATAATCATCGCTTATTTCAGAAAGGCATTGTTTTCGTAATATTTTCACTCTTCCTTCTTATCCTTATTTGTTCTGATGGTGTTTATTTCAAAGATCCTTTGCATTCATTCATTCTTTGGATATTCTTTCGTTTTAACTATTGTTGCTGTTGTTGTAATTTACCGTTACTCTTGTTGTCTTTGTGAATGCTGTTATTATCGCTGTTGTTGATGTCATTGTTGTTCATTGTTCAATTGGTGTTACTGCTGCTGCTGTTGCTGCTGCTGCTGCTGCTGTTGTTGTTGCTGCTGTTACTGTTGCTTCCAAAGTGGTGGTGGTGGTGGCGGCGGTAGTAGTTCTGGTGGCAGTGGTGATGGTACTAGTTGGTGAAGGTGTTGGAGGTTGTACTGCCGTTACAGTTGGATTTCCAGGCATCAAGAAACAGCTTAATCACAGATGTGTCGTGCTTTACCAATGTTCATGCCTGTCTGGTTGGCTCCCTTGTTATGACCGTATTGCAGACTGATAGTAGATTTACCTGACTCACTGAATTCGTCACATCTGATGTCAGCCACGTGGCGGACAGCACCAAAGGACATACCTGCCTGGCTGGCAAACTTGTTGGTTCCAGCTTGGAGTGACAGGGAACCATCGCTCTCTTTGTCATATTGGTCAGCTCGAATATCAGCAATGTGGCGAACAGCACCGAAAGAGGTCATGCCTTTCTGACTGGCAAACTGGTTTGTACCAGCCTGCAGAGTCAACATACCTTCAGCATCTTTTGTAATGTCATCACACCGAATATCAGCTACGTGTCTCACGCCACCTATACAGCTCATACCCTTTTGGCTGGCACCCTTGTTGCTACCAGCCTGGAGACCAATCACTGTGTGACCCTCTGCATTCATGTCATCAGCTCTGATGTCACTAATGTGGCGAACAGCTCCGAAACCACTCATACCAGCCTGACTGGCACACTTGTTGGTTCCACTCTGCAAACGATGTGACCCTGAGAATCCTGGGTGATTTCATCTGCTCTAATATCAGCGATATGGCGGACGGCACCAAAAGACATACCTGACTGAGTGGCAAACTTGTTTGTGCCAGCCTGGAGGGAGATTACGCCTTGGCCCTCTTTGTTCATGTCATCAGCTCGGATATCTGCAATATGTCTCACAGCTCCAATCTTCATACCAATTTGACTGGCAAACTTGTTAGTGCCTGCCTGCAAACCAATAATTCCCTCTCCGGCTCTTAGTTGTTCTTCACTGAAATTTACTTGATGTTTTTCAGTTGGTTTGGGGCCACAAACAGGTCCACTGAAACCTCGGCGTTGGGCCTGTTAGGAAATAAAAAAAATACAGCAAAATTAAACTCATGGAAGGTGTGAATTGGTTGTTATTGAAAACTTTCAAACAAATGGACAAATCTTAATGGGCAATTTAGGAAGCCATGAGTTATTTAAGGTATCTGATTATTTAATAAATCATGAAGTTATTGTTACTGCTGTTTAGGCTTAAGTCAGCCTAAACAATAGTTAAGGCATACCAGCTATGGCCATCCCATCCCATCGTTTTCATATGTATATTAATCTTAACTGACCTGAGCAAGAATCAGTCACTATTTTTACAATTCTAACAGGTTAATTAACTATGTAGAAGTTCCCTATTTGGTTTGATTCATGAAATGTTTTCTTACTGAGTATTATTGAATTAAAAAAAAAAACAACTGGATTTTATAATGATTATTATTTTATATAGAAAGGTGTACGGATGGTGGTCTTAGAGGTTTAAGATAGGGATTTCTATATTTAATCATTAATAGCATCACTAACTTGATGCATAAAATGAACAATGAACATTTGTAGGGATGTAAGCTGTTCTAACAGTACATCTCGATAGGAAGGGAAATTTATCTTTCTTTTACTACTGTAACATTGATTGCCTTAGAGTATAGGTAATATCCATCAACACTTCTACTACTTTGACCCTCACCACACACCACTAGTGTCTTATGATATTATTAGTATTTTCTTATCCCCTATCATCACCTCCAACAATAGCTGTGGCTGTATCTTTTACTATTGATTTGCAGTATATCGACTTAGTTTCATATCATGCCACCCACAATAAACGTGAGTGTGTGTGAATGTTTATATATAGATGTGCGTGCATGCATACACACACACACACACACACACACACACACACACACCACACACATAGACACACGCACACACATGCTTTGAATGACTGCATATGTTGTTTACATTGGTTGTTAAAGGTATTTGTGGTGAGTCTTATATGATTCCTCTTCATACTATTGGCAGGTATTGTGGTTGACCTAATATCATCATTTTGTCGGTAATTTGGGGGTGGGTTTGTGCAGATTACCC
>NC_043014.1:44334404-44339404 GCF_006345805.1 Octopus sinensis | reverse complement strand
TATCTATCTATCTATCTATCTGTCTGTCTGTCTGTCTGTCTGTCTGTCTATCTATCTGTCTGTCATCTAGTCTATCTCTATCTATCTATCTATCTATCTATCTATCTATCTAGCTATCACATATACAACACACAACAGAACTATATATATATATATATATATATAATATATATTATATTAAATTAGAGATAAAACACTGTTAGGCAAATCAAACAGTGAAAAACATTAGCCAATACATAAAATTAATTTAAAAATATAAAAGTTAAAAATAAAAAATTATTTAAATAATTTAATTTATAAATTTTATATATATATACAAATATATATATATATATGTATGTATATTTTTAATTTATATATTATTTTATTAATTAATTAATTAATTAATTAATTAATTAATTTTTTTTATATCAAAAGTATTAAAAGTTTAATAAAAGATAAAGAGTAAAACACTACGATCGTTTCATGGCTGTACCAATTCGAATAACAATAATTTAAATTCAATTAATAATTCGAGTTATGGTTACAGTCAATCTTCAGGTTAATTGAAATATTTTAAAAATAATCAGAAATATTTAAACAATATTTTTAAGATATAAAAATATAATAATTTTACTTATAATAAACTAGAAACTTAAAACTTAACAATTATGATTATATCAAAATCGATTATAATGTTAAATATTAATTTTAATTTATAAGGTAGGAAACCCACCAATAATCTAATATCGGTAATAGTCTATATCTAATTACATAAATATTCCAAAAAAAAATGACTATTATAAATAAATTATCAATGAAAATATATAAATGTATATAAATATTATAATTAAGATCTAAAATAATCTCTATAAATAAATATATATGCACATATAATAAAAAACTTAATAAATTAATTTTTCATATTTAAAGATGAAATAGCTAATTTCAAAAATACAAACAAACAAACTTAAACGAACTTTCGGAAATCTTATTTAAAATACTTATAGAAATAATCAATTCGTAGTTATATAGTATCGAATAAATACTATAAATACTATAAATATAATTATCAATGGGAATAACTAGCGAATATCAATTTAAAGAGACAATAACTAAGTTATGCTATTAAGTTAGACAAGGCCTGGACCAATCTTTAGTCGAAACATATCTAAGTATATCAAAGTTTATCTAATTTTAATTATAAGAAATTTAAAACTACAATTAATACTATTAATACATGTATATACAAAAGTCTAACTTTAGACATCTCGTATACTTGCTATCGAACAACAAATCTATCGCTAAGTAATATCTTACGAATAAACTTAAATTTAATATCTAATAATATAGAAAATTACGATAATTAGATCATTACATAAACAACGATATTTACATAAGGAAAATATTATTACACCAAAGACTTATAAAATATTATAATTTACAATTCAAAGATCTTAAATATAAATAAATACTTATCTTAGCGAGGTTATTTTCACATACCCATACATACACATACATACATATAAATATATCTAAATGTATATGTATACACACATACACACACTTACACACACATATTTATACAAATGTCACTCTATGTATGTGCATACGAAAATCCAAACAACCAACCAGACAAATAAATGTCTATACTAACCTGTTTGAAAGGTGTAGCGGATGCATTTGTCTTGAGGGTACAAGTCTTTGCATCTGGTGGAAGATGATCATCTGGGGTACCGCCAATAACTTTTTCTGCCAGTCTGAAAATGAGTAGAAATTATTTAGAATTTTATTACTCTTTACTCTTTTACTCTTTTACTTGTTTCAGTCATTTGACTGCGGCCATGCTGGAGCACCGCCTTTAGTCGATCAAATCGACCCCGGAACTTATTCTTTGTAAGCCCAGTACTTATTCTATCGGTCTCTTTTGCCGAACCGCTAAGTGGCGGGGACGTAGACACACCAGCATCGGTTTGTCAAGCAATGCTAGGGGGACAAACACAGACACACAAACATATACACACACACTTATAATATATCTATACATATAACGACGGCTTCTTTCAGTTTCCGTCTACCAAATCACACTCACAAGGCATTGGTCGGCCCGGGGCTATAGCAGAAGACACTTGCCAAGATGCCACGCAGTGGGACTGAACCCGGAACCATGTGGTTGGTAAACAAGCTACTTACCACACAGCCACTCCTAAGCAAAGGAATATAAAATAAAATAGACAAAAAGGTCACGCAATTAACATTACACTCGTAAAGAAAAGAAAAGTCCCTGAGAGTTAATGAAAAAAAATATGTCAAGAAAGGGAATTCTATATAACTTTATCGATAGTCATGTTAGAGTTACTTCCCTTCTGCTAACGTTAGCTAAGTGAGTTAAGTCCAAACGCGCGACGATGTTATAGCGAAAATTCAGCTCAACCGTAACGAGGCAAATTTAGGACGAAAATCCTTCCGAAACAGAGTACGGATCTTTTCGGTTTGAGCGGCAGTTTTTTAAAAATAATTTCCACGTGACTAAACACTTTGAAACTTCGTATACTGGTAGAATGTGTTTATAAAACATCTTTGTCTCTTGGCTTTATTGAGAAAATTCTATAGTTTGTAAGATATTTGTTGTTTTTTTTTCTTCAATTTCTGCAGTTTCAAACAATCAATGACGTCTATTGAGGTGAAAACATTCTGTGCCATATGAAAATGGTCCCTCGTTTAAGAAACAGATTGGGTTTATTTACATTTGTGAAGAAAAAAAGATACCCTTCCTCCCACCCCTAACCCTAACTAACCCTAACTAACCCTAAGTAACCCTAACTAACCCTAACTCTAACCCTAACCCGAAAATAGATTGAAATGCAATAGATCGATACTAGGGTCATAATTAAATGAATGATCAATATATATTGATCATTCATTTTTATACTTTTTGAGATCTAGTTATATGTTTTATAAAAATATATATTTGTTATTTATGTTATAGTTTATGTCTATCACTGTTTGAGTTGAATAATAGTGTTTTATTTTCTAATTTCTAATATATATATATATATTATATATATATATAACGGGAAAGTTTACGAATAAACAAAAGACGAAGGCAGGTGAGTACAAACAAACAAATATATTAGTATGGCGCTCAGGAATAGAAATAGGACAAGTCTTTTATATATATATTATATATATATATATATTATATATATATATATTATATTATATATATATATGCATGTAGTATGTACTATATAAACTGACAGAAATCCACCCAGAGCTGGAGTGGATCTTGTTATTAAAGCCATCTGGTGTAAGCAACAACATATTTCAGTATTATTGGACCTTATCAGCGAGCATATTCTACTTGGTAGTATAAGAATGATCAACACACACACACACACACACACACACACCACACACGCGCACACACCACGCACACGCGCACACCACACGCACACACATGCACACACGCACGCACACACACATTCAAGAGTAAAGGAATGTAGTAGAAAGAAGTCCTGGCTGCATACGTTTCATAGCGAGCGGATCCTCGGAAGTAGTAAATATCCAAGCGAGTTGTCTACCGATGGCTTCTCTTCTAAAGGTCATCTTGATTATATCACGTTTTAACGTTTCGTTAGGAGGCCCTTGTTTTACGCACGGAGAATTCAAGCGAGTGTGTGTGTGTGTGTGTGTGTGTGTGTGTGTGTATGTGTGTGTATGTGTGTGCGTGCGTGCGTGTGTCCGTTCGCGCGCGCGTGTGTGCGTTTATGCACTGGCACCGCTTATTGGTACAGGTATGGTTGTGTGGTTCAGGCAGCGAGCTGGCAGAACCGTTAGCACGCCGGACGAAATGCTTAGCGGTATTTCGTCTGCTGTTACGTTCTCAGTTCAAATTCCACCGAGGTCGACTTTGCCTTTCATCCTTTCGGGGTCGATAAATTAAGTACCAGTTACGCACTGGGGTCGATGTAATTGACTTAATACCTATGTCTGTCCTTGTTTGTCCCCTCTATGTTTAGCCCCTTGTGGGCAGTAAAGAAATATATGGTTGTGTGGTTCTTAACCACGCAACTATGATTTCAGGTTCAGTTCCACTGTGCAGCACCTTGGGCAAGTGCCTTCACAAGGGCCTTGAGAATTTGGTAGACGATGACTGTGTAGAAGATTGTAACACACCCACATATATATGCATGCGCTCGCGCAAGTATCTTTGTGATCTTGTTTGTTCACCTTATTACCTCTTTACAACCGGTGTTGGTATGTTCATGTCCCCGTAACTCACCGGTTCGGCCTAAGAAACCAATAGAATGAGTACCGAGACTTACAGAAAAATTAAATAAATAAGTACCATAGGTGCAGGAGTGGCTGTGTGGTAAGTAGCTTGCTTACCGACCACATGGTTCCGAGTTCAGTCCCACTGCGTGGCACCTTAGGCAAGTGTCTTTTACTATAGCCTCGGGCCGACCAAAGCCTTGTGAGTGAAACAAGTAAAAGAATAAAAGAGTGAAAGAGAGTAAATTTGTTCGACAAACCATTGAAAGGGATGCCCCAGCATGGCGCGGTCAGACCACTCATGAGTGCACGTGTAGTGTATGTTGATGACTGAAAATTAATATTACTTACTTGACGAGGGTAACGCCACTTTTAAGCTGTTTTTCGACTTCATATGGGCCGCCTCCAATATCCTCATCCACCAGCTGTTTAACCCAATCCCGAACCTCTTGTTCGGCACTGGTATCGTATTTTGAGAGCACCTGAAATCATAAGAAATAAAGTGATTGTTAGATATTTTTTCTGACTTCGGTTACGTTTGTTTGTAATGAATTGCGCACACATAGACAATCGATACAGACCAAAAACAAATTTTTAGTTGAGAGAGGCCTGTAGCATACCCTTAGTGAAATTCATCCCCTCTCTCTGACATATATAACATAAATACGGACGTAGCAGATAACAGCTAACCTTCGGCCGATTGGGCCCTGTTATTTCCACTACTCTGATTGGATGGTATCGGTGCG
>NC_043014.1:44304404-44326904 GCF_006345805.1 Octopus sinensis | reverse complement strand
AGCAAATCGACCCCGGGACTTATTCTTTGTAAGCCCAGTACTTATTCTATCGGTCCCTTTTTGCCGAACCGCTAAGTGACTGGGACGTAAACACACCAGCATCGGTTGTCAAGCAATGCTAGGGGGACAAATACAGACACACAAACACACACATGCATATATATATATATATTATATATATATATATATATATACATATATACGACGGGCTTCTTTCAGTTTCCGTCTACCAAATCCACTCACAAGGCTTTGGTCGGCTCGGAGCTATAGCAGAAGACACTTGCCCAAGATGCCACGCAGTGGGACTGAACCCGGAACCATGTGGTTGGTTAGCAAGCTACTTACTACACAGCCACTCCTGCGCCTATTGTTCAGAAAAATTAAAAATCCAAGACTAAATCTTCAGCCGCAGTTCTATCTCCAAGTTTTGAGCTAGCTTTAGAACTAGGCGTTGACTTCAATTCAGTAACGTTCAGACGGGGGTTTTGTAGTAACGTTGCCATTACATGTTTGATACCTCCCTCAGGACCCCGACCCCAGTATCTAGGTGAATTGAGTGAATTAAAGTATTTAGAATTACAGTACCTAGAGCACACAGTTGAACATGTTACAGCTCAGGTTGGTGATTAAGCCACGGTCTCCATCCGCAATACATAGAAATAATTTATTTGTAACTAAACACTTTTAATCTTCGTATACTGGTAGAATGTGTTTATAAGACATCTTTTTCTCTTGGCTTTCTTGAGAAAATTCTGTAGTTTTTAAGATATTTGTTGTTTATTTCTTGTATTTCGGCAATTTCAACCAATCAATGACGTCTATTGAGGTGAAAACGATTTCTGCCGTAAACATTTTCTGGCGGTGTCATATGAAATGTCCCTGTTATTTATGACATATTTCATATCAGTTACGTTCGTATGAATAAAAGATTATCGTTATTTTGTCCCTTTCTTTGTTACTTTAATTAGAAAGATAGGTGGACATTCTGTGATTGTATTTATTGACATTACTGTTTTGTTTTTCGTTTCGGTATCGTTTTGTGTTTTACTCCCCCGCCTCGTTCCGCCAATTCATCAAACCTTTGTCGTAGAATCAAATTGTAATTGTCAATGGTGCAAGCGTGCAAAGGCACGTACATACACATAGACACACGAACCGGACATTGGAATTAATTAGCTTTACCGGCTGTCGTATACTTAATAGTTTTACTGCTGACTACCACCACTTCACCATCACCACAAGGTCCAGTCCTTATTGCGGTGTGATGGCTTGTGTGCCACAATGACACAGAGAGCTATGCCAGCAGAGCTATGCCCTAGTAAAAAACATGTCTTATACATACTGTCACAGACATAAATACGAACACTCTTACATAATAGGACCTTCACTATTGCATGAAAAGTAACACTTGATAAACCAGCGAGTGAGTCTCTCCGTAGTCTTACGTCTTGATTTATACAACAACGGAATATTCCTAAATACGAACCCTAACGTCTTAGAAAAAGGACATGTTGGACAATTTAGTTCAAAATACAGGATGGTAACTGATAAAGCGGCTTTGAACTTTGATGACTTCAGACTAAACAAGAAAAGCAACCGGACATTGGAATTAATTAGCTTTACCGCTGTCGTATACTTAATAGTTTTACTGCTGACTACCACCACTTCACCATCACCACAAGGTCCAGTCCTTATTGCGGTGTGATGGCTTGTGTGCCACAATGACACAGAGAGCTATGCCAGCAGAGCTATGCCCTAGTAAAAAACATGTCTTATACATACTGTCACAGACATAAATACGAACACTCTTACATAATAGGACCTTCACTATTGCATGAAAAGTAACACTTGATAAACCAGCGAGTGAGTCTCTCCGTAGTCTTACGTCTTGATTTATACAACAACGGAATATTCCTAAATACGAACCCTAACGTCTTAGAAAAAGGACATGTTGGACAATTTAGTTCAAAATACAGGATGGTAACTGATAAAGCGGCTTTGAACTTTGATGACTTCAGACTAAACAAGAAAAGCAACCGGACATTGGAATTAATTAGCTTTACCGGCTGTCGTATACTTAATAGTTTTACTGCTGACTACCACCACTTCACCATCACCACAAGGTCCAGCCCTTATTGCGGTGTGATGGCTTGTGTGCCACAATGACACGGAGAGCTATGCCAGCAGAGCTATGCCCTTGTACGGCCTTATATACTCTGAACAGGTCAAACGATCGAGGCAAGACTAATACGGACCACCTTTTCCTAGAGATAAAAATGGGTTTGCATAGCACGAACAAGCTTACCCAGGAAACGAAAGCAAAGTTACACATTGACAATTGAAAACCAGCAAGACCCGAGACAGGATGGCCTTACATGGTGTAACAAAATCCGAAAGAAAGCGACAAGCCCGGATTCCTTTCTGACAGCCTTGATTCGAGAAGAGTCATCAATGTCCTGTGCTTTATTTAGAACGAAAGGCTTACTTAGCAATAAATATTACCAGCTCAACGATTCATTGGTTATATTTTACACAATCAACCAAATAACCAACGCGCTCACGCACACACACACAAGCACGCACGCACGCACGCACACACACATACACAGACATGCATGCATGTACGCACGCACACACACACATGCACACACACACACACACACACACACATACACACACGCGCGTACACGTATTAGTCAGTGACCAATATTTTTGTCGATTATTTTAGTATGTGTAGGAGACAACTCCAGACATGATTCGATATTATTATTTATGACCTCATCAGCTATTTTAGTGTATAGTACTGTACACATATCAACGAAGAAGCCATTATTTGGTTGTTCGACCCTTATGAAATAAAAATCCCCCTATCACATTCCATGACCCTAAAAAGTAAAGGCAGGCAAGATAACGTAGTTCTAGATAACTAAATAACAGGCAGTATGATCACGGCTGGAAAGCCTTTGATCATAGGTCTATCGGAATTGATTTATATAATGAAAGAAAGGAAAGTATTAGACAAGACTCGAAAGCTCCTTTATATTCACTTAAGGTAGCTTCGTAGAGCTGTTTTAACAGCATTATTGGCTCCCGGACAAATCAATGCAGTAGGTTCTAAAGAATGTATTGACATCAAGCCACAACATACATAGATCAGAAGCGTATCTTTAGATCCGTGAAGAACCCGGGTAACTTCCCAGTGTGTTTATGTCTTATGATGACACAGGGCTGTTGTGCAGTCATTTGAGAACGGTACGGTGAAAATACTTGGGCACTTGTTTAAGGGTTCTTAATCCTTATCAATTTTTTTTTTTATCTTACGCGTACCCAAAGACCCGTTTTTCTGGTGACATGTGGCAGGGCTTGAACTTAGAACGCCCACAGCCGGATCAGATACCGCAACGTATCCCACCAGTCCCCTTTTTAAAACAATTCCTCTCAACTTCGAAAGGATAAGAGACAAATTTGACCTCGGGTAGAATTTGATCTCAGGGCACAGGGAGCCGGATCAAATACCGCAAGACATTCTATCCGATGCTGTAAGGACTCTACCAGGCTGCCACTGGTGATGACCCAGAGTCTAAACAACACCAGCAACAACTGGTTAGCAAAGAAAAATAGAATTGTTTAAAGGAATAAATAAGACATCTAGCGAGACTATTTTGTTTCGCTTGACCTCCAAATAAAAGTGAAACGTTCGGAGTTACTTTTCTTGTTTACTGATGTAACACGGAAACACAGAAGCGAAAAAAATTGTCAAAAAGCCGTACATTAATGACCACAGAGGTCGAAATGTGTTAATTTTACGAATATATTCATAGGCGCAGGAGTTTTTGTATGGTAAGTAGCTTGTTTACCAACCACATGGTTCTGGGTTCAGTCCCACTGCGTGGCACCTTGGGCAAGTGTCTTCTACTATAGCCTCGGGCCGACCAAAGCCTTGTGAGTGGATTTGGTAGACGGAAACTGAAAGAAGCCCGTCGTATATATGTATATATATATATATGTGTGTGCATGTATGTTTGTGTGTCTGTGTTTGTCCCCCTAGCATTGCTTGACAACCGATGCTGGTGTGTTTATGTCCCGTTACTTAGCGGTTCGGCAAAAAGGGACCGATAGAATAAGTACTGGGCTTACAAAAAGAATAAGTCCCGGGGTCGAGTTGCTCGATTAAAGGCGGTGCTCCAGCATGGCCGCAGTCAAATGACTGAAACAAGTAAAAGAGTAAAAAAGAGAAAAAGAGATATTCGTTTCTGGATGTTTCCTTCTACGTTTATACCAGAGTGTCGAATCTAGCCATTTTTTGTTTTCTTTACTGGGTAGACACAAACTGAAAGATTTCTAAGAGATATAGAAATAAGGACTGTTATGTTCACGTCTTTCCAGATTTATTAGAAACGATAAATGAACGAAAATTGATATAGTTGGAATTAGAAAGCAGATTTGCATTTTCAGCCTTTTGGAAAAATAGCGTCTTTGTAACAGTCTTTCACTGGTATAAATTCACAAGCGTTTATGCATACAGACACAGATAAACGCGACCAAATATTTATTTTCTGATCTCATCCACACACACTTTTATACACACACTTATATTGATAATTGAGATTCTTCGACAGGGAAAAGAAAAAGAAATCTCAATGTGAATTCTGAAAATTCACTTTGTAAACGGAAAAGTATAAATGTGTAAGATGTTTCTAAAGTTCTATTCTCTGATACTATATTTCTGTGGCGATAAGACACGTTGTTGCAGGAATGTTAATACTAAAGTAAGCTTCAAGAAAAAAGAAAAGAAAAAAAAAAGAAAAAAAATCTCCGCACCTCCTGCCAATAAAAAAACCCAAACAAAGTAAAGTAAAACCAAACACACTCGCATATATACGTACAAAATTACACGCAAGTACTGTCCAAATCTCCGACCAATCACATACAGCTAGCTGGCATTCAATTGGCGTATCAAGTTTCGGGCATTTTGATTGGGTTTTGGATAGAAAATTCACAAAAAAGTCACTTCTATTGATTTTTTAATGGCTTTGTGGGGCGACTGGGGAAATGTAAAGATGTGCATGTCCACCCTTGGACGGTTTTGAATGACCATAGAAAGTGCGAGCTCTCTAACTGAAAAATTCTGGATTTGTATAAAGGACGGACACACAGACAGACATTTTGCCGTTTATATATGTAGAGATATACTTTAAAAAAAGGCGACAGTAACATTTCACTATCTGTGGTATAAAGAAATGAATTAATTTGAAATTCTTAATATTCAACAAAAGCTTTGAAATTAATAAATAAAAAAAAGACAAGAATTCATAACTTTCCCTGATCGAATGTCGCAATCAGGTTTGAGAAGATAAAAACAAAGAAACCAACCAACTCGCCACAAAAAGAAGAGATGCAACTTTTGTAATCCCTATCTACCTAAATATTGATCTAACTAAAGTTGACCTAACTAAAGATTTTGCGGTGCTATGACGTCACACGGGATGTAAACAGAGGAAGCAATATGAGATCCGAAATTAGAAGGGTAAATGGTTGTCTATGGTGTGCTATCGTTTCTTTTGTACATATAGATATATAAACAAGACCAACACTGACTATCTACATACACAGAAAGATGCATATAAGGCGGCGAGCTGGCAGAGACTTTAGCATGCTTAACAGTATTTCGTCTGCCGCTACATTCTGAGTTCAAATTCCGTCGAGGTCGACTTTGCCTTTCATCCTTTCAGGGTCGATAAAGTAAGTACCAGTTACACACTGGAGTCGATATAATCGACTTAATCCGTTTTTCTGTCCTTGTTTGTCCCCTCTGTGTGTAGCCCCTTGTGGGCAGTAAAGAAATAAGAAACATGCATATAAACGAACATTGTTTTTTTTTCAGTTGAGCCCTGTTATATGCTCAATCTGACATGATTGGAAATCGAACTCGCGTCTACGAGCCGAATATCCTAACCATTAAACCACGCATCTTCGTTCCTCATACACACAAACATCAATCATACAATTTCTCATTCAGAAAAGGCGGGCGAGCTGCCAGAAACGTTAGCACGCCGGGCGATTTGCTTAGCAGCATTTCGTCTGTCTTTACGTTCTGAGATTAAATTCCGCCGAGGTCGACTTTGCCTTTCATTCTTTCGGGGTCGATAAATTAAGTATCAGTTACGTACTGGCTTCGATCTAATCGACTGGCCTCCTCCCACCAACTTTTCGGGCCTTGTAACTAGAGTAGAAAATAATTTCTCATACAGAAAATTATCATGAAGTTTTAAGTATCAAAGATATTGATCAAAAGGTAGTAGCGTTTATCAATTTCTGGATGATGGGAGCTAATTGGATCCAGTCTCTCTTCTGGGAACACCCAAAAGAGTAACTGAATTTAGTACTGTACGTAAAAGAAATGCTCAGTGGGGTTGTTTCAATAGAGAAGTATCTGAAGCAATCTTATCTCGGTTACGGACAGGACAAAATACTGGTGGAAGAATACAAACATTGAACGTTTCTACTGCTGGTCTTTTTACCTCATAGCATTCTCTTTATTTCTTTTTGTGCGTCTGCACACACACACACAAGTTTTGTTTAAAAGAATATAAGCACATATTTAACAGTTCAATCCTTGCTTATTAGTAACCAAAGCAAAGTTTTGTTGTATTCTGATACTCCAAATGCTAGATAGATTACTTGATTCGTATTATTGATTTTAATTCAGGCAGACTCCGCTGCTCTCCTTGCCAAGCCAGCGAAATGCATGTTCTGATTGACTTTTGATTATGTG
Source organism: Octopus sinensis (assembly GCF_006345805.1). NCBI lineage: Eukaryota > Metazoa > Mollusca > Cephalopoda > Octopoda > Octopodidae > Octopus > Octopus sinensis. Next base: position 44,320,129 of record NC_043014.1, on the reverse strand, counting down.
CCCGAGTAAAATAGTAAAGTGCAAACGTAATGACAAGCATACATAAACATCCTCATGTTCATATAAATATGAATAACACGCGCACGCACAGATGCAGATGCGCGCGCACACGCACGCACATAATACATGCAACATACATACATACGTATAGGAATGGGTGTATGTATATTGTATGTACTTGTGCATGAATGTATGGATACATATTTCTTTACTACCCACAAGGGGCTAACACAGAAGGGACAAACAAGGACAGACAAAGGGATTGAGTCGATCACATCGACCCCCAATGCGTAACTGGTACTTAATTTATCGACCCCGAAAGGATGAAAGGCAAAGTCGACCTCGGCGGAATTTGAACTCAGAACGTAGCGGCAGACGAAATACGGCAAGGCATTTCGCCCGGCGTGCTAACGTTTCTGCCAGCTCGCCGCCTTATATATATATATATATATATATATATATAATATAGATATAATATATATATATATATATATATATATATATATATATATATATGTATAATATATATATATATATATTATATATAAGATAATATATTATATATATATATATATATATATATATATATAATATATATATATATAATATATGAGTGTGTGTGTGTGTGTGTGTGTGTGTGTGTGTGTGTGTGTGGAGGCACGTGGCTTAGTGGTTAGGGTGTCAGCACAATGATCGTAAGATTGTGGCTCCGATTCCTGGGCCGGGCGACGCGTTGTGTTCTTGAGCAAGACACTTCATTTCACGTTGCTCCAGTCTACTCAGCTGGCAAAAATGAGTAACACTGCGATGGACTGGCGTCCCATCCAGTAGGGAACACATACGCTATGGGAACCGGGAACCGGGCCCTGAGTCTGGCTAGGCTTTAAAAGGGCGTATTTATTTTATATAACATGCATATATATATATATATATATATATATATAGTATATTATATATATATATATATATATATATATATATGAGAGAGGGCTAGAGAGAGAGGGGGAGGGAAGGAGAAGAGAGAGAGTGCGTATTCTTTAAACTTTTATTGATCGAACAGCCAATCATTGGAACAGTGACGATTTTTCAAAAGTTCTCCATCTGAATTCCATAGAGGGACCATACACTCTTGAACACAGACATTTGATGTTGTACGACATCTAAAAAAAAGAGACTTATTTTAAGAGATAGGAGAGATGATATTGTGTGATTTTTCATGTCACCATTAATAGACGCCTTAACGGTTTTGACTGACCATGGTCGTTTTACTCAATCCCAGAATAAGATTGAGATTAAGGGGAAAGAATCAGGATTATAAGGTTGTCCCAAAAGTTCGTAGAAAGTCTTGGAAAATAATGGTCTTTATTTTGAGGAATAATTTTTGTTGTTTTTGTTAGTACTTGGCGAGTAAAAATTCAAATTTCGCAAGTGTTTACGAACTTTTGGGACAACCTAATATATACATAGATTAAGACATTAAGTACATCTACACATTTATTGATAGCTACACAGTCTAACTTATATACAAGCATAGGTAGACGTAGACACATTCCATGACTGAAACAGTAAAAAGACACGAGTTGTATAGTGGGTACTATTGTCTAAAACCCGGTGAGGAAACATGGTTTCTGTTATTGGAGACTAGCTCGTTATTTAATTAAAGAATATAAATAAAACCAAATTGAAACGGAGAGAAGATTTACGATTATTTGAAGCAAAATCTGTTTTATGTTATACAGATTTAAGGTTTAATTTTATACACGTAAATCAACGGCTCTCTTTGTTGTAACAACGAATGTTGTGCTGCTATCTTAAAATAGCTAGGATTCTTAGAGACAAAATTGCAGAGATTACATTCTTCAAACATAATATCATAATATAGCCTTCACTTAAAAACAAAAAAAATAAAACTTTCTAATAAGGTTCAACACTCGAAAGAAGTTACTGTTGTCTAATCATCAACAGACGATTCTAGTCTATTATAGAACAACTCCGATTTTGTTGGCAGTTGTTCAACAAAGCTAAATATAGCAAAGGCAATTAGTTAATCATCCAGCTACACGTTAAACATCCATACTTGCTTTCATCCATCCTTAAGACAATAAGCCATTGCTTACTCATTAACTATGACTCAAGGAAAAGCCATCATAGCTATTTGGAATCTCTAGATACCAGTCTTTTGAAAGAGTAAACTTCCAAACTATAAGTAAGTTGTCATCAGCGAAATATACACGAGTAAAAACTATGAGTCACAAGACGTTTACCTAACTGTGTTGCATCAAAGAGAAAAATGTCTGTTCTTAAATATATTTAGAAACGTTTCTTGTCAAACTTTTTAAGGAATTGCGTTGATTTTTATCGCAGTGTTATCTTCATGAGTGAAGACAGAACAGAGTTAATACTGTATCAGTAGGGAAGCTGTAGGTGATGGAAACGCCATCGATAGATTGATACAACTACTGACAAAAACAGAAAGGAAAACTACACTGAACGAACAAAACAGTATGAAGCCTGATAACAAAAAAAAAAAAAAAAGTAGAATAAGATGTTCTCATTCTGTACAAATAATCCTACGGATATGTTTAAATAGTCAGGAATGCCGATAACGAATTGGTAGATTGGTAGTATAAACGGGAAAAAATAAATACCCAGACACGTTAGAATGCTGAATTAAATACAAAACATGTAGCTCGTACAAGATAATTTTATCAGAGAAATTTCCTAAGTTTGTTACTGGGTCATAAGTTTTAGTTTAGCCTCTCGTACAATGTTATTAGAATATCATTGAATTTGTGATCAAGCTTCCAAACATCAAATTCAATGATATTCTAATAACATTGGTTTTCTTTGTTGTTGAAGATCTGGTCATTTACGTATTGGAATTTGCTAATATTTTGATTATAATAATAGTATAATAATTAATATTTTAGTTACAAAATAGAATAAAGAGATTACCAATTTGGAAAATTTATTGGGGAAAATAATGTTGGAAACCAATCTTTGAGCTCTCTACCTGGTGATCACTTCTGAAGGTAGGAGCTCAAAGATTGGTTCCCAACATTATTTTCCCAATAAATTTTCCAAGATGGTAATCCCTTTATTCTTATTTTCTAACTAAAATATTAATTATTATACTATTATTATAATCAAAATATTAACAAAGTCCAATACGTAAATGACCAGATCTTCATTAGCAAAGAAAACCAATGTTATCAACGAGCTTCATTGTTGATTATAAAGTATTTAGAACGTTAATGAAACAAATTACAACTGTCTTGAGTGTTATTTTGGGGCTATTTTTCTAGATTAAGTAAATGTCATGTGAGAAATACACGAAAAGAAGAATTTCTGTGGCAAAATACTTCAGTGTTTGTAATATTGTATGCATCCTTATTACAATTTTTCAGTTTACACCTAAAACAGTTGGTGCATTTGGTAAATGTTACTGAAACTTCAGAAGAGAAACGACTGGTTTAGAATTTCCAAGAGGAACAGTTGATGTTTGCAAGATTTACCGAAGTTCAAGATTTGACTGAAGTTGTCTGAACACGAACAAAATAACTCGGCAAATAAGTTAGAAACTAACTTTTATAGTATGGATTGAACCTTTGTCCAATAGCACTGATAACTTTATGTGATAATTAAGATGGAGTTAGTGATCCAGAGCAAATGTATCAAATTCATTGACCGTCTTTCCTTTCTTGTTTAAAACAATGGATGTTACATGCATTCTGATATTAATGATATATAATTACATAACTAGACTGTATACAAAGTTCAAGGCATTTCACTTCAAACTAAGAGGGTAAAATATATCTACAAAACTATGCGTATGTATCTGTTCCATTTACTGGAATATGATTATAAAATCAACTAAAAGAAGGTATTTTTAGATCAAGGATTATATTTCGAAGAATGCACTTCGGCAAATCAACAAAGAAAAGATACCTATCAAATATCTTAAAAAAAGCTGTATTAAATCACGCACATAAAAACAAAACAAATAAACAAAACACAATCTTTATTGCTAATTACCAAGTCAACAGGTATTAATTATTTAGTCTAAAGTCTTGGAAAAGGAAAACTTTTATGGTTGGTTACTTCGAGTTCTACAGTTTCAATATCATTGTTATAGGGCTTTAAATTTTCTATAATTACTAATATTAAATATCTGACCAATAACCTCGTAAAGTTGAAGTTCACAGTCCACCTTCTACAATAATCCTGTTTGTCAGTTGGACAACAAAAACATGCGCGACTTTTGTAAAGTTCAATACATGACTTAAATCCAGCCTTTTTTTTTAAAGCCCTAGATCATCCTTAATCGATCAGATCTATGATGAAAGGGATTCCATTCATGAACATTTCACCTAGGACTGCCTAATGTATTTTTCCAGTAAACGAACCAACAGCGGTTGTCAGACGGCTAAGGTGGGACAAGCAGAGAGAAAAAGACTCACACACACACACACAGACACAGACACACACAGACACAGACACACACAGACACACACACACACAGACACACACACACACAGACACACACACACACACACACACACACACACACACGACAAGCTTCCACACAGTTTCCAGATTCATTCACAAGGCATTTGTCGACTCGAGGTTGCATTTAGAAAACATTTTGCAAGGTGCCTCGTAGAGAGATTGAACCCTAAACCGCTTGATCGTAAAGCGAGTTTGTTAATCACATAGGCATAACTGCATCTATTATTTCTTTTTAAAAAAATTGTATTTCATGATGCCAAACAATAAACAACGTTCATAAGAACGATAATAGATAAAAGCAATAGAAGGAATACAGTAAACTCGTAAACTCTCGCCATATCGCGGTTTACCTATCGCGGTTCACATATCGCGGTTTATTATTTAAGCTTACGTCGATTGCTCCGCGGTGTTATTTTGCATTTAGAATAAAACACTGTTTATTCCTCGTTCAGAGATTTATTGTTGCTTATAATAAAATAAATATATACAAATTATAAAAATAACAACAAAAAAAACGTACAGTACAGTACTGTTTCTACTTCGCGGATTTTTACCTATCGCGGGGTGTTTTGGAAAGATTACTGTAATACAAACAACTCAAACTTGTAGTAGGCTGTATAGAAAGCAGATGTTTGTAAGGGAGACTACTCTTCAACATAACTGCCCTCTCTCTCTATATTATCTGTTGCTTTGATGAACGTCAGAATCAGTCGAGAGATGACAATATTATGGTAGTTATGTCCCTTCGCTTTCTATGTTTTAAAGGCCAGGGAGGTTGATATATAAATATATATATATAAATTATAGATATTGTACTACTGAATATTCGGTTGATTATCACTTACCACCAAATTTCTTTCTTTTACTTGTTTCAGTTATTTGACTGCGGCCATGCTGGAGCACCGGTTTTAGTCGAGCAAATCGACTCCAGGACTTATTCTTTGTAAGCCTAATACTTATTCTATCGGTCCATTTTGCCAAACCGCTAAGTTACGGGGACGCAAACACACCACCAACGGTTGTCAAGCGATGTTGGGGTAACAAACACAGACACACAAACACACACACACACACACACATACATATACACGACGGGCTTCTTTCAGTTTCCGTCTACCAAATCTACTCACAAGGCTTTAGTCGGCCCGAGGCTATAGTAGAAGACACTTGCCCAAGGTGTCACGCGGTGGGACTGAACCCGGAACCATATGGTTGGGAAGCAAGATACTTACCACACTTGTGAGTGGATTTGGTAGATGGAAACTGAAAAAAGCCCGTCGTATATATATATATATAATATATATATATATATGTATGTGTGTGTATATGTCTGTGTGTTTTGTGTGTCTGTGTTTGTCCCACCTACTCCACATCGCCAGTCCCCGTAACTTAGCGGTTCGGCAAAAGATAGCGATAGAATAAGTACTAGGCTTACAAAGAATAAATCCTGGGGTCGATTTGCTCGACTAAAGGCGGTGCTCCAGCATGGCCTCAGTCACATGACTGAAACAAGTAAAAGAGTAAAAGAGTAAGTGTATCATCTATCTATCTATCTATCTATCTATCTATCTATCTATCTAATATATATATATATATATATATATATATATATATAGATATATATATATATATATAATAATATATATATAGTTATGGTATATTCCGTTAGGAACGTGGTAGATTACAGTATAGAGCTCGTCCACCTTCAGAATTGCCTAGTCCTATCCTGTAGTATTATTATATACTACCAAGTTTAAGTTTGGGCATTCGTCATGTGTGAATATAGAGTTAAAGAAATTGTGTGTGTATGTGTGTATACACATGCACACATAAACACACACACACATACGCGCGCGCACGCATTCACATATCATTTATCTATATACACCCATACAGACACGCACGCTTGCACTCAGCCATAGAGATAGATACAGATGCATTTATTTAGACGACTGGATAGACGGAAGATTAAAGGAACAGATAAGAAGTAGACAGAAACGTTCCTAATCTTGTAAGTAATTTCAAGTAAAACTATGGTTCACTAAAGGAGAAACGTCTACGCTCCCGAGATAGCGGCATACATCATAGATGATGTATTTAACCACAGATAGAGTGAGTGACGATATTTTTGTTACGAACCTTTACAGCTGAGCTTACATTACGTCAGAATAAAATCGACTTCATTTTTCATCCTTCAAAGTCGATAAAATAACGTACAAGTCGACATATTCAATAGTTTTCTCTCTCACCCATAAAAGCTTTAGCTTTCTGCATACGTTAGAACCATATCATCTTCTTAATAAGTTCCTTGAAGCATTGGTATCAATTTAGACGACAATTACCAGCTAAATTTACTTTATTAGAGTGTTAAATGTTATTGATGGTGTTTGTAACGTTCCTCAGAACACAAACGTTTCTCTGTTGTCAATAGTTTTTATTTCAGTTTCTAACGAGATTAGAACTTCTTCAGATTCTTTTCTCTATTTCTTATTTATACCTCCACTGATCGTTTGAATAATCGGAAACGTGAAACATTTCGATTGCTACGATTTAAGAAGCTTTAGTTTCTAATAAAATATGTACCCTTAAAGTAACCAGTCCGTCGTTTTCCCGTTAAAAAAAACCAAACGTCATTCAGGTTTCTCTCTCCCTCTCTTTCTACCTTTTCTCTCTCTCTCTCTCTCTTACACACCACACACACACACACACACACACACACACACACACATACACACACACACACACACACACACACAGACGGTTGGATGTATGTCTACATCGATAAAAAATGTGCTATGTGTATGTGTATATATGTACATTTTTTACCTTGATATTTACCGAGTTATTTGTTATGTATATGTATGTGTGTGTATGTATGTACTTTTATGTATGTGTGTATGTATGTATGTATGTATGTATGTATGTATGTATGTATGTATGTATGTACGTATGTATGTATGTACGTACGTACGTACGTACGTATGTATGTATGTATGTATGTATGTATGTATGCATATATGTACGTATGTATGTATGCATATATGTACGTATGTATGTATGTATTTATGTATGCATGTACGTACGTATGTATGTATGTATGTATGTATGTATGTATGTATGTATGTGTGTATGTATGAAGAATGTATGTGTGTATGTCAATATATATATTTTTCGCCTTCTTTCCCCCACACTTCTCAGAATTTAGAATCTCTTCATATACATATTTGTATATATGTGTGGGTTTATTTCTTTTTTCTTCTCTTTTCTATTGCAGCAGCTCTTTGTACATCTATAGTCACTGTAAGCAAGCACCTGAGGTGAGGTATATATACTCTTTTGGAAACGTTTTGGCTGCATATGAGAAGGTAGTTACAAGGCTGTAGACTAAATCTTGCAGCTGATTGGCTATCGCTATCTCTCTTTCAGCCTTCAGCCCAACTTTTTGCGAAAATAAAAACGAAAATAAAATATGTTCCTAAAATATGATATACATATATCTCTGTTAAATACCAAAAGCGTCGCTGTCTGTTTTTAAGCCTAAAGAAAATTAGCGCAATTTTTTTTTCATTAATCAAATAAATATTTTATAAGAATCTTACGCAACAATGATTAATTGCCTTTGGAAGTAAACTATAACTAATTTTGTTCTAGTTGTATTAATTATCTTTCTCTTCCTCTCCCCCTCTCTTCCTCTCCCTCTCTCTTTCTCTCCCTCTCTCTTTCTCTCCCTCTCTCTTTCTCTCCCTCTCTCTTTCTCTCCCTCTCTCTTCCTCTCCCTTTGTCTTCCTCTCCCTCTCTCTTCCTCTCCCTCTCTCTTCCTCTCCCTCTCTCTTTCTCTCCCTCTCTCTTTCTCTCCCTCTCTCTTTCTCTCCCTCTCTCTTTCTCTCCCTCTCCCTATCTCTCCCTCTCTCTCACTATCCCTGTCGTTCTTCCTCCTCTATTTTATCTTATCTTTTAAATACATTTTCATGCATACTTAAATAAACACTCGTATGCATACATAGATACATACATACATACATACATGCACACTTGTATGCATATATACAAACATTACATACATATACACACACCTACACACATACGCGCCTACCTACATACGTACATCTTTATTTATTTATTTGTTTATTTTCTTGTTTGCTTATCTTCCGACATCTGTCGATTATACCAGTTACAACTCCATTTGGAAAGAACGAATTCCTCTAAACCTGAAACAGAATATCTCTCTGACGTTCTGAAGACCGAGCCCAATGAAAATTAAGGCAATTCTTCAAGTCTAATTGCCAGTATTGGCGGATTCTATATTTTCGAAAAATGATACTATTTGCAATTCAATTCCTAAATAAAAATCCTTTTCCCCCTTTCATCACTGAAAACTATATTTAATTTTCTTCTTCCTTTTATTTATTTAGTATTCAAAGTTTTAAAAAAAATTTCGTAACTTTCCAGAATCAAGTAAACATTTTTGTGCCCGCATATGATTTCCTTTTCATTTTATCTTTTAGTTTGATAATTTTACGAGGCATCAGTATCTATATTACTAGAAGCTTGATTCCTAGTTCTGTACAGCCAAACAAGTGAGAGAAATATATTCTCCTTCGATGTTTTATAGTTGGTTAAGTTTTCCCCCTGAATGTCTCGAGTTTGCACGAAATGTAAAGAGAACGGGAGCAAAAACGCCCTAAGCTATGAAACTTGAATTTTTGGAAGCGACTGAAATCAGAAGTTATATAAAGACTTAATAAGAATAGGCTTTCCTTTTCTTTTTGTTTTGACCGAACTACTGTTCTGGAGATTTTGTAATTAAACGATTCTTAGCTCAAATCCCGTGATAGATTTAACTTGATATTTTACATCGTTCAAACTGATGAAATCAGTAAGTGATACATCGTTCTTATAAGAGCATTTTGCGACAGTAAAATGTTAAGCATAGATGCAACAGTAATTTTATGACGAATTGAAACCATATGAAATCACCGCGCGTCATTCTGTTTCCGAGTTTAGAAAAACAACATTTGCGCCATCAATGTATACAAGGAAATACGAAAGCTACAAATTCCCTTTTAGCTTACACTTTGAATCCGAAGCAATAGGGAGTCTTATTCATACATGAGGAGCACTCCGTCGGTTACGACGACGACGAGGGTCCCAGCTGATACGATCAACGGAACAGCTTGCTCGTGAAATTAATATGCAAGTGGCTGAGCACTCCACAGACATGTGTACCCTTAATGTAATTCTCAGGGAGATTCAGCATGACACAGAGTGTGACAAGGCCGGCCCTTTGAAATACAGGTACTACTCATTTTTTTTGCCAGCTGAGTGGACTGGAGCAACGTGAAATAAAGTATCTTGCTCAAGGACACAGCGCGTTGCCGAGAATTGAACTCACGAACTTACGAACGTGAGCCAAAAGCCCTAACCACTAAGCCACGCGTCTTCATACATACATACATACACACACACATTTGTGTGTGTGTGTATGTATGTGTGTGTGTGTGTCTGTGTGTGTGTGTACACGCTACATGTTCTGTTGGTGATTAGCCCTCTCTTTTACTAAAAAGGCAGGGTTTGATATCTTATCCCCTGGTGCTAACTAGGGTCTACGACCTAGACCTAGACCCTAAGTGAACCACCAGTTATCCATACCAAGGTCCGAATGGTCCACAAGAAATTTACTTATACCATTGTGGACCAATCAAAAGAAAGCTTACATCTGTGTTTGTCATACGATGCATGATTAATTTCTTATCGCACCACCACGAAGAAATCAGCCACGTAAGAGGGACGTGGAAAGGGAGCAAAGTTACGGTGGTGCTCCAGTATGACCGCAGACCGCATAAGAGAATAACAGAATATTTATTTACTTATTAACGTAAAGTATACTAGCCATCTCAATATGGCTAACCACTAAGGGTGGGTGTTACTGTAGCTTTTTAGCCCCAGGAGATCATCGTCTCCAGCTGGCTTTAGGCACTCTTTCTGTGCCCTTATGGTATTTGCAAAGGGAGGTCATCCCTCTCTCGTAAACCTAAGTGATACGCACGGACTGCAGTTTCGAGGTATTTGCCTCTTGTCAACGTACGGCAATCACCGGTTTTCGATGAAGGGAGACCTGTTTGCAAATACTTATTTAATGGTTTTCCCACTAACTTGCGTCACTGATTTCGAAAAACTGTCTATTGCTTATTTACTTATTATTGTTTTTCATAATATACTCATAAAATATATCAATATCTTGTAGTCCCATGAAGTTTGCCTCATAAATTTTGCGGATCATCTTCTGTGAGATGTGTTAAGCATCACAGTCCTCAAAGAAGGAAGAAGATTAAAAGTTTTTCCATGGCCATCTGTTTGTGCTTTTCCACCTCTTTTAGGTTCTACAGATTCATTAGAACCTAATCAATAATACATCAATAATACGCCGAGGTTGAGAGCGGTTTTATCGACTACACAGCTACCCTTACGAAACATTGAACCCGGGTTTGTCAACCCACTTTCCTCTCATCACCCTCATTATTGCCAGTTATCAGCAAACAACATCAGCTGCGGCCTCTGCTCCAACAGTCAGCAAAACGAAGGTACCAACAGACAAGGTATTAGCTCACTTCTGTTGATGAACTCCCCTCTCGTCCCCCTCTCTCTTTACTCCGCATAGCGTGTGCTTATAGAGAGATTCCAGAACAGGTGACTCATCACAGATGCCTATTACATATGGCCTTATATAAATATGTATTGTTGCAATGCTGATCTAGCTTGCATATTATTTCATTCCGACAACTTGGGAATTCTGTTCCACTTCCGTAACTCGTAAATAAACATCTTTAGTGTATGTATATGTGTGTATGTATATGTGTGCATGTATGTTTGTACGTATCTATCTATCTATCTATCTATCTATCTATCTATCTATCTATCTATCTATCTATCTATCTATCTATCTATCTATCTATCTATCTATCTATCTATCTATCTATCTATCTATCTATCTATGTCTATCTATCTATCTATCTATCTATCTATCTATCTATCTATCTATCTATCTATCTATCTATCTATCTATCTATCTATCTATCTAATCTATCTATCTATCTATATGTATATATACGAGTTGGTGCAAAGGGCATGTCAAAAAATTGACTTCTGGTGGACCTATAGAACACACACGCATACAAGATTTCCTTGCATATAACACACTCACACACACACACACCACACACACACACACACACACACACACACACAGTGCATATCGATGAGCTACAAGTCTTTAGTCAAAACAAATAAACTGCACACCAGTGTTATTTAGCACTAAATCAGAATAGATCCACCTGTCCTATTATCATTCCAACTGGGACCATCTCGTCTTTTTAGGATATTTAAAACTACATTATATAACAGGAAGGTATGCAGTAGCACGACTGACTTAGTGGCAAAACAAGAATTTTTATTCGTTTGAAATTACACCAGTGAGGAAAATATTTCTTATATTAATGAATAATTCTGGTAAAAAAATACAAGGAGGATAACTTCGAAACTTTTATACACTGAAATCCATTAAATGCAGAAGGGGAAAGTGTCTGATTCTCAGCAGTACGCTGAGCACTTTAGACATGTTTCGACATTATTAAACCTCTTTAGCGAAGCATGATTAAATTGTGTACTACAAGATCTTAGATGATTAGAGAAATATGTAGGATTTTAGGAAATAAGCATTGAGTACATAGAGTGTTATGATAGCTAAAAGAATCCCCGGTGAAAAATACGCAGGGACGACCGCTGCATGAAAACTTTATAGTGAAGTGTGTGTGGGGTGGGGTGGAAGGGGTGGTGGTGGAATATTTGATGTAATAAGGCAATAAATTATAATTAATTTAATCGATTAAAATCGAACTTTTAATAATGAGAAAAAACTGATTTCTAAATTACTAGACCTCATCGAAAACGGAAGAGGTAGATAATGACCAAATTTTAATTACTTAAATTCGATTAAGCATAGAAACTATTGGTGGCGGTGTGTGGAGGATGGAGGATGGAGGATGGGGGATGGAGGATGGGGGATGGGGGATGGAGGATGGAGGATGGGGGTTGACTCAGAAGTATCATAGAGTGTGTTGTTCTTTATTTATTTAAGATGGTGGTGTGGTAGTTGGTTTCTGTTTCTAGCAGGTGTTTGCTTCATGCTGTGTTTTACATGTGTGTAATGGGCTTTAGAGGAGATGTTACATGATATGGCGCCACCACAGAACATGCTACGCAATATGGAGCGGGCAGGCATGCTTCAGCATTATATTTAGTTACATGTAAAACGATAAATGCCTTTCGCACGCATACAAGCAAGCACTTACTTACAAACGTGTTGCAAGAGCACACTCATCAGTGTTTGCCTAAGCATATATCCATGTTCAAGTTTTATCATTACATATAGGTATGTGCGCTTGCGTGCATGTGCGTGCGTGCATGTGTGTGAATGCATGTATAAGTGTGTGGGTGTGTGTGTGTGTGTTTATGTGTAGGTGAGCTTATGTGCGTTTATCTGTAAAGTGTATATGAGCATATCATATATATATATATATACATGAGATATATATATATATATAAATGCATATACACATGTGTGCGTGTGTGAGTGAGTGAGTATGTGTTGTGTGTATAGATATGCATATATATATATATATATATATATATATATATATATATATATATGTAATATATACTCTTTTACTCTTTTACTTGTTTCAGTCAGTTGACTGCGGCCATGCTGGAGCACCGCCTTTAGTCGAGCAACTCGACCCCGGGACTTATTCTTTGTAAGCCCAGTACTTATTCTATCGGTCTCTTTTGCCGAACCGCTAAGTGACGGGGATGTAAACACACCAGCATCGGTTGTCAAGCAATGCTAGGGGGACAAACACAGACACACAAACACACACACGCATATATATATATATACATATATACGACAGGCTTCTTTCAGTTTCCGTCTACCAAATCCACTCACAAGGCTTTGGTCAGCCTGAGGCTATAGTAGAAGACATTTGCCCAGGGTGCCACGCAGTGGTACTGAACCCGGAACCATATATATATATATTTATATATATGCATGTGTGTATGTACACACATTAAATCAACACGCACTTAAATGAATATATAGAGAGGCTGAATTTATTTATTTTCAACATACATATGCGAATTTGAGCACAATTATAAATGTATACAGGTATACACACGGATACAGACACTCATATACAGACGCACACGACTAAATAAAACGTTAAAGGTGAAACTCGAAGTTCCAGTCAAATAATATCATGAATAAATTTTATTCTACTAAACGTATAAAGTTCCACCATCAATCAATCAATCAATCAATCAATCAATCAATCAGGCTGTCTGTCTGTCAGTCCGCTTGCCTGTCTGTCTGTCTCCTCCTCTCTCTCTATCTATATTGTTCATCTCATAAGAATCTTATGAACTTTCGAGAGAACGTGAAATAATTTCTTTTTAAGTGCTTAAAATTATAGATAATAACGTGTAAATATGGCGTTCAAAATCCTTTTTAGATTGGAAAAGGCGAAGGTTTTTTCAATCCTATAATTCCATGCTATTATTTATAGCTCCGTGTGCTTCGAGATCCTCTCTCCCAATATGTGTGTATGTATGTATGCATGTATGTATGTATGTATACCTACATTTTTATATAGTTATATATACATGCATATAGATATATGTGTGTGTGTATATATATATGTGTGTGTGTGTGTGTGATTGTGTGAGTGTGTGTGTGTGTATGTATGCATATATATATAAATATATATAGATAGATATAGATATATATTTCATGTGTTGTATATATATATATATATATATTCGCATACACACACATTCACACATACCATAACCCTAACCCTAATCCTCTCACCCCACGCTTCAGTGTCGACAGGTTGCGGGCGTATCAAATTCCTCAACAGTAAGAACTTTTCTACTTTGGTAACCAACCAAATTTCACTACCTGTTATGGTGTATGTCAACCCGAATTGCTCACTAAGTTCTTTTACTGTTGTCTTTGCTTGTTCTGCCAATTTGCACACAAGCATCCCCGCCCTACAACACTATCATTATATATATGTATATATATATTTTTATTTTTTTATTTTTATTTTACTATTTGCACCTCCGCCCCCCCCGCCCCCCCCGCCCCACACCGGCCCTGCTACCACCAGAAACAAAACTAACACTGCCAATACAAATTACCACTGACTGTAAACGTAACACCACCCCGACCACGACCATCACGACGACGACGACCACCACCACCGTCATCATCATCATCATCAACATCATTATTAAAACCACCACCACCACCACCAATACCAATACAACCAGCAGCAGCAGTAGCAACAGCAGCAGCAGCAGCACCACCACCACCATCACCACCACCACCACCACAACCATCATCATCATCATCTCCATCATCATCATCATCATCCCCATCATCATCATCATCATCATCATCTCCATCATCATCATCACCATCATCCCCATCATCATCACCACCACCATCCCCATCATCATCATCACCATCATCACCATCATCATCATCATCATCATCATCATCCCCATCTTCATCATCATCCCCATCTTCATCTCCATCATCATCATCATCATCATCATCATCATCATCATCAAAGCGATCTACCAGCTCATCATTGCAATAAGCAGCGCCATAGACATAATCGTCTCATTAGCATCACTGCCAAAGAAAATTCCTGCAGAGCCCCCCCCTCGCACCGTTACATCAGCTATGAGCAACTGCCATTCCATTCCAGATTATCACTTACATACGTACATATATGTACGTTCGTACGTGTGTATGTATGTATGTATGTAGTGGAGGCGCGTGGCTTAGTGGTTAGGGTGTCAGCATCATGATCGTAAAATTGTGGTTTCGCGTCCTGGACCGGGCGACGCGTTGTGTTCTTGAGCAAAACACTTCATTTTCACATTGCTCCAGTCCACTCAGCTGGCAAAAATGAGTAACGCTGCGATGGACTGGCGCCCCGTCCAGGTGAGGAACACATACGCCATTGAAACCGGGAAACCGGGTCCATGAGCTTGGCTAGGCTTTAAAAGGGCGCATTTATAATGTATGTATGTATGAGCCATACCATATCATATCGTTATCTATCTATCGAAAACCAAACCCCCTTTTTTAT
>NC_043014.1:44286904-44296904 GCF_006345805.1 Octopus sinensis | reverse complement strand
GGATGAAATGCTTAGCGGTATTGCGCCCGTCGCTACGTTCTTAGTTCAAATTCCACCGAGGTCGACTTTGCCTTTCATCCTTTCGAGATCGATAAATTAAGTACCAGTTACGCACTGGGGTCGATGTAATCAACTCATTCCCTCCCCAAAAGATGGCTGCTCTTGTGGTAAAATTTGAAGCCATTATTATTATTATTAAGACGGCGAGTTCAAATTCCGCAAAGGTCGACTTTGCCTTTCATCCGTCCGGGATCGATAAATTAGAGTACCAATTTAACACTGGGGTCGATGTAATCGATTCATCCCCTCCCTCAAAATTGCTGCCCCTGTGGCAAAATTATTATTATTATTATTATTATTATTATTACTACTACTACTACTACTACTACTACTACTACTACTACTACTACTACTATTTATTCTGGAAGGCTGTGAGCTGGCAGAATTATTAGCACACCGGGCAGAATGCTTAGCTATATTTCTTCCGGCTTCTGAGTTCTGAGTTCGAACTCCACCGAGGTTGGAATTTGCTTTTCATCCTTTCGGAATCGGTAAAATAAATATCAGTTTTGCACTAGGGTCGATGTAATCCTACCTCCGAAATTGCTGGCGTTGTGCCAAAATTTGAAATTATTATTATTATTATGCAGCTGTTGTTGATTAAAGTAATAAGAGCGATTACGCATCTTCAATGTCCAGTTGCCAATTTTGACCTTCTTTTCGCCATGGGCCCTCATGTTTTATCCCTTGCTTTATCAGTTTATTGTGGTTGCATTTTCTGAACGAAATAAAAGGGATGAAGTGAAAGAAAATAAAAGCTGAAATTTATAACTCCGCTCTCTCTCTAACTGCGCAAAAATGTGCCGAAATTCGAACGTGAATCTTAGATCTTAATGGGCCTCTAGTCTTTAATGCAACCATTTATACATTGTTCCTCCCCAACTAGATTTGTGCGAGTGTGTGCATGTGCATGTATACATATATGAGTATACGTGTTCATATGTATGTACGTATATATATATATAAATAACTACTTTCTATATGGTTTTGTATAGATAATATCGTTCAGTATTGACTGAATTGCTAAACAGAGGCTTTTGTCTCTAAATTCTCTATATATAATATATTGTGTATGTTGATTTAGTATTGCTAAATTGAATTTTTCCCTGTTGGCTTGGAATTTTATATTCCCTAACTATTAATAATAATAATAATAATATATATATATATATATAAGAAAACAGAAAATATACGTAGAATAATAATGTTTTAACCATAGTGCAGTCAATTAATAAGTTCTTACGTTTTTCCGCCTACGTTACACCCAATTACTATTGTCCATATTGGTACCTTTAAAGTGCATTATGATATCATAAAACAATGGCCTCTTATAGGCATATTGGCTGCTATTTTCTCCACTTCTTTTTATATATACTCATATATAAAAAAAAACGTACATACTCCTTGAATATTTGTAAATGATAGAATATGTATGCGTATGTATGCATAAAATTAGAATTATACACACACACCACATGTATATATACATATATATAATGCACATACATATATATCCACATATATATATATATATACATACATATATATATATATATATATATATATATATATATATATATATATATATATATATAAATATATATATATACATACAAACATACATATATAAATACACATGCATATATACATATATACATATGTAAATACACATGCATATATACATATATAAATACACATACATATATATATACATACATATAAAAATACATATACATATGTATATATATCTATATATATCTCTATATATATATATATATATATATATATATATTATATATATTATATATATATATATAATCTATCTATCTGTCTGTTTGTCTGTCTGTCTGTCTATCTGTCTAAATACATATATAAGTATGTATAATGTAATGTAATAAATGTGTGTGTATATACGTATATACGTGTATATATATATAATACCCAAAGTATAAGGACGAAAAATTGTACGCTAATAGACAGGAAAAAGAAAGAAAATGATCCAACAACTGCGCGTGCTGATAATTGAAATAAGCAGACGACTCCTATTAGCAGTCAACTATGTAAGTATAAGCTGTTAACATCGTTAATGCTGTCTACTTAACCTACCGCTTGACAACTCACACGCAGAGCTGCTTGTCTTCAGAAACGAAGGTTTGACAATATTGGACGCAATTTGAAAGCGATTGCTTTTTGACACTCTGATATGACGGTGTGATCGTTACGATAAATTTATAAATTTATCGCAACGGCGAAGTTTATTCAAAATGGCGTTGCTCTGTTGGGCAAGCCGTTGTGTGTGTGTGTGTGTGTGTGTTGTGTGTGTGTATTCTCTCACCTTTGCCATGGGGTTTCGGCCATAAAGATTTTATTCATTGCTTTATCTTGTTATATTGTCGCAATTTTGCTGTCGAAATAAATAGACTTTATTGAAAGAAAATGAAAATTGAAAATGATTGTTCAGCCTCTGTACCTTTGCAAAATGTCCAAAAGACGAAATTCAGTCTTTGATCTATGTGACTATCCATTCTCTATCTATCTATCTATCTATCTATCTATCTATCTATCTATCTATCTATCTATCTATCTATCTATGTCTGTCTGTCTGTCTGTCTGTCTGTGTCTGTCTCTCTCTCTATCTCTCTATCTCTCTATCTCTCTATCTCTATCTATCACTTTTTCCTCTACCAACACAACTTCTCTCTTTCTTCTTCCCACTTTAAACTTACTATTTCAATTTTCTCTCTCACATTTCAAGTACTTCTGCTTTTTCTCACTTTCAATAAATTCTTACATCTTATCCTTTCCACATCCGTCTCTCCATGAGTCAACGAAGGAATCTCTTTATAAAGTCGTCCGATCTGCTACGAATAGCAGTAAAATTTCCCAAATATCTTTAAAAAAAGGACAAATTGGAAAAATAATTTTGAAGAGGTTGGAGTGTCACAGCTGGAACACATTTGATGATAGTACTGCTCATTAATGACCGACCTGGCGTTAAATAGCAATAACTATCTCTTTTCGTTAAAACTTTTTTAGATCTATCTATCTATCTATCTATCTATCTATCTATCTATCTATCTATCTATCTATCTATCTATCTATCTATCTATCTATCTATCTATCTATCTATCTACCTACCTACCTACCTACCTCCATACCTACCTATCTATCTGTCTGTCTGTCTGTCTGTAACTATATGTCTGCTTCCTTATCCTTATCTGATCCACCAATCATCTTGTTTTCTTACCTCCTCATTTTAATTGTTCATCATTTAGGTCATCTCCTCTGTCTCTATTTCTCTTCCCTTTCAGATTACTTTTTTTATGTTTGTCTATCTTATCTCTCATTCTCGTTCTCCTCAAATTTAAAAGTTTTTCTTTTCTGTTTTCTTCTTCCAAATTCACAAAAAAAAAAAATAATAATTATAGTAAGTAATAATAATAATAATCTTAAATTCCCTTATGTAGTCCTTATCTTTCTTTGAAGTATTGCCGCTGCAGTTCTACAGACTCAGTTCCTCTCCCCCATTCCCGTCAGGTTTCCAATACAAATTGAAATTACTTTCACTTATGTCGCTAATTTTCTGAAGAAAAGCATGAATTGCACAACTTGCTATGTTACCTTTCCTACTACTTTAAATATCTGAGACTAATACTATATATATTTCCTCTTCCTGTCGCTTTATATTTCATCTCCGAAACACAATCTCAAGTATGTAAGATTTAGCGCTGCTGTCGTCTGGCTTTAGTTCTAAAAGCAGACGACACATTTTCAGCCATTTCCTCTTTCTCCTTCCCCGCTTCATTCGTGTATTAGAGAGCCGAAGTAAAAGAAAATTTCAAATAAATAACAGATTTGACATAGATAATAAACATAAACATGAGAGTATATCTGTGTTCACAGCGAATACATTAAAACTTTAAACATGAAGCATTTGTACGAAGCAGACGACAGATTTTGAAGCTATTCTCTTTCCTTGGATGACTAACGATTAGATCGTCAAATTTGAATAGAGAAAATGATAGATAATTATCAGTTTCTATCTTGATTTAAAAGCTAACTGAAAAGTCGTTAAATTAAGAAACTTTGGCTCTGATAAATTATTAAGATAAGTGCAAGTAAATTCCTGTAACTTGATACAGTAAAACAAGATTTAGAAATAAAAATACAGTAACAGAAATTTTAACAAACTAAAAAAAATTAAAACATTCTGAATAGTTTGTAATTATTATTAAATAAGTCCTAAGAAATATTTTCGGTTTGTGAAATATTTGATATTTATTTCCTGAAAGTTTGAAGTTGAAAAAGAGAGAGAGAGAGAGAGAGAGAGAGAGAGAGAGAGAGAGAGAGAGAGAGAGAGAGAGAGAGAGAGAAAACTTTATCTAAAAAAATAAAAGTTATAACCAAATTATAAAATGACGATTTTAGTGGAAGAAAATTCTTGAAATATCTATTTATTTACTTATTTATTTACCTGTTTATATATTTAATTATTAATCCTTTATCCTCTTTTAAAACTTTCTGCATTGGGTATTTTAATCACTGTGTGTGTGTATATGTGTATGTGTATGTGTGTGTGTATATATATATATATACATAATGTATGTATATATTCTTTCTGAGTGGATATATAAAATAAAGTTTTTAAAACTTCTTAAATTTATTATTGTCTTTTTACTGTTACCTGTTGTAATATTGTATGTGGGGGGGTGTGGCTGGGTGGATATTTATTATAGTTGATTTAACTTTCCGTGGTGCAATTGCATTTAATTTTAGTTTTCGATTATTTTTCACAAAATCCTTTCCTCCAAAAGATTTAAAAAAAAAAAAAAGATTCTCTGTAAATATTCAAAAACATGAATGCGCGCAATTAAACAAAATACAAAAAAAAAACATTATTGACAAACGTATATAACACATAGATATGCAGATAGATAAAACAGCTAGAAAGATAGGTAGACAAGCTGATAGATAGAAAGATAGGTAGACAGAAATGCAGCATAGGTAAATAGACAGGAAGATAAAAGCATAGGTAGATAGGTAAGTAGATAGATAAATGGATTTATAGGTAGAAAGATAGGTAGATAGATAAATGGATTTATAGGTAGAAAGATAGATTGATAGGTGCTCACGAATTCTTATTGAGGCATAAACAGAACAGAAACACAACATGTATAAACAACAAACTGAACTGTGCAAATGATGAAATTGCTTACCTTGGACTGGATAGCCCTGTCCATACCTTTGGGTCCTAAACGCAGAGCCATTTTGTGTTTTTTGTTTTTTTTAGTTAATATCCAAAGGCGAAAAGCTGTTGGGCTTTTTTTATTTTTTTAAAAAAAGATTTGAGTAAATAAAACTCAAGTCTGGACGGAGCTGCTCAAAATACGGTTTGCGCCGTTCGGTGGAGACAGTTGGAATAGAAACTTTGGTTCCAAGTCAGTCAGACATAGAATAAGGGGGAGGGAGGAGAAAGTGTGTGAGAGAGAGAGAGAGTGAGTGAGTGGGAGGGGGTGGGAGGCGCGTTGTCGGCTCTGTTGGTTGGTTGGCCGGCTGGCTGGCTGGCTGGCTGGTTGGTGGAGTCGGGAGTCGGGAGTCGGGGAGGGAGGGAGGGAGGGAGGGGGTGGGTGCGTGCGATATAGAAGGCTGTGCAGTCGGGGGTGGAAGGAACTGGTGGAGGTGGTGGTGGTGGCGGTGGTGGCTGTGGTGGCTGTGGTGGCGGTGATGGTGGAGTCGTCGAAACGGAAGTGTTGTGTACACACACACATATACACGCACAAATATGTAAAGGTATGTGTATATGTATGTATATGTATATATATGTAAGTAAATGAGTGTTTGTATATGTGTGCGTGTGTGTGTGTGCGTGTGTGTGTGTTTGTGTGTGTGTGTTTGTGTGTGTGTGTTTGTGATTATAAGAGAATGTGTATTTTATTTCTTTTATTTATTATTTTATATATATATATATTTATATTTGTTTGCTTTACTTCTGGTGTCTTTTGTCGGATCCACTGACGAAACGTGAAGAGTTGGGATGTGCTATTGATGGTGATGATGATGATGACGATGATGATGATGATGATGACGTCGACGACGACGACTATATACCTCTGATGACGAGGATGATGGCGACGACGACGACGACGACGATTGCGGGCTTCAACGACGGTGATGATGGTGATGGTGATGATGATGCCTTACACCTCACCTCAGCGAGCTGCCGTGATGCTGGCTTGTATCGGGTTACGAAGCCGACTTCACATGCCTTCGCCATATAAGTACAACGCTGGGCCGGAACAAAATTTCTAGGTGTGTCCGTGTGCATTTGCTCGAGTGTATGTGTATGCGAGATGAGTGTGACCTCAGCAGTATATGCATGTTCATCCCCCTCTCTCTTTCTCTCTCTGCCTCTCTCCTGCCTCTCTCCTGCCTCTCTCTGTCTCTCCCGCTTCTCTCTCTACGTCAGTTCATCTATATATGTATGTGTATATGAGCAGGTATCTATATATGAAATTTGTTTTATCGCGTGTATAAAAAAAATCCTAGGTGTATATAACCGCTTGTTACCCTTCTCTTTCGCTTTCTCCATATCTATCTCTTCCCCTTTAGTTCTCTGTCTCTCTGTCTCTCTCTCTCTCCCCTCTCGCTCCCTCTTCCTCTCTCTCTCTCTCTCTGCAACTCCCTCTTAGCAGTTCTCTTTCTAGTCTTTCTATTCTCTATCACCTTTCTCTATATCACTCACACACTCCCTCTCCTTTCTTTACCACTCTTCCTTCTCCCCCCCCCCGCATCTCTCTTTGTTATGCTTCTTTCTCTTGTGTTCTCTCCCCCCTCTCTCACTCTCTCCTACTGCTATCATTTTTTTTACTTGAAGCCATACTCTTTCTCTTTTCTTCATTTTCGCTTTATGTCTCACCTTTGTTTCTCTATTTCACACCTTTCTAAACTTTTTATCCCTCTACCCCACCACTTTCTCTCTTCTTCTCCCTTTCTCCCTGTCACCCCTCTCACAGTTTATCTTCTTTTCACCGCTTCTCTCACTCATACTATCCCCCCCTCCCTTGTCGTCTGCTTCGTTGCTTTGATTTTTTTTTTACTTCACTTATATCAACCTTCTCGCTCTCACTCTTTCTTTCTCTCTTCCTCTCCCATTTCTCCTTGTCACTCCTCTCACAGTTTATCTTCTTTTCACCGCTTCTCTCACTCACACTATCCCTCTCTTGTCGTCTGCTTCGCTGCTTTGATTTTTTTTTTTTTTACTTCACTTATATCAACCTTCTCCCTCTCACTCTTTCCTTCTCTCTTCCTCTCCCCTTTCTCCCTGTCACTCCCTCTCACAGTTTATCTTCTTTTCACCGCTTTTCTCACTCACGCTATCCCTCCCTTGTCGTCTGCTTCGCTGCTTTGATTTTTTTTTTTTACTTCACTTATATCAACCTTCTCGCTCTCACTCTTTCCTTCTCTCTTCCTCTCCCCCTTTTCTCTCACTCGCTCTTTTATTATGCTCACTTTCTATCCTCCTCTACGTCTTACTGTCTCTCTCTCTCTCTCTTTCTATATCTCCTCCTCCTCTCTCTCTCTCTCGCTCTCCCTCTCTCGTTCACTCGTTCTCCCATCTCCTACCCGCTCTTCACCTGTGTGTTCACATGTTTCCAAGAAAGTTTGGTAAACCTGGTATCTGAAGGATGGATGGTAACTGCGGGGCAGGAGACGTCTGCCGAGGGTGGATGGAACGCCAAAATTAAGCACAAGGGTGAATGGGTGTGTGCGTGCGTGTGACGGATTATACATACATACACACATACATACATACATACATACATACATACATACATACATACGTACATACATACATACATACACCCATACGTACACACACACACATACATACATACACACACACATACATACATACATACATAAATGCATACATACATACATACAAATACACATACGTACACACATACATATACATGAACTTGTATATGCATGTATAAATATATTTACGTATATATGCATATGTACATATATATGTGTGCATATAAGTATATGTGTATCTATATATATCTATATATACAACTATCTTTTCATGTACATACACTATATAAATGTGTGTATATATAAGTATGTGTGTGTATATTACATATGTGTGTGTTTGTGTGTGAGTACGCACAGATATGAGTATGTAATTGTATGTGTTATATGAGTTTGTATTTGCATTTAAATACACTCACACACATACACATACACACATACATACATACATACATACATACATACATACATGCATACATAACATACATACATACATACATGCATACATACATACATACATACATGCATACACACACATGTGTTTCAAGATGCCTCAAGCGGCAACAGCAACGGATGCAAGAAACGCTAAAACGTAACATGGCGGTTTGAAACGGGTGGACGGTGGAGGGTTGAGATATATGTGCCTGATGAAACTAACGTTGGTCTCTATAAGTATTTGTGAAGATGAGATAAAATGTGTGTGTGTGTGTGTGTGTGTGTGAGTGTGTGTGTGAGTTTCCTGGTGAAGATGATGCATATAGAAAGAGAGAGAGAGGGGTGAAGTAAAGGAGGAAGAGAGAGAGGGGGAAGTAAATGAGAGAGAGAGAGACTGAGAGACATAGGTAGAGAAACAAGGAAAAAGAAAGAGAGTGGGGAGAGGTGCAGAATATACTCTTTTACTCTTTTTACTTGTTTCAGTCATTTGACTGCGGCCATGCTGGAGCACCGAATTTAATCGAGCAACTCGACCCCGGGGCTTATTCTTTTGTAAGCCCAGTACTTATTCTATCGGATCTCTTTTGCCGAACCGCTAAGTGACGGGGACATAAACACACCAGCGATGTTGGGGGGACAAACACACACACACACAAACATATATATATATATATATATATCATATATACGACGGGCTTCTTTCAGTTTCCGTCTACCAAATCCACTCACAAGGCTTTAGTCGGCCCAAGGCTAAAGCAGAAGACACTTGCCCAAGATGCCACGCAGTGGGACTGAACCCGGAACCATGTGGTTGGTTAGTAAGCCACTCCTGCGCCTGTATAGGTGTTAGTCTGTACGAGTGTGTATGATGGCTTCTCCATTTATTTGTGTGTGTGAGAGAAATATAGATAGATTGATACATTGATGGAAAGCTAACTAGATAGAGGGATAGAGAGATAGGAAGAGAGGGAGTGAGAAAGAGAGAGAGAGAGACGAGAGAAATTGGAGACAGGGAGAAAGAAAGAGAGAGTGGGGGGGGACAGAGATTGTTTGTGTATGTGTGTTTTTACACCTGTGTGTCTCCAAATGATGCACGGGAGACCCCAGTATACACAATCTCAGCATGCAGAGAAGCAGTGAGCCCCCTTAGAGCGTGAGGCTTCCCCGGGCGACTCTCCCGTGCGTCCATGCCTCTGCATGTTTGCCTCTCTATGTCTGCTTAAATTGCTGTATGTATGTTGTGTATGTGTGTTTACCTCTGAGGGAGAATGCATTTGTATTAGTGTGTGCGATGTATGAGTATGTGGTGAAGACGAGTGGCTTTGTGATCAAGGCATTCGGCTCATGATCGGAGGAACATGAGTTCGATATCCAGCTGCGCATTGTGTTATTGAACAAGAAACTTTATTTCTAAGGCGTCAAGCTGGCAGAAACGTTAGCACGCCGGGCGAAGTGCTGAGCGGTATTTCGTCTGTCTTTACGTTCTGAATTCAAATTCTGCCGAGGTCGACTTTGCCTTTCATCCTTTCGGGGTCGATTAAATAAGTACCAGTTACGCACTGGGGTCGATATAATCGACTTAATACCTATGTCTGTCCTCGTTTGTCCCCTCTATGTTTAGCCCCTTGTGGGTAGTAAAGAAATAGGTATTTCGTCTGCCATTACGTTCTGAGTTCAAATTCCGCCGAGG
>NC_043014.1:44274404-44281904 GCF_006345805.1 Octopus sinensis | reverse complement strand
TGTGCATGCGATATCTATCGGTATGCATGTATATCTATCGGTATGCATGTCTATCAATCCGCCTGTTTAACACTATTTACATTTCACACTTAACTCGCATTAAAACTCCTTTTAACACTCACACGCACACAACACCCCCGACCCTGCCTCTGCCTTCGCTGCCAAGTTCTGAAAACCATTCCTGCCTTACTTCCTCGTCATCGCTATAATGGCCTCGACTAACTTTTTATTTATCTTCGTTTCGCTCAGTTATCTCTTGTCTGCATTAAATACTTATTATCTCCCCTTCTCGCTCTCCCACAATCCTCTTATTTTCCTTCTCCTCCTTCCCTTTTTTACCTCGGTGCCATACTTTGCTATATTTCTGCTTTAATTTTTTTTGTGCATTACGTTACGTATTCCATTAAGATATTGTCATTTGCAATTTGTCTCTGGCACACGCACACGCACACGCACACACACACACACACACACAAATACACACATACACACACACTTAGACACACACTTAGACACACATCCACATACACACACACACACACACTCACACACATACACATATACGCGCGCGCATTATGCACGCAAAAACTTTCACACGTATGCATGTGCATTATACATACATCTGTATATATACATACGTATCTACATACATAAATAAATACATAGACATATAGATACATATACATACGTTCATATATTACATGCATGCATATATATATATACATACATATATATAGATATATATATATATATATATATATATATATATATATATATATAATAATATATATATATATATTTATACATAGATTACATGCATACATAATATATATACATACATAGATTACATGCATACATGGATATAAATACATACATACATAGATACATTGCATTACCGTATCACACACCACACACACACACACACATATATATATATATATAGTTAATCCAAACATGAACAAAGAGAAAACACAACAGCGCGAATGCTTGGAACAAGTATAGTATTATTGGACGCTCAGGAAAGGAAAAGAAAGAAGGAAGATTTAACGTTTCGAGCGGAGCTCTTCGTCAGAAACATAGAAAATGCAAAAGTCCAAAGAAGGGAAGACGGGGAAAGCAAATCGCCAACGATATACACGAGACATACATACATGCATACATACATGCATGCATACATATATACATGCAAACGTGCGTACTCACACATGCATATATTCAAACACACTCGCACAAACACACACACACACATGCATACACACACGCATACATACGCACATACGCGCACACACACACCTGTGGCGTGAATTTGTGCGACAAATGCAAATAACGGTATAACTAAAAACCATACAAAATTGTTAATGATTCCTACTGTATTGGAAACATTACTTTGAGAGAAGCTAAACAAACGCCTAGTGGCAATCGCGACCAACTCTGAACGAGAAGTAGAAATAGAATAGAAAAATTCTCTAGATTTGATATGCTATGGAGGAAAAGACAATCTAAATATTTTTCTTTGCTGGAGACAAATGGATAGCAGCGGACATGTTTCTGTCTCAGTGTGCGTCATCAGCACAATAGTTTTTTTTACCTTATTTCCATTTAGGTTAGACCAGTGCTTTTCAACCTTTTTGCTGGAGCGGAACCCCAAGGAAACATTCCACTGGCTCGAGGAACCCCTGTGCAATAAGTTAATTGCCTTATGCAAAAAGCAGCATTTAATTAATGAAATGAAAATACACATGTTCAGGTATATTTACAATAAAAACACAAACTGTAAAATAATTGTCACGTACATATGCATTTTTATTCTTGCATCTACAGTTATTATTAAAACATGTATTTAAAAACTTTAGTTTGAATAGATTACATTTATTCTCATAAAAAACTCAATGAGAAAATTGAGCCTGGTGTTTCTTGCACAACTCTTTAAGATTGGGTCATGCTTTTGATAGACACTCACGAAGTTCATCTTCCACAGACAGCAATTGTGCTCGCTTCTTGTGCGTGATGATTGTCTAACTGTTAGATATAGACATACTAACCGTTAGACATAGACATACTAAGATATATACAAAATGTGTAGAGAACATTTATGGCGTGGAGTGATTCGCATAAATAGAAGGAAAATGTGCCAAAAGAAATCTTGCAGAGAGGTCAAAAGCACGGATTTGGACACAAGAGTCGAATAGACGTTTACCAAATTACCAAATACTATAAGTACCGTTCTTGATAAACTGAATTTGCGAGAGAATGCTGACAAACACCTTGTGGCAAAAGCAAAAAAGGGAGAGAGAGAGAGAGAGAGAGAGAGAGAGAGAGAGAGAGAGAGAGAGAGAGAGAGAGAGAGAGAGAGAGAAATAAAATGGAGAAAGAAAAAGAGAGAGAGACAGAAAGAGAGCAAGAGAGAAAGAGAGAGAAATAGAAAACGAGAGAGAGAAAGAAGAGAAAGAAAGAGAGGGAGAGAGAGAAAGAGACAGAAAGAGAATGAGAGATAGAATTAAAATCAAGTGACCGCAGTAATTCACTAATAAGATAGGAACCCAATGAATAATGTATTCCATTGTGGAAGGATCTCTGATGACAACTTGAAACATCTGGCCACGAAGGTGCGACGAAAAAAAAAGAAAAAAAGAAACAAAAACTAATATTCTCTACACTTGTTTTTAACACTGAATTTGTACTCAGTTATAGATAACTACGATCACTCGATTGGAATTGTGTGAGTGTGTGTGTGTGTGGGGGGGGGGCGTGTGTGTTTGTGTGTGTGTGTGTGTGTGTGTGTGTGTGTGTGTGCGTGTGTGCGCGCGTGCCTGTGTGTGTGTGTATGTGTGTACACATACTTCCCCCCACACATATATTTACATATATACACATATATATCCATATATACACATGCATACTTGTGCTCTAGCATGGCCGCAGTCTAACGACTGAAACAAGTAAAAGATATTCACATATACACATAAAAATTAATCTTTACATAAAATGATTATCAGTTTGTGAGTTTGTGTGTGTGTATGTGTGTGTATATAAATATATATATCATAACAATATTAGGGAGTAAATCCAAACTTACAGGGAAAATTAGATTTAGGATTAAATCTAATTTTACAGTATAAATATATATATATTAAATTATATATTTTGTATATTATATTAATTAATTTTATTTCTATGTTTTAGTTTATGTTTTTCACTGTTTGATTTGCCTAATAGTGGTTTTATCTCTAATTTAATATATATAGGAGTGGCAGTGTGGTAAGTAGCTTGCTAACCAACCACATGGTTCCGGGTTCAGTCCCACTGCGTGGCATCTTGGGCAAGTGTCTTCTGCTATAGCCCCGGGCCGACCAATGCCTTGTGAGTGGATTTGGTAGACGGAAACTGAAAGAAGCCTGTCGTATATATGTATATATATATGTGTGTATGTGTACATGTTTGTGTGTCTGTGTTTGTCCCCCTAGCATTGCTTGACAACCGATGCTGGTTTGTTTATGTCCCCGTCAGCTAGCGGTTCGGCAAAAAGAGACCGATAGAATAAGTACTAAAGGCGGTGCTCCAGCATGGCCGCAGTCGAATGACTGAAACAAGTAAAAGAGTAAAAAAAAAAGAGAGTATATATATATACCGGAGTAAACACATAAATGTGAAACAAGGTGTGTGTCTGTGTAGATGTATGAATGCATGCTGTTGGCCCGACTCTCTCTCTAGGTATGTCTGTCTGCCCGTCTGTCTGTCTAGTCTACTCTACTCCCTGTAGTGTGAGTGTCACTCGATTGCCAGCTGAATACGACTGCATGGTATGTTAAGCAGTTCAGTTGTTGTTAAGACATTCCAACAGTAATTGCCAAAAAAAACCACAGATGTTCGTCGCTCCAGCGCGGAACTGAAGTCAGAGATGATGGTGGGCAGAAAATACCATAAAACATGCATCATACATATCGCTCAGCATGCAACCTTAACAAAAGTACGGCCGATGTAAGAGAACAGGTTAGTTCCTAATGTAGTTCGAGTCGGGCGTCACAGGTTCGATTCTTAGTCGAGATACATCATTTCACTTACTGTAATCTTCTTACGATTTTCGTTCTTAGATGAAGGTGGGGTATAAGACGTGGCTCTTTTCCTTTTGAACGGCAGATGTCAACACAATTTCCAGTTAACTAAACACTTTTAAACTTCGTATACTGGTAGAATGTGTTTATAAAACATCATTTTCTCTTGGTTTTATTGAGAAAATTCTATAGTTTGTAAGATATTTCGTCTGAAAATCCGAGCATTTCGGCAATTTTAACTAATCGATTACCTCCATTCAACTAAAATCATTTGCTGCGTCTAAAACTGAGACCAACATCCTGTAACTAACCCTAAACCTCCCCCCTAACCCTAACCCTAACCCTAATTTTTTTCTTAATTGTTAAATTAATTTAATTCCATTGCTTTAGTTTCTTTTACACGCGTAACAATTAAATTGATTTAACAATTAAGAAAAAAAAATTTAGGGTTAGGGTTAGGGTTAAGGGGGAGGTTTAGGGTTAGTTACAGGATGTTGTCTCAGTTTTAGACGCAGCAAATGATTTTAGCTCAAAAGAGAGCATAAGATTGGTTAAAATTCGAAAAATTAAACTACGTTAAACAAACAAATTACAATTTTCTCAAGAAAGCCAAGAGAAAAAAATGTTTTATTTTGACACATTCTACCAGTATACGAAGTTTTAAAGTATTTAGTTAACTAGAAATTGTCTGCCGTTCAAAAGGAAAAGATCCTAAGATGTTCTAGAAGAACCTGTTTGGTGCAGCTGCTTCGACATTGGCTTATGTAACCTCAGTTTTAATGCTTCTCTCGTTATTATGTTATTTTTGTGGTTGTATACTGTCAACTTAACGTGACAGTCCCGTAAAGGTAATTACTCGACCGCTGTTTAGCCCTAGGAAGCATCGACGCTTCCTGTCGGCCTTGACACATTTCCTGTGTCCTTATATATTTACGAAGGAGAGACAAACACCCCCAACAGCTAGGCCTGCATCTAGAGACATGCATGTTTCTGGGTCTTGCCCATCATCAGTCTAGAATAGCAGAGGCCTGCTAGCTGAAGATATCTGTCTAGACTTCTACGAAGTCGATGCTTCCTAGGGCTAAACAGCGGTGGTGTAATTCCCTTACAACACTGTCACGTTAAGTTGACAGTATACAACCACTCTATCGCTCCACCACCGTTCATATCTCTATGAGATATTTAGAATTTTAATATTTCTATGTTATTTTTGTTCTCTCCTTTCTCTTTTTCTTCTATATGTCTCTTTCTCACTCCCTCTCCTCCGTCTCTCTGTCTCTTTCGCTCTCCTTATCTGAATGTACATATTCAATTCTCTATTGCCCACAAGGGGCTAAACATACAGGGGACAAACAAGGACAAAGGGACTAAATCGATTACATCGACCCCAGTGCGTAACTGGTATTTATTTAATCGACCCCGAAAGGATGAAAGGCAAAGTCGACCTCGGTGGAATTTGAGCTCAGAACGTAGCGGCAGACGAAATACTGCTAAGCATTGAGCCCGGCGTGCTAACGTTTCTGCCAGCTCGCCGCCTTTCTGAATGTACATATTACTGCACCCATGTGTGCGTGTATGTATGTGTGTATGTGTGTATGCCTCCAGTGCCAAACTGCTGCCTAAACAAGCTGATGTGTCCCTTCAACCATGCCAAATCATCAGCGTCCAAACATCTCCGCCTCATCGCCTCATTCCAGATGGAGGGAGACCACAATACTGGATTCTGCTTGATGTACAGTACGAATACTGGGTTTCAGGTAGGGCTGTGCGGTAAAGAAACTCACCTCGAAAGTGCACAACTTCGTGTTCAATCCCACTGCGAGGCGGCATCGGTAAGGTATTTCTAACTATATCCTCAGAACAATCAAACCCTTTTGAATGCAATTCAGTAGACAGAAATAAAGACCGTGCGGAATCCCATCCAAAAAATAGACATTTCTATTTTTGACTTGCATTCCAAATCTATCATCTGGTTAAATATTCTTTTCTACTCTAGCCACAAGGCCCGAAATTTTGGTGGGAGGGGGCCAGTCGATTAGATCGACCCCAGTACGCAAATAGTTCTCAATTTATCGATCCCGAAATGATGAAAAGTAAAGTCGGCCTCGGCGGAATTTGAAATCAGAACGTAAATATACGTTTCTACTCAAAGCAAAAAGCCCGAAATTTTGTTGGAGGGCCAGTCAATTAGATCGACCCCAGTACGCAACTGGTACTTAATTTATCGACTCCGAAAGAATGAAAGGCAAAGTCGGCCTAATAATTGTCACCCATAATTATGACCCTAGTATCGATCTATTGCATTTCAATCTGTTTTAGGGTTAGGGTTAGGGTTAGGGGGAAGGGTATCGTTTTTTCTTCACAAATGTAAATAAACTCAATCTGTTTCTTAAACGAGGGACATATTCAGACGGCACAGAATGTTTTTTTTTTACCTCAATATACGTCAGTGATTGGTTGAAATTGCAGAAATTGAAGAAAAAAACAACAAATATCTTACAAACTATAGAATTTTCTCTATAAAGCCAAGAGAAAAAGATGTTTTATAAACACATTCTACCAGTATACGAAGTTTAAAATTTTTTAGTTACCTAGAAATTAAGTTAAAAACTGCCGGTCAAACCGAAAAGAACCGGGCGGTGAACTGGCAAAGCTGTTAAAGCGTCGGAGAAATGCTTCGAGAGTGTATTCGTTCTGGATGTTAATGTACTAAACTCAAATCCTGACGAAGTCAGCTTTGCCTTTCTTTGCTTCAGGGTCGTGACATAAAGTACCAGTCAAGTACTGGGATCGATGGAATCAACTTACTCTCTTTCCTCAAAATTACTGGCCTTCTGCCTAATTCAGCACCATTATTACTGGTTCTTATTTAATAATTCTTGGGAGAATTAAAAGGAAATGTTCCAACTCTGCTCGTCTCAAACACTTAGATACGTATTTAGTCTGCTTTATAACGCGGTGCTGCGTTGAATTATAAAACACAATCTATTATAGTCAAATATTGCCAAAGTTCAGACAGTTAATTTGAAAATGTTTTTACGATCCGCCTATCTTAAATGCAAATTATAAACGCCCACAACTAACACATTTTTTAAAACTTTCTTAACAAAGTCTCAATTCTGGATATTACTATCAACAAAAGCTTTCTTACACATTCTTGAAAAAGAGAGAGAGAGAGAAAAAAGAAAAAAAACTTATAAAATATCCGCAAGAATCCACTCAGACATCAATTAGCACAACAACCTCTACTCTCGATGAAGCCACTTCCACCAAGAGATAAAGTTACAGTTCGCCAAACTCAACAATATATAATCCCCAACAGAGATACTATAGTACAATGTATTCATCCAAATGTTTGTAGACGTTTAAAAAAATAACAACATAGCTCACAGGCAGCATAATCATAATTAAGGTCAATTGAGTAAACGTCGAGAGATAAGAGATTTCT
>NC_043014.1:44254404-44264404 GCF_006345805.1 Octopus sinensis | reverse complement strand
TTTATTAATATTTACAAGGAAATGGTTGACAGTGACCTGGATAACTGTTACAAATTCCATTCTGTAAATTGAAACCTGTAGTTATGGCCTCGTACAGTTTATCATTAAGAGCTAGTTTATATATACATACATACATACACACACACACATATGTATATGTATATATGTTTTTGTATGTATATATATAAATATACGTATACAATATATATATATTTAAACGTATATATATATATGTATATATATACATATACATATATATATATATGTATATACATACACATATACAAATATATGTATATATGTGTATATGTATTTATATATATGTATGTATGTATGCATGTATAATGTATATATATATATCCTTCTGTATATAGCTGTTTTATGCAAATAGCAGTCGTCTTCGTTTTTGTCTGTTATATTTTTGAAAAAGTGAAGAGAGAAAGAGAGAGAGAGAGAATTGTATATGTGTGCATGTGTGTGTGAGCGTGTGTGTGCGTGTGTGTGTGTGTGAGAGAGAGAGGGAGAGAGAGAGAGAGAGGGGGGAGAGAGAAAGAGAGAACAAAGACACGAGTGAAATGCAGCAGGTAAAGTCGAAACGAGTGGAACAAAAAAGGAGATAGATGTCTGGCATTGCCTCAAATCTTGGTTGTTTCATCATCTCAGTGAAACGTCGTGCCATCGCCGTTCGTCTACTAGCTAGGTATGTGTGCAGAAGATCTCCCTGCTTGTCCGTCTGTCTACCTATCTCTCTCTCTCTCTCCCTCTCTTTTCCTATATACATACATACATACATACATACATACATACATATATATATATATATATATATATATATATAATATATATATATATATATATAATATATATATATCGTACATATATATATATATATATATATATATATACATATATATACATACATACAACAGCGCTTATTATAAAGAAAAGTATGTGTGTGTGTATGTGTGTATGTTCGTACGTATTTATGTATATATATACGCATATTTGTGTAACCTTTATTTACTACATGCATGTTCTAGAAACTTATTGAGTTCTCTCTTTCTTAGATGTACTAATACGGTTACACTCTAATTACTCGTGTATACATCTAATTGTGTGTGTATATGTGTATGTATACGTGTATGCGTGTGTATGTGTATGTGTTTGTATGTGGTGGGATGTAGTCATTAGGTCAGAGTCTTAGAGGATACCTTTCAGTGCCTGCATTTAACTAGGTTCTCAGTTTTCCCCAATCGTTTTCCTCCTTTTCTTTCTGATTTAATGGCCCTTACAAAGGGTTTGGAATATTTTCAGTTGATTACTATCTTCTTCTTTTGCGCCCTTTTAAAGCCTAGCCAGGCTCATGGGCCCGGTTTCCCGGTTTCAATGGCGTACGTGTTCCCTAGCTGGACGGGACGCCTGTCCATCGCAGCGTTACTCATTTTTACCGGCTGAGTGGACTGGAGCAACGTGAATTGAAGTGTTTTGCTCAGGAACGCAACGCGTCGCCCGGTCCAGGAATCGAAACCACAATCTTACGATCATGATGCTGACACCCTAACCACTAAGCCACGGGTTGATTACTATAAAGTATTTGAGTCAATAATCAATGTGATATTTCTTTCTTTGTTTTGAAGACGAAGTGTGCTCTACTGTACTTGGTGTGGATCTTTTCGGTTTGAACGGCAGTTTTTAACATAATTTCTAGGTAACTAAAAAATTTTAAACTTCGTATACTGGTAGAATGTGTTTATAAAACATTTTTTTCTCTTGGCTTTATTGAGAAAATTCTATAGTTTGTAAGATATTTGTTGTTTTTTTTCTTCAATTTCTGCAATTTCAACCAATCAATGACGTCCATTGAGGTAAACAACATTCTGTGCCATATGAATATGTCCCTCGTTTAAGAAACAGATTGGGTTTATTTACATTTGTGAAGAAAAAACGATACCCTTTCCCCCACCCCTAACCCTAGCCCTAACCCTAACTAACCCTAACCCTAAAACAGATTGAAATGCAATAGATCGATACTAGAGTGACAATTTCATATGACACCGCTAGAAAAAATTGCCGTTCAAACCGAAAAGATCCCTTTGTGTATCTATAAATCACAAATCGTAATTATGATTTATCCATATACACTGACATATGTAGAGTGTGTGTCGCCCTTGAATTTGCCGCATTCTTTCCCGGGTCTTCAAGACTGAACAGGCTCGTACAGCGGACCAGAATTGTGCCACTCCTCCCACCATACAAGTGTCATCCGGTATGAACCGCCTCAAAGGCGGCGAGCTGGCAGAAACGTTAGCACGCCGGGCGAAATGCGTAGCCGTATTTCGTCTGCCGTTACGTTGTGAGTTCAAATTCCGCCGAGGTCGACTTTGCCTTTCATTCTTTCGGGGTCGATAAATTAAGTACCAGTTACGCACTGGGGTCGATGTAGTCGACTTAATACCTATATCTGTCCTTGTTTGTCCCCTCTAAGTTTAGCCCCTTGTGGGCAATAAAGAAATAAGAAACGTTAGCACGCCGGGCGAAATGCGTAGCCGTATTTCGTCTGCCGTAACGTTGTGAGTTCAAATTCCGCCGAGGTCGACTTTGCCTTTCATGCTTTCGGGGCCGATAAATTAAGTACCAGTTACGCACTGGCGTCGATGTAATCGACTTAATACCTATGTCTGTCCTTGTTTGTCCACTCTATGTTTAGCCCCTTGTGGGTAATAAAGAAATAGGTATGAACCGCCTCTCGTTCCCTACTCGCGCAACAGCGCTACTGTCGATATACTATATACTCTGTGCAGTGGAGGCGCAATGGCCCGGTCGTAGGATCGCGGTTTCGATTCCCATACCGGGCGTTGTGGGTGTTTATTGAGCGAAAACACCTAAAGCTCCACGAGGCTCCGGCAGGGATGGTGGTGATCCCTGCTGTACTCTTTCACCACAACTTTCTCTCACTCTTACTTCCTGTTTCTGTTGTACCTGTATTTCAAAGGGCCGGCCTTGTCATTCTCTGTGTCACGCTGAATATCCCCGAGAACTACGTTAAGGGTGCACGTGTCTGTGGAGTGCTCAGCCACTTACACGTTAATTTCACGAGCAGGCTGTTCCGTTGATTCGGATCAACCGGAACCCTCATCGTCGTACCCGACGGAGTGCTTCCACATACTATATACTCAGTGCAGTGAGCATTGGTACGGATTCGTACAGCCTGAATAAGTCAATTGAATATATTCCGGTTGAATTCAATGATTATTATATGAGAAAACTCCTAGACTACTGGAAAAAAAAATTGAGGATCGAATTAGATGCATATACTGGGAAGCCATCTTTACCGCTGACCTTATGAATATAGTATTTCTTTACGACCCACAAGGGGCTAAACACAAAGAGGACAAACAAGGACAGACAAACGGATTAAGTCGATTTTATCGACCCCAGTCAATATAAATAACTGGTACTTATTTAATCGACCCCGAAAGGATGAAAGGCAAAGTCGAACTCGGCGGAATTTGAACTCAGAACGTAACGGCAGACGAAATACTGCTAAGCATTTCGCCCGGCGTGCTAACGTTTCTGCCAGCTCGCCGCCTTCTAATGAATATATATATACCAACATGATATATAAAAGCTTATATCGCAATGATTACATGCTGAACTATGTTTCACTTTGACCTTATGGAAATATCATACTCGTTAACCACTCGCTGGATCAGCCTACTCCAATTGTAAACAGGTACACTTTACGAATTATTATTATTGGCTAGCGTCGTAGAGTTCTGTTGAGCTCTCGGAATGTTGCAACAACAATCAAGTTTTGATTCCTAGCATAGGTTCGTTTATTTTTTTCCTTTCCCGTACGTTTTAACACCGCAGGCAAAGATCTGCAACGAAGAAGCTTCCAATTGGATTTCTTTTGAAGTTTTAGCATTTACACCAGCTTGAATAAATAGAACGGAACTGAGAACTCAGTGTGTTTTCTCAGAGATCTTCTGATGTACTTCATAGCGAACTACATGCAATACTCGGTATATCATTGAGAGAGTGATTGAGTGCTTAAAAGGGAGGTAATGGGTGAAGAACATGCGTAATAGAAGTAAAGACCACAAATCTGTGTCGCATGAGACTAGTTGTGAAGACATTTGCGTGAACTGATTTTAAATGTTTGTTAATAATTTTGAAGGGAGATAATGCGCTATATTTTGACCAAGGAGGGGAATGCTTCCTTTTTTCGAGGTGACTCATGTTATTGATAGTAAGGCAGGAAGAAAATAGTTACAGTACGTTACTACTACCAATGACTTGTGATAATCACAAAGCCAGCAGATTTAAGGGGAGGCTTTAATCAATACCTATTTCTTTACTACCCACAAGGGGATAAACATAGAGGGGACAAACAAGGACAGACAAACAGTTTAAGTCGATTATATCGACCCCAGTGCGTAACTGGTACTTAATTTATCGACCCTGAAAGGACGAAAGGCAAAGTCGACCTCGGCGGTATTTGAACTCAGAATGTAAGGCATTATTTCTGACGCACCAATGGTTTTGACAATCCTTTGCCCTAGGTTTTGAAGAAAGGGTTTTGAAGGCTATCTCCTCACACAAGATATTGGTCAAATCAGCCTGAGTTATAGAAGACATTTGCACGCCCACCACCATTATCACTAAGGTACTGGGAAGTAGCATTAACTCCAGAATCACGAGAGTCTGGGTTCGATCCAGAAGCGAACTCCTAAGTCACACAGCCATGATTGTACCTGAATTTTATATATGCCTGTGTTTTATAGAATACATGTATTTATATTTCAGAACAAGACCTAGAAGATGCACAATGCTGTTTGTACTTCCTGACTCTACCGGAAGAAAAACAAATCTCACACATATTGATATAAAAGAAAAGAGAATCAAGAAAATGGGATGAAAACGGAAGAAAAGAATTTCATATACGACGTTATCATGCCGTGAAATTCGAGGCAACACCCTTCGCAGAAGCGAGATTTGGGCGGTAGAGAAATATAGAAATCAACATTAATCTACATCTACTGTGTGAATACAAACGTGACCTTCCATCTGATAGAGTTCTATTATATAACAATCAACATGGTAACCAGTCAAACTGTTTAGATTGGTGTCTTAAGAAAGAGCAAAACATTTACAAATGCAAAAGCAAAAGAAAACAGGGGGAAAAAATCATAATAAAAAGTTATGCACTGAACTCATTGTTTTGGAATCCGATCAAAATCAGTTGGCCTCTTGTGGAATGGTAAGTTGCTAGGCACTGAACTGTTAATCTGTTTTACGTATGTCAGATCAGAAGATAGTTAAGATGTTATGATGTATTCACCTAAGAC
Organism: Octopus sinensis; assembly: GCF_006345805.1. Lineage (NCBI taxonomy): Eukaryota > Metazoa > Mollusca > Cephalopoda > Octopoda > Octopodidae > Octopus > Octopus sinensis. The sequence continues at coordinate 44,259,053 of NC_043014.1, read as the reverse complement.
TGGCCAACCGACGTACATGTTTACCTAAAACACAAACTGCAGATAAGGATTTTACTATTTTTACACAAGCAAAGGGAGAAATAATTGTGGGAGATATTATGATTATAGTTTGATTAAATCGACTCCTCCAGAACATAACTGGTACTATAGGGATTAGAAAGGCTCAGTCGACTTTGGAAATAATTCAGTTTCAGCTGTTGAGGAATGGACAGAATGAAATATGATCAAATATGATAGACGCAGGAGTGGCTGTGTGGTAGGTAGCTTGCTAACCAACCACATGGTTCCGGGTTTAGTCCCACTGCGGGGCATCTTGGGCAAGTGTCTTCTGCTATAGCCTCGGGCCGACCAAAACCTTGTGAGTGGATTTGGTAGACGGAAACTGACAGAAGCCTGTCGTATATGTGTGTTGTGTGTGTGTATATATATATATATATATATATATATATATATATATGTATGTATGTATGTGCGTGTATATGTTTGTCTGTGTTTGTCCCTCTAGCATTGCTTGACAACCAATGCTGGTGTGTTTACGTCCCGTCACCTAGCGGTTCGGCAAAAGAGACCGATAGATAAGTACTGGGCTTACAAAGAATAAGTCCCGGGTCGATTTGCTCGACTAAAGGCGGTGCTCCAGCATGGCCGCAGTCAAATGACTGAAACAAGTAAAAGAGTAAAAGAGTAAAGAGTAACCCGTGACTTCAGGCGGTTACTGTCTTTCTCTTCTTGTTTATTTTATTTTTTTTTTTATTTTCAGTGCGGATCTTTTTTTTTATTTTTTTCTTGTTTGGCTCGTTAAACTACAGCCGTGCTGGGGCACCGTCTTGAAAAACTTTGGTTGATCGAACCGAACCCAGTACTTCCTTTTTGCTGAATTGCTTAATTACAGGGACGTGAATACACCTACAACGATTGTCAAGCGGTGGTACGGGATATATACATATATATATTATATATATATATATAAATATATATATATATATATATATATATATATATATATTATATATATATATATATATGTATATATATACACATATACATATATGGATGTATGTTCATAAATACATACATACATTTATATATCGATATATATGGGTAATATCCAGGGATTCAATTTTAGGAAGTTGGTAAGCTTCAAGCAGTTCGCGGCAGGCAGAGGAAACAAAAAGTGTATAGTATTCCGTTAAGAACAATAACCGTTTATTGGCGTCGAAGGCTACACACTTTTTACCCTTATCGACGTTACGAGGAAATTTCGATAACTGAAAATTTCTGTATCGCTCACGGTTAGCTACAAGAGTTTAAATGAATGCAAATAAAAATCAAATTGAGGGGGAGGAACAGGCATAATTGGACTTAGATATGTTTCTTAGGTGGTTGGTCTTCTGGTGTAATAATTATTACATCAGAGGATCAGTTAGCGAAGAGACATATGTAGCCTGGATTTTACCAGTTCCACTGGATTACACACACACACATTCCTCAGAATATTTTGTTTTCCATCTGTCTTTCGTTGTTCGAAAGAATAGTTCCATGCACTCGTGCTTCGTACTTTTTGTTGTACAAGTTTCGTGACGTCCTGTGCCCACATATGCATATATTACACACACACACACACACACACACACATATATATATATATTCCAAGTAAGTTAGAGGTTGTGAATCCAACCAACTAAGGGATAATATCTATCCAATATACTGCTGGTAGAATACCCAATTATTAATACACAAGTGTTTTTTATTGCATTGAAATTACATTACCTAGTGTATTAAATGGGTGAGGGTAAATAGTTATTTTACCATTAATTTATATAGCAATAAGAAAATGGAGGGAATCAATAGGTGGTTCTTCAACTTTTAAACATTATATTATATCAATTTATTTATTTATTTACTAAAATGACAATTACAAGAATATACATACATGTATAACATATTATGCTTTACATATCTATATCGCTATCTATCTATCTATCTATGGGATTGCACCTAAAAAGTTACCCTCCCAGGCACAAGTCCGTGCAAGGTTGTTTATGGAAGACCAGCAGTCGCCCATGCATACCAGCCTCCCCTCTCCACGCCACCAGTGTTATCCAAGGGAAAGGCAACGGCTGATACAGCTTGGCACCAGTGACGTCACAACTCATTTCTGCAGCTGAGTGAACTGGAGCAACGTGAAATAAAGTGTCTTCCTCAAGAACACAACACGCAGCTCGGTCCGGGATTCGAGCTCACAACCTCATGATCGTAAGCTCGACGCTCTAGCCACTGAGCCATGCACCTTCACTATTAACAATATACTTGATGAATAAAAGGGACAGTAATGCAGGTGAAACAGCTAAATGTGAAAACTGGTGCAGACTACATAGAACTAGCGTCAAAGATACAACCTATATTAAAAGTAGCAGTTCGAAAATATTTCGATATTATCTATATACGAGGCATGATATTTGCGGCCAAAACACTAGTGCAATGGAATTTGTAGAAAGGATAGTAGTGAAGATCGAAATATAAAACATTACAGCGACGTGGAGGGCATACTGACCTACGATAATATGAAAGAATACTGGTGGAATGTTTCTATTATAACATCTGTAAACTATAAGCTCAACAGACCATATATCATTATCGGGGACTAAGAAAGGAATCTTATCCGTTAGACGTTAACATTATGTTAAGGATAAAAGAAACAACGAGCGCAATGGAGAACTAATGAGTAATCTGCAGGTATTACATCCGGGTTATAAGTTTACACTTCTGTTTGTGATTGTTGGGGCATTTTTAGTTATGTAACTGACTGCTTCAGTAGGAATCTGGAGAAGCCGAGCTTCACGAAACGAAGAGTAGAGAGACACAACTAATTAGAAAATTACAATTACAAGCCATTAACAGAAGTGGAAAATTATGTGCAGTATACCGGAAAACTTGGCCTGCGTGCGCGCACACACACACATATATTACATACATACATACATACATACATACATACATACATACATACATACATACATACATACATACACACACACACACGCGCGCACACACGTATATATAAACACCATCTGTATATCATATTTAATGAAAATGAATCACACAAAGCATCAAGATATTTACTGCGGTATTCTTCCGGAGATAATATCTCTTACGGACGTGCTGTGTTTAAAAACACAATATATATAAGGCGGCGGCCTGGCAGACACGTAGCGTGCCGGGCGAAACGCTTAGCGGTATTTCGTAGTCGTTACGTTCTGAGTGTCAAATTCGCCGAGGTCGACTTTGCCTTTCATCTTCGGGGTCGATAAATAAAGTACCAGTTTCGCACTGGGGTCGATATAATCGACTCAATCTCTTCGTCTGTCCTTGTTTGTCCTCTATATGTTTAGCCCCTTGTGGGCAGTAAAGAAATAAATATATATCGGAGGAAGACAAAATCGTCCTAGTACCGGCTTATGAAAATGCTAGATTTATTCCTCTCTTGTCGGGCATTATCAATTGTTTGTAGTCACAGCCAACAGCAATTTGTCGCCACCGATGTTAACAACCACTGATGTTGCAAGATGTTCGGTTAAATAAAAAATCTCTTGTATAAATCAAAAGCAGTATTAGATTAAAATGGTAATTTGTATATCGTTCTTGATGTAAGTATCTCGTGATCTCTCACTAACCGCAGCTAGGGAGATTTTCGTCTTCCTTCTATATATATATATTGCTTTTAAACACAAGTCCATACCTGTATTTATGTATTTACTTCTAATATATACATAAATTTATATATTAAATGGATGAATGAATTATCCTTTGTTTACCGTTAACATGGAAAATTCAATAAACAGTTACCAGGGTAGTAAAATTCACGAAAGTAACAAGGATGTAGCGACCTATACAAAGGTAGAAACTCCGGGTTAATGTGCAGTAATTTGTGTAGTATAAGTAAACAAATGGAGTTGAACACAGATGCTCTTCAAATTATTTTGAATTTGAATAGCATCTACGTTCAACTCCATAAATTTATATATTATGTATATATAAAAGAGAGGTTGTGTCTGTCTGTCTCCTACGATTTAGATTCCTAACTACTCCCACATTTTGCGGTGCAGTTAACCAAAACCGGGTATCTTATAGTCGTGATTCATATCGAGCCCTTCTGGGTATTAGCGCGGTCTACGATGAGTCTACGATTAAAAAAAAAATTTACCATCAATTTTTCCCATTTTAATGCATTTTTGGCATATATAAGGGAAGTAACTCTCTAAAATTATTATTAAATCTCAGAACGTAAAAGCTACAGTACACCCCCCCTTTGTGGTTAGCCGTATTGAGATGGCTATTATACTTTACATCTCTAAAAATGCTTATATAGTTATTTCCCTTACAAACCCGAGCAACGCCGGGCGATACTGCTAGTTATGTATAAATAGGCTGAATTTTATTTATGTTAAAGAATTGAATCCTGGATTTCTCCATGATATTTCAGTATCTGGAATTACAGGAGAAAGTTCATCAGAGCACTTCCTGTGGCAAAACGATAAGATAAGTTTTAGACTGACGACATCACGTCGATGTGACAAGAGTCGCGGAGTTGAAGCAACAGAAGGACCAGTCAAATTAGAGATTCGTCTCTGACCGGTCCAAGGAGATCC
>NC_043014.1:44251242-44254304 GCF_006345805.1 Octopus sinensis | reverse complement strand
TATCTAATATATATATATATATATATAATATATATATATATTATAAATTAATATATATTATTTCTTTCACACCATCTCACTCGTATCTCTTTCTTTCTCTTTTCGTCTCTCTCTCACCATTCCTCCCCACTTATCTCACTTTCTTTCTCTCTTGTACACACACACACACCTACACACACACACACCTACACACAAACACACCTATACACATATCCTGACATGTATATATACATATGTATGTCCGTATTGTGTGTGTATATCTTTCCATGTACTCTATTTCTTCATATATTTCTCAACCATCCTGAAGCACGCACACACATATTCAAAGAGAGAGAGAGAGAGAGAGAGAGAGGGGGAGAGAGAGAGAGGGAGGGAAGAGAGAGGGAGGAGAGAGAAATTTGTGCATACATGCATATGTGTGTGTATGTGTGTGGTAGACTTGTCTGCGTGGTTGTATATGTGTAATTTTACACACACGTTTGCATGTGCGTGTCTGAGGTGGTGATATGGTAAAGAGAGAGTTAAATAGTTAATTAACTAGATGGACAGATTATATGATCGGTAAGTAGGTATACAGTATGTATGTAGGCACGTACATACATGCATGTATACATACATGCATATATACATACATACATACATACATACATACATACATACATACATACATACATGCATGCATGCATGCATACATACATACATACATACATACATACATACATACATACACACAAACATACATACATACATACATACAAACATACATACAAACATACATGCATGCATACATACATACATACATACATACATACATACATACATACATACATACATACATACAAACAAACATACAAACATACATACATACATACATACATACATACATACATACATACATACATACATACATACACAAATACATACATATCAAAACCCGCAAAATCCCGAGAACTGGGAACTTCCACAGAAACAATGATGTTGACAGGCTCTACCCAAGAAGAAACGAAGGTGATAGAGGCCTGAAATCAGTGAAGACGGCCTTCGAAAGCCGTATTGTATCACTCAATCAGCACCTGATAAACAACAGTAGCAAAAATGAATATCTAAACGCAGTGCTGAAAAGTGAAGTGAGCAACATTGTACGAGATGGCAGTGAACTCCTCAACAAACACTCCCTTACTGATTATCTCCTATACAGCCCCACAGCAGCTGAGCTCTCTTACCTCAGAGAAGACCTGGATGGAAAGCACTCAACATACAAAAGAAAAGAAAAAAGAAAGATTATGCATAGGTATGTTGATCGGAAGCTTAAGCAAGACTAAAGAATAAGTCCTAGGATCGATTTGTTCGACTAAAGGCAGTGCTCCAGCATGGCCGCAGTCAAATGACTGAAACAAGTAAAAGAATAAAAGAATGCATAAATTTTTAAATGCAGATAAACATAGACATAGAGAAATATATATATATATATATATATATATCTTATATAAAATCCGTTCTGTCTGTCTATATGTGTCTTCTAGGATCTCGGGCATCCTCCATCCGATTGGTCTCAAATTTGATATGTAGATATCGACGGTATCAGGGCGTGTATAAGTCTTGAAAAAATTACAAAAATCGATTCCAGGCGAGAATGCGATCGGTAAAGTGAATAAAATCGTTTTGTTTGGAATAGAAAACAAGTCTATCTTTATTTCTTCTTTTGTTGGTGTCTCAAATTTAGGTTAAATCAATGTTTCTCAAAGGGGAGGCCTATGGGACGGTCAGACAAGTTGTTGGTTTTGAGAAAATTTGGTTTAAATGTTGACAACTCAGCACCGTTCATTGGACAGGGGGGCGTTTTGCCGTATATATATATATATATTAATATTATATATATATATATATATATATATATGTATATAAGAGAAACAACAGTTTATTAAATATAGAAAGAAACAGAGACACAGAGAATATTTGTGCCAGGAATGCTTTCTACATCAAGATCATCTGGCAAATTTTCCAGGTTTAGGTGTGGCTGTGTGGTAAGAGCTTTGCTTTCCAACTACATGGTTCTCGGTTCAGAGCCATTGCGTGGCACCTTAGGCAAGTGTCTGCTACTATAGCCTCCGTAACTTAGCGGTTCGGCAAAACAGATAGATAGAATTAGTACCAGTCGCGTTAAAAAGTACAGGGATGGATTAGTTCGACTAAATATAAAATCCACAAGGCAGTGCTCCAGCGTGGCCGCAGTCTAAGAGCGAAACAACTAAAACATAAAAGATAAAAAATCAAACGTTATTATTTTTAGTTCATGAGTGAAGGATCGACCTATCCATCAGCCACCATAAAAAATATATACCCTCCTTCTATGTTCACGGTTATACTTCGTTAATGAGGTCAAATAAGCCTGAAAATGTCCAACGTTGTCACTTTGCTTATCAAAGCTCAGGGTCACTGCTCACTGCATGCTTCTATTTAATTTTTAACGTATTTATAATTCAAAGTTCTCTCCCTTGCTTTTCCTGATAAGACTTGTTATTAGCATTACTGATTTTCTTCTTCCCGCTGTTTTAAAATTACTTTTGACTCACTGCATAAAGCATGTTAGTATCATAACTATATATCTTGAAGCAGAAGCTATTCTTGGGAAATTTTACAATACAAATTAATTGCTAGACTACATGAATACATATATTACATATATAAATATGCACGCACAACACACACACACCACACACACACACACACATGGACATTATACAAACAGATACAGAAACAGACGTACAAACAAACAAACAAACAAATACTAAATATGTAGACAAAGAGAAAGAGACGAACCGACATATATAGACAGGTGTGCAAATGAGCCTGCGTTACGTAAATCTGTGTGTGTGTGTGTATGTGTATGTGTATTTATGTGTGTGTGTGTGTGTGTGTGTGTTGTGTGTGTGTGTGTGTGCATGAAATATGCAGCAGGCGTGAAGATAAAATATACTGCCAAGTTAATTTTAAGAAAAACAAAAACACAACAGCATTGTTCGACATAATAGCTTTTGTATTAAAAACGTACCACGTTAACA
>NC_043014.1:44211242-44238742 GCF_006345805.1 Octopus sinensis | reverse complement strand
GTGGGCTGCAAGATGCAGGAGGAAAGAGTGAGAGAAAGTTGTGGCGAAAGAGTCAGATGAAGTTCGCCATTACCTTCTGCCGGAGCCGCGTGGATCTTAGGTGTTTCGCTCATAAACACACACATCGCCCGGTCTGAGTTTCAAACCCGCGATCCCTCGACCGCGAGTCCGCTGCTCTAACCACTAGACCATGAGCCTCCACACAATGTTTGACAACTAGTGTCGATTTGTTTACATACCCGTAACATAACGGTTCATCAAAAAACAAGGATAGAATAAGTACTAGACTTTAAAGAAAACAAAACCGGAACTAGGGCTGATTCATTCGACCACACGCCTCAAGGTGGTGACCCAACATGGCCACAATTCAATGACTGAAGCAAGTAAAAGATAAGATATAATATTGAGCATATAAGGCGGCGAGCTGGCAGAACCGTTTGTACGCCGGGCGAAATGCGTAGCCGTATTTCGTCTGCCGTTACGCTGTGAGTTCAAATTCCGCCGAGGTCGACTTTGCCTTTCATCCTTTCGGGGTCGATAAATTAAGTACCAGTTTCGCACTGGGGCCTATGTAATCGACTTAATCCCTTTGTCTGTCCTTGTTTGTCCCCTCTGTGTTTAGCCCTTTGTGGGTAGTAAAAAAATAGGTATTTCGTCTGCCGTTACATTCTGAGTTCAAATTCCGCTGAGGTCGACTTTACTTTTCATCCTTTCGGGGTCGATAAATTAAGTACCAGTTTCGCACTGGGGTCGATGTAATCGACTTAATCCCTTTGTCTGTCCTTGTTTGTCCTCTCTGTGTTTAGCCCCTTGTGGGCAGTAAAGAAATAGGTATTTCGTCTGCTGTTACATTCTGAGTTCAAATTCCGCCGAGGTACTTTGCCTTTCATCCTTTCGGGGTCGATAAATTAAGTACCAGTTACGCACTGGGGTCGATGTAATCGACTTAATCCCTTTGTTTGTCCCCTCTGTATTTAGCCCCTTGTGGGCAATAAAGAAATAAGAAATGGAGAATCGCTGTTTCGTTGAGGAGATCACTACGACTCCGTTGGTTACGACGACGAAGACTTCAATTGATCCGCTCAATGGAACAATCTGCTCGTGAAATGAACGTGCATGTGGCTGAGTACTCCACAGACACATACTCTATTTTTTTTTACTCTTTTTAATTGTTTCAGTCATTTGACTGTGGCCATGCTGGAGCACCGCCTTTAGTCGAGCAAATCGCCCCCAGGACTTATTCATTGTAAGCCTAGTACTTATTTTATCGGTTTTCTTTTGCCGAACCGCTAAGTTACGTGGACGTAAACACACCAGCATCGGTTGTCAAGCGATTTTGAGGAACAAACACAGACACACAAACATATACACACACACACACACATATATAATATATATATATATATATACATATATACGACGGGCTTCTTTCAGTTTCCGTCTACCAAATCCACTCACAAGGCATTGGTCGGCCCGAGACTATAGCAGAAGACACTTGCTCAAGGTGCCACGCAGTGGGACTTGAACCCGGAACCATGTTGTTGGTAAGCAAGTTACTTACCACACAGCCACTTCTACGCCTGTACTTTCAAAGTAGTTCTCCGGAAGATTCAGTGTGATAGGGAATGTAAAGGCGGTGCTCCAGCATGGCCACAGTCAAATGACTGGAACGAGTAAAAGAGTAAAAGAGCATCAAAATAATAGCAATGACAGAATTAAATTTATGCGTTCAAGTCTTCCTATAACATAAAAAGCAATAAACGGGTAAAGAAATGTTTTCATAGAAGGAAAAATATTTGTTAAAATTTTGATAAAATTTCTCCAAGAGAATTTTTTTTTTCAGATGCTGCGTCTTTTGTAAATAATCAAAAATGTGACAAATATAAATGCGATAGAAAACTTCTAAGGGAAACAATTATAGATGCGCAACTATCACAAAGGGAGGTAATACGAAAAAAAATTGTTTAGGGGGAGTAATTCTTTCGAGGGAAATAACTCTCAATGTAATATATATATACTTTCTTCGAAAACTTTCTATAATATACTAGCAGTATCGATAAAATAACTTAGCGATTCACCAAACGGTCGCCGATGTAATAGCTTAACGGTTCGCCAAACGTGACCGATAAAATAACTTAGCGGTTCACCAAACGTGATCGATAAAATTAACTAGCTGTTCGCCAAAGAAGATCAATAAAATAACTTAGCGGTTCGCCAAACGGTGGCCGATGTAATAGCTTAACGGTTCGCCAAACGTGACCGATAAAATAACAGCGGTTCGCCAAACGTGATCGATAAAATTACCTAGCTGTTCGCCAAACAGGATCGATAAAATAACTTAGCGGTTCGCCAAAGAAGTTCAATGAAATAACCTAGCGGTTCGCTAAACGTGATCGATAAAATAAACTAGCGGTTCGCCAAAGGATATCGATAAAATAATCTAGCGGTTCGCCAAAGAAGTTCGATAAAATAACATTAGCGATTCGCCAAAGGGATCGTTAAAATAACCTAGCGTTTCGCCAAACGTGATCGATAAAATAACTTTGTGGTTCACCAAACGTCATCGATAAAATAAACTAGCGGTTCGCCAAAGAAGAACGGTAAAATAACTTAGCGGTTCGCCATAAGGAGATCGATAAAATAACTTAGTGGTTCACCAAACAGTGATCGATAAAATAACTCAGCGGTCCGCCAAACGGGATCGATAAAATTACTAGCGGTTCGCCAAAGGAGATCGATAAAATTACCTAGCGGTTCGCCAAACGGGCTCGATGAAATAACTCAGCGGTTCGCCAAATATGATCGATAAAATAACAACAGTTGCGGTTTGCCAAAGAAGATCGATAAAATAACGACAGTAGCGATTCGCCAAACGGGTTCGATGAAATCACATAGTGGTTCGCTAAATGTGATCGGTAAAATAAACTAGCGGTTCGCCAAAGGAGATCGAGGAAATAACTTAGCGGTTCGCCAAATAGGCGCGATGAAATAACTTAGCGGTTCGCCAAACGTGATCGATAAAATAACAACAGTAGTTGTTCGCCAAACGGGATCGATAAAATAAGTTAGCGGTTCGCCAAACGTAATCGATAAAATAACATAGCGGTTCGCCAAACGAGATCAATAAAATAATAATAGCGGTTCGCCAAACGGGATCGACAAAATAAATTAGCGGTTCGCCAAACGTAGTCGATAAAATAACTTAGCGGTTCGCCAAACGGGAACAATAAAATAATAATAGCGGTTCGCCAAATGGGTTCGAGAAAATAAGCTAGAGGTTCGCCAAAGGAGACGAATAAAATAACTTAGCGGTTCGCCAAACGTGGTCTACAAAATTAACTAGCGGTTTGCCAAAGAAGAATAAAATAATCTAGCGGTTCGATAAAGAAATAGTGGTGGAATTCTGTTGTATGCACGCCATGTAGACCCTCACAGCTATTTTAGTTTTGGGGATTTTCAGAAAATTTTTGCAAATTTGTATTCTACATACAATTATGCCAAAAAAAAAATTGGTGCGTGATTTAAGGCCTTATTAGCTATTATAGTTAGCATATCTCACGACCTCCTCATATCTCGTGTGTTTTAAGCATTTAATAAGCGTGGGTGAGCAGTTTGGTAACAGCTTGGCTTGTTACTATGGTAACAGGCACCTGTATGTCTGTGAATTTCGATTGGCTAAAGTTACCAAAAATTTGCAAATGTATATATTTATTGATTTATGGTGAAAATGAATTTCCGGACCTTTCCGGTTTGAACGGCAGTTTTTAACATAATTTCCACGTAACTAAACACTTTTAAACTTCGTATACTGGTAGAATGTGTTTATAAAACATCTTTTTCTCTTGGCTTTATTGAGAAAATTCTATAGTTTGTAAGATATTTGGTTTTTTTTCTTCAATTTCTGCAATTTCAACCAATCAATGACGTCTATTGAGGTAAAAATATTCTGTGCCGTATGAATATGTCCCTCGTTTAAGAAACAGATTGGGTTTATTTACATTTCCGAAGAAAAAAAGATACCCTTCCCCCCACTCCTAACCCTAAAACATTGAAATGCAATAGATCGATACTAGGGTCATAATTATGGGTGACAATTTCATATGACATCGCTAGAAAAAACTGCCGTTCAGACCGAAAAGATCCGAATTTCCTGTCAATGATTACACTATCTCTTCTGAAAGGGTCTCAAAACTTCTTTCAGTTTCCTTCCGCCAAATACTCTGACGAAGCTTATGTCGTCCCGGGGCTCCAGTAGAAGACACATGCCTAAAGTGTCACGCAATAGAACTGAACCTGAAACAATTTGGTTGAGAAGTAAGTTTCTTAGGATGTTTTCACTTTGACCGGCAGATTTATTAAAAAATTTCTTTGTAACTGAACACTTTTAAACTTCGTATACTGGTAGAATGTGTTTATAAAACATCTTCTTCTCTTGGTTTTCTTGAGAAAATTTTGTAGTTTGTAAGCTATTTGTTGTTTAATTTCTTGCATTTCGGCAACTTCAACCAATCAATGACGTCTATTGAGGTGAATACAATATCTCAAGAAAGCCAAGAGAAAAAGATGTATTATAAACACATTCTACCAGTATACGAAGTTTAAAAGTGTTTAGTTACAAAAAATTATTTTAAAAATCTGCCGGTCAAAGCGAAAAGATCCGTTTCTTAACCATCTGAAGGACTAGGTGCCTTTCCAATTTTATGTTACTTCGTTTTTCGAGACAATAGGATGTGATTTGAAGAAGATTTAGCTGCTATTTCAAGCATGTTGAGAGACTAAGTAGATGCGTTCTTATTGATGAAAGCGTTATCCTTGGCATTTCATTTAAGTGGAGCAGAGCTCCTTGGCTTGGTTTGTTCAGCTGCCAAGGAGTACTGTAAAGAGCAAATACCACGCCAAAGCAGTTCGACTGTCTGAGGCAGTATTCCTTGGCAATCAGAGTTGTTTTTGGTGGTGGGGATGATAGATAAAGAACAAAGAATCATAAAATACCATTCTATGTTTCTTATCAAATACTTGATATGCTTTGCTTTTGAGTAGATGTTGCCCATAAGAACCACGTCTGTCTGTATATGCGTATGTGTTCATTAAGACCGTGCGCATGTGCGTGTGTGTTTAAGTTTAATATGTTTTTCCTTTTTCTTTTTTTCTTCTTTTACTTGTTTCAGTAACTTGACTGCGGCCATGCTGGAGCACCGCCTTTAGTCGCGCAAATCGCCCCCGGGACTTATTCTTTGTAAGCCTAGTACTTATTCTATCGGTCTCGTTAGCCGAACCGCTAAGTGACGGGGACGTAAACACACCAGCATCGGTTGTCAAGCAATGCTAGGGGGACAAACACAGACACACAAACATACACACACATATATATATATATATACATATATACGACGGGCTTCTTTCAGTTTCCGTCTACCATATCCACTCACAAGGCTTTGGTCGGCCCGAGGCTATAGTAGAAGACACTTGCCCAAGGTGCCACGCAGTGGGACTGAACCCAGAACCATGTGGTTGGTAAGCAAGTTACTTAGCACACAGCCACTCCTACGCCTATACGCTTAATGTTTAATGTTCTGAGTCCAACCCTGGTTACTAGAGAGGACATTTTTTTCTTTTTACTTTCTGCTTTTGGAATTCAATAATAACCAGCAATATATTGTGGTTGTGTTAAACCTAGCTTCTAATCAAAAGAATATGAGGATCTTTTCGGTTTGAACGGCGGTGTCATATGAAATTGTCACCCATAATTATGACCCTAGTATCAATCTATTGCATTTCAATCTGTTTTAGGGTTAGGGTTAGTTAGGGTTAGGGTTAGGGTTAGGGGGATGGGTATCTTTTTTTTTTCACAAATGTAAATAAACCCAATCTGTTTCTTAAATGAGGGACATATTCATACGGCACAGAATGTTTTTTTACCTGAATAGACGTCATTGATTGGTTGAAATTGCAGAAATTTAAGAAAAAAACAACAAAGATCCCAACAAATAGCTTACAAACTACAGAATTTTCTCAATAAAGCCAAGAGAAAAAGATGTTATATAAACACATTCTACCAGTATACGAAGTTTAAAAGTGTTTAGTTACGTGGAAATTATAAAAAAAAACAAAAAAAAACTGCCGTCCAAAACCGAAAAGATCCTCAATATGACCTTCACCTTGACAGAAATATCTTCTCTCTCCTCTTCACACACCTACATGCGTATATCAAGTAATGCGGTCTTGTCTTTATGATATATGCAGCCAAACTCGGGCAGAGAGAAAGAAAGAAAGAGAGAGAGAGAGATAGAGAGAGAGAGAGAGAGAGAGAGAGAGAGAGAGAAAGAGAGAGAGAGTGTGTGTGTGTTCTTCTAAAAATATCTCGTAGAATTTATGATACTTCAGAGACAGCTGCTACTGCACATGGTCGCTATCTGCCTCCCTTGCTAGCTACACATCTTCATATATTTATTTACACTTATATATATATCGTAATCCGGCTGCTGATGGCGTGCTAATTTCTAACGAAAAAAAAAAGTGCCACACATATCCATCCCAACAAAAAAATACAATGAATCCATTAACCCCCTCCCCAAGCCGTTAGATTTTTATTCTTGCTATATAGTATATATGTTTCTTTATAACCCACAAGGGGCTAAACAAAGACAGACAAACGAATTAAGTCGATTACATCGACCCCAGTGCGTAACTGGTACTTAATTTATCGACCCCGAAAGGATGAAAGGCAAAGTCGACCTCGGCAGACGAATAGTATATAACACACCCATATTTTATAATTTTACAAATTATTTATACATATAAGATACTGGTAAGATACTTGTAAGAAAAAAAAAAGATAATTTAAAAAAAATTTTTGACCTAAAGGTTTAAAAGTTGTCTCCCTTAAATCACAACCCGATGAGTAGCATAATAATTTCTCTGAATGAGAAAGCAAACTTAAATTCCTTTTTTTAAAGAAATTTAAGACACTCAACCGAAATACGGTTTCCAAAGTGTTTGGAGACAAATATTTACAACAACAATAATAATAATAATAATAATAATAATAATAATAATAATAAATAATAATAATAATAATGATAATAATAATAATAATAATAATAATAATAATAATAATAATAATAATAATAATTATTATTATTATTATCATGTGCCTGGTGTACCCTTAGACGGGTAATTATGATGGGTATTCTGGGCTTCGTATATTTTAACCCTGTGTCACTTTGATGGCATGCACTGCTCTCTCACTCAATAATGATGATGATGATGATGATGATAACTAATAATAATAATAATAATAATAATAATAATAATAATAATAATAATAACTTCCAACTTGTCTCTTGAGGTCTCTGGGTGAGGCTTGGAGCCAGCTTGTGCAAATGTAAAGCAAAAGTCAAACATAGAATAATAATAATTATTATTTCTTTAATGCCCACAAGGGGCTAAATACAGAGGGGACAAACAAGGACAGACAAACGGATTAAGTCGATTACATCGACTCCAGTGTGTAACTGGTACTTTATTTATCGACCCCGAAAGGGTGAAAGGCAAAGTCAACCTCGGCGGAATTTGAACTCAGAACGTAACGGCAGACGAAATACAGCTACACATTTCGCCCGGCGTCCTAACGTTTTTGCCAGCTCACCGCCTTCATAGAATAATAATAATAATTTATAATAATAATAATAAATATCATGGACAGTACAGGACAAAACAAAGAATGTGTGTTGTAAAGGATTTGTGTTTAATCCTCAACCGGAAGGAGATGTGCGAGAGCTGCTCATGGAAATACCCCATAAAACCACGGGTGTCCTGACTTCTGGGGCAGGTACCTTTTCTCATTTCCTCTTCTTCGATTACAGGCAGGCCCATTCACTCGCACCATTCTCGCCACTGCTTCTACTCGTGATCAGAGATGCACATATCGTCAGCCACTAAGGGACATGCTCAACTGGTTAAGGCCAAGCAACTGACCAGCAAATCTGTGGTATTGAGCAGAATAGGCGGCGAGCTGGCAGAATCGTTAGCGCACGCCTGGCGAAATGCTTAGCGGTATTTCGTCTGCGTTACGTTGTGAGTTCAAATTCCGCCGAGGTCGACTTTGCCTTTCATCCTTTCGGGGTCGATAAATTAAGTACCAGTTACGCACTGGGGTCGATGTAATTGACTTAATACCTATGTCTGTCCTTGTTTGTCCCCTCTGTGTTTAGCCCCTTGTGGGTAATAAAGAAATAGGTATTGAGCAGAATATTTGCTGTAGCCCATCTTTTATACCAAGACAAAACAATGTACGTGACAACACTCTCATCCACCTTCCAACAAACTGGGTAGAAAGCAATACTTTCCTCTCTACCCTTATTTTCCTCTTTAAGTGAACACTAAAGAAGTGAATCAAGGATTGGCCAAAAAGAAAAATGTTTGCTTTCATTCCTTTTAATCTCGTCCGCCGTACAACCTCTGTCGCTATAACCACCAGGCTTGCCCTTCCCGGCTAAAGAAGGCAGCAGGGCGATCTTCACGTTGGATTCAGTTGACAGTCGGGTCCATTCCATACGCGACAGCACGTGTTCGACATAAACCCACAGTTCAGTAATTCTTGAGGATTGGACGAGTGCATGCAGAACGATTTTGTCGTCCTGAGTGCATTACGGACATGATCGGCTGACGGCACTTCCGTGCCTGTATAGTTTATCTCGAAGAGGCAAAGCTCCCCGATAGCACTGTCACGCCAGAGATTTCTGGTAGTTATCCATCGGTCTCGGCCGAAAGTTTGCCAGAAAAGAGCAGCCAACTGATCTTTTTCGGCACCCAAGGTCTCCTCAAGAATGTCGTCGCACTTTCCCTCCACTAAGCCTCTATAGAACGCTAAAGTGGACTTACCACCTGTTTCCGTGTTCGACTGGCGGAGGGCTTGCGTGCGCTTGAGGGCATTCCACTTTCCAGATGCCTTCTCTCGGTCTCTCTTTGATTGATATGTGTGTATATGTGTGCGTGTGTGTTTGTGCCTGTATAAAGTATATATATATATATATTATATATATATATTATATATATATATATATATATATAATATATATATATATATATATATATATATTATATATATATATATATATATAAGTTCAGCAAAATTTAGATTCAAATGAATATGGTACTTAAGTCAAAGGCACCAGAATTTTGTATGGTGTTATCCATATAAATCCATGGGGTGATTATAATCAAAATAAGCAACAAGAATATCTTCGGTAATTTGGTACGATCGTTTCACGTTACATCATTTTATTAAATATTGTAAGTATTACAACAGTTTTAAAATGTTGAGCAATCATCAGCCATTTATAGAGGTTTTCCATTAATACATAATTTTCATATAAATTACCGAAGATATTCTTGTTGCTTATTTTGAGTATATATATATACCTATATACCTATATATATATATATATATATATATATATATATATATATATATATATATATATATATATATATATATATATATATACATATATATAGGGACAATTCACAAAAAAACAAAAGACGAAGGCAGGTGGTGTAGACAACAAACAGATGTATTAGTATAATGCTCGGGAAGTGAAAATGTCTTTAACGTTTCGAGCCTACGCTCTTCCATAGAAAGGAACACAGAAAGAAACAAGGAGAGAAAATAAAGAATGTGTTGTGGCTATATGTATGTATGTATGTATGTATGTATGTATGTATGTATGTATGTATGTATGTATGTATGTAATAAATTAATAAATAAAACATATGTATATATACATACATATATGTACGTACATACCTCTACATGTATATATACACGCATATATGGGTACAGGACACCAAAAAAACGTCGAACACAATGAGAAACGAAAACATAAACACAAAACCGAGGAACTGGACATTTTTCTTAAACAACGAAAAAATAGAGTACAGGACAAATAACACAAGGAAAATTCCCCTTCTTCAGTCGCCTCTGTTTCATCTACTCTGCGTTTCGAAGGTGAAGGCGATACGCATCTTCGATAGAAACTTTCCATCTCGCGAAAAGCAAATTAAATAAAATTTGAGATCTTTTTGCGGAGGGGTAAAAATGGTAACAAAAACAGGACAGTAACGACAGTACAAATTATAAACAGTAAAAGACAGGACAAGGAGAATAACAAGACAAGAAGGGCTGTTAAGCCGAACGAGAAAAGTTAATCCAAACATGAAAACACAAAGAGAGGCCCCTATACGTTGTCGCTCTATCAGTTAGAAACAGCTGCCATTTCACCTCTCAAACAACACTTGCCGTCTAATGAAAGGAAGGAAGCACTACACTGTGTTGGCGAAAGAGCCAATCTCGTTGCCTTAGATCGCACTGTACCTTAAGCTGGACGTCACTGCACGGTTCCAAAGGCCCCAGCCACCCCACCAAGTGTAATGACCGTGTACTGCAATAGTTTGGGATCCAAAGGCCCACAGCTATTTAGTATGTTGCCAAAACATCTGATTTATCAGTGTGTGAAGTGGTGATGGATGCTTTCAAGAAACAATTTGACCTTCTGCTGTTCAAGGTATTAACCGGGCCTACATCACGGCAAGAAACTCAAAAGTGGGCAACGATATCGATCACCCTTCTTCACTAAAAAACAATTTCATATAAGAACGGCCATTGAAAAGATGATAATACCTACGGTGTCCCAGCATGACCACAGCCTTCGGGCTGAAACACATAAAGGCGGCGAGCTGGCAGAACCGTTAGCGCACCGGGCGAAATGCTTAGCGGTATTTCATCTGCCGTTACGTTCTGAGTTCAAATTCCACCATGGTCGACTTTGCCTTTCATCCTTTCGGGTCGATAAATTAAGTACCAGTTACGCACTGGGGTCGATGTAATCGACTTAATACCTATGTCTGTCCTTGTTTGTCCTCTCTGTGTTTAGCCTCTTGCGAGTAATAAAGAAATGGGTATTTCGTCTGTCTTTACGTTCTGAGTTCAAATTCCATCGAGGTCGACTTTGCCTTTTATCCTTTTAAGTACCAGTTACGCACTGGGGTCGATGTAATCGACTTAATCCCTTTGTCTGTACTTGTATGTCCCCTCTATGTTTAGCCCTTTGTGGGCAATAAAGAAATATGAAACGCATAAAAGAATTATATATATATCTTCTTTATATATATAAAAGTGAAGTTGTGTGTCTGTCTCCTACGATTTAGATTCCTAACTACTCCCATATTTTGCGGTGCAGTTTAACCAAAACCGGGTATCTTATAGTCGTGATTCATATCGAGCCCTTCTGGGTATTAGCGCGCGTCTACGATTTAAAAAAAAATTTACCATCATTTTTTCCCATTTTAATGCATTTTTTCGCTATTATATAAGGGAAGTAACTCTCTAAAAATATCTACGATGAGTCAACGATTTAAAAAAAATTTACCATAATTTTTTTGCTATAACTCTCTAAAAATGCTTATATAGTTATTTCCCTTACAAACCCGAGCAACGCCGGGCGATACTGCTTGTATTTTATAATTAAAAAACAAATTATAAGGGTGGCTTTCTATCTTGCAGTAACTAACTGTTGCTTTGCAATTTATACTTACTATGACAGACCGGAGTGATTAGAAATAGCAGTCAAAACCACAAGCCTTGTATTAAAAACGGAAGACGAAAAGCTTCCAGGATATTATTTGTATGAGGAAAACAAGGCAAACGATGGGTGGACAGCAGAAGATGTGGATGTATGTAATCTATATATATAAAACTGTAGTTGTGTGAGTGTCTGTCCCCTTCGATTTAGATTCCTAACTACTCCCACATTTTGCGGTGCAGTTTAACCAAATTCGGTTATCTTATAGTCGTGATTCATATCGAGCCCGTCTGAGTATTAGCGCGCGTCTACGATGAGTCTACGATTTTAAAAATAATTTAACATCATTTTTTATTCCATTTTAATGCATAATTTTTCGTGTGTCGATGGCGGCGGAGTTGGCGTCCACGCTCAAACACCTGCACCTGTGTTTGCTTCTCCCCCTTCTTCCCTCCCTCGTGAAGCTGTGGGGAAGGGAGTTTAAGGAAATCAACGTCGTAAAGCGTTGTCAAGGAGACCAGCGTTCTTTTAGAACAACGACTTCATGGCTTGAAGACACCAAGACAGAAATGGCTAAGAAAGCCCGAATTGGCATATATAAGGGAAGTAACTCTCTAAAAATGCTTATATAGTTATTTCCCTTACAAACCCGAGCAACGCCGGGTGATACTGCTGGTTACATCTAAGATTAAATAAAAATAACAGCAGCGGACATCATAGAATGCAGGTCTGATCCCTTCCTGGAAGGTGGTAGAAGGGATGTCAGGATATTAAGTCTGTTTTTAATTTGTTTATATCTCCCGGGTGGGAGATGGGCTGAATCCTGGAAGTACTGCTATACCAGGCCAACCCGTGGCAAAGGCGGAGCAAGCCCCTAACTCTTCGCCTCGTTCTAAAAATCAGTTTAATATCGATGGTCCCAAATAGGGACCGTATCAGATATTAAGCTGATAAGAACAGATACTACACTTTGATCTTAGCCAAAAGGCCGAGAAGCGATAATTTTTTACCTAGCTTAGAAATATTATACCTATTTCTATTTAGTATAATGACTGATTTATACTTACACTTATATAGCTGTATTTAATTAGTTCTTCCATATTTTGTAATATCTTTTATTTTATTTCGTAGTAGTTGTTTTATTTAATCCTTTCAATCTGAGAATTT
Source organism: Octopus sinensis (assembly GCF_006345805.1). Lineage (NCBI taxonomy): Eukaryota > Metazoa > Mollusca > Cephalopoda > Octopoda > Octopodidae > Octopus > Octopus sinensis. The sequence goes on along the minus strand of NC_043014.1, from coordinate 44,225,993 downwards.
TAATATTTCTATTTTTTAAAAAATGATATTATCCTAAGCGTAATCTGTAATTGTGTTGATTTGATAATAAACTTGAATGAAAATTACGGGATATTTTCGGTTTGAACGGCAGCTTTTTCTAGCGGTGTCATATGAAATTGTCACCCATAATTATGACCCTAGTATCGATCTATTGCATTTCAATCTATTTTAGGGTTAGAGGGGGGGGGGTTCTTTTTTTCTTCAGAAATGTAAATAAACCCAGTCTGTTTCTTAAACGAGGGACATATTCATACGGCACAGAATGTTGTTTACCTCAATAGACGTCAGTGATTGGTTGAAATTGCAGAAAAAACCCCCAACAAATATCTTACAAACTATAGAATCTTCTCAATAAAGCCAAGAGAAAGAGATGTTTTATAACACATTCCACCAGTATAAGAAGTTTAAAATATTTTAGTTACCTAGAAATTATATTACAAACTGCCGTTCAAACCGAAAAGATCCAAAGTACGAATTACGACGGTCCGTAATGTTCACGTGACTCTATATTTCACCAGTAAAACATTTATTACTCTTTTACTAAATTAATTATTTTTTAGGTATCATAAATCTCGTAAGTCGTATCGGAAACATTTTCTTGCTTTTCTGAAATCTTTATATATAAAAGTGAAGGTGCGTGTCTGTCTCCTACGATTTAGATTCCTAACTACTCCCACATTTTGCGGTGCAGTTTAACCAAAATCGGGTATCTTATAGTCGTGATTCATATCGAGCCCGTCTGGCTATTAGCGCGCGTCTACGATGAGTCTACGACTTTAAAAATAATTTAACATCATTTTTTAATCCATTTTAATGCATAATTTTTCGTGTGTCGATGGCGGCGGAGTTGGCGTCCACGCTCAAACACCTGCACCTGTGTTTGCTTCTCCCCCTTCTTCCCTCCCTCGTGAAGCTGTGGGGAAGGGAGTTTAAGGAAATCAACGTCGTAATGCGTTGTCAAGGAGACCAGCGTTCTTTTAGAACAACGACTTCATGGCTTGAAGACACCAAAACAGAAATGGCTAAGAAAGCCCGAATTGGCATATATAAGGGAAGTAACTCTCTAAAAATGCTTATATAGTTATTTCCCTTACAAACCCGAGCAACGCCGGGCGATACTGCTAGTATATATATATATATATATATATATATATATATATATATTATATATATATATATACATACACACACACACACATATATATATATATACAAAGTTAGATAGGGGTTATGAGGGTAATCCACTATGGGATATCAGTTATCCAATATACTGCTGGTGAGGTACCCAAATACTAAATACATAAATGCTTATAATTATAAATGAATTTGTTCCACCATTTTCTTATTTGTATTATATATATATATGTATATATATACATACATACAAGTATATGCATGTATACACTCACACACATATTAAACAGAGATCTTATTGTTTGACATTCCATACGCGAACCCAGCCAGTCGTACATGTAATATATATATAGCTATGGAGGGGGCAAGCAGGCACCCTCAACTCACACCCCGTCTTTACACCTTACTCATTATCTACTCTACCTGTTTTCACCAAACCTCTCTCTGCTGCTTACGACTAAAAGAACTAGTCACGTGACCAGCTTCTGCTATAGTTGGACTGTTTTTGCAGAACGAAAGATTTTCGCCGAACGAAAGAAAAAACTTTTTTGCCATCAATTTTAATTCGGTTATAATTATTATTATTGTTATTGTTATTCGTATTTTCTTCTACTCAGCATCCGGTAAAAGAAGATATACAACATGATTTAACAAAAACAAAAAAAAAAAAAAAAAGGTATATCTCATAATAATTTTTATCGTTTAACTTTTTCTGAAATGTAAAAAACTAACTAAAACCATCTTTCGATGTTGGCACAAATGTGCTTTTTTTAAAATTCTAACGCATGCCTTTTCTGTGAATTTCTTTCGCCCTTTGAAAAGACACACACAGACACAGCCGTGAACACACGTACACACACACACACACACACACACACAAAGTGTGACTTATATAATGTAATATTTTGTCTGTGTCAGAATCTTCGGAGGATCTTCTAATACAAAGATGAGGAGGAAAATCTTTTCATCATTTTCAAGTAGAAAATAAATGCCTTTTCTTCATACATCATCATCATCATCATATCATCATCATCATCATCTTCATCATCGCCATCTTCATCATCGCCATTATCATCACCATCATCACCATCATCGTTATCATCACTACATCAGCAGCCGTATCGTTAATTTTTGTTTATCTATACTACGGGCTAGTGTTGTGTTTTGCTTCTAAAAATTCTTTCCAAATTCTTCAGAAGTTTGAAATCATGATATACAGGATGACTAAAACGTTTTCGCTGTTACGGTAAAAGTTTAGTACGAAAAAAATGTGAGCATGTGTGTTTATGCGCGCACGCGTGAGAAAGTGTGTGAGAGTGCGTGATTATATAGGTGTGTGTGTGTGTGTGTGTGAAATAATTGCGTGTTTATAGCTGCATGTTTCTCTCTCTCTCTCTCTCTCTCTCTCTCTCTCTCTCTCTCTATATATATATATATATATAATATATATATATATATATCTATCTATCTATCTAATCTATCTATCTATCTATCTATCTATATCTATCTATCTATCTATCTATCTATCTATCTATCTATCTATCTATCTATCTATCTATCTATCTCTCCATCCATCTATTGTAGAATGTTATTGACTTTATTTTGATTATGAAAGAAGAATATTTTTTTTATTTACAATGTTATGTGTATTTACATCTCTCTCTCTCTTTCTCTCTCTCTCACTCTCTCTCTCTTTCTCTGTCTGTCTGTCTGTCTTACGCATACATCCCCTAAACATTCTTCGGGTGATCTGACTATATACGTCCTTTACAAAAGACCCTACAAACATCGGCAACACCACCACCGCCACCATCACCTACACTACCTCCACCACCACCACCACCAACTAACGCTACAGTCAACAACTGCCAATCAACATAACAAAGCAAGCGGGGGTGAGGTGGGGTAGGGGGTGCAGCGTGCTTGAAAATAGCAGTCAAAATCGCCCTCACATTACACCGTACTGTATTTTTCTTTAAAAAAAGGGGTCAGGACGTGTTTTTTTTGTAAGAAAAAAGCAAAAAAACCCCAAAAAACAAAAACAAAACAAACAACGCAAAGATGGGATAATCGTAGCTAAAATGATTTTGATCATATGTATGCCTATGTTCGATCAGGGCTGACCTTGGGCTAAACAAGAACGGAAACATCATTGTCTTACCCCTCTCTCTCTCTCTCTCTCGACGTCCTGGTTATACTCAAGATTGCTCCAATCTGGCCAGCCCCAAGGAAAAGCTAAGCTAAGAGCATTAGATCCCTTGGAAGAAAGCAGTGAATGTATATGAAAACAAGGACGACAGTAGCGGACTGGGTCTAAAAAATATTGGTTGCCAGGAGACTAAGGGGCCCACCCACAACTAAAATGGGGCCCACCTGCAACAACAATGGTATCATTTATTTATTTTTATTTGTTAAAAGTATTCTTTCCAACTGTCTACAAACACAGCCAGGCTGAAATAATGCATTCTTCCAGGAATAAAAAATCCCCGACTTGAGGGCCCTCATATATGGATTCTAATGGCGCAGGGGCCCGCTTGCCATCGGACAAGCTGGCAACCTAGCCAGTCCGCCACTATATATATATATAATATATATATATATATATATATATATATATAAACACACACATACATATGCACTGGGGTCGATATAATCGACTTAATCCGTTTGTTCTTGTTTGTCCCCTCTATGTTTAGCCCCTTGTGGGCAATCAAGAAATATATATATATCTATATATATATATATATATATCCTGTGCAGGTGGCACGTAAAAAGCACCCACTACACTCACAGAGTGGTTGGCGTTAGGAAGGGCATCCAGCTGTAGAAACACTGCCAGATCAGACTGGAGCCTGGTGCAGCCCCTGGCTTCCCAGACCCCGGTCGAACCGTCCAACCCGTGCTAGTGCGGAAAACGGACGTTAAACGATGATGATGATGATGATGATGATATATATATATATATATATATATATATATATATGTATATGTGTGTGTGTGTGTGTGTGTGTGTGTGCATGTGTATGTACAGACACACACACACATTTATATATATCATCCAGATGTAGAAACCAAGCCAAAACCACATTATGGAACCTGGCATTGTCCCTGTAGAGCTCACCAACCCATGCCAACATGGAAAATGGACGTTAAACGATGATGATGAGGATGATGATGATGTTGATGATGAGATGATGATGATACATACATACACACATCCATAGAAACATGCATGAATGTACAAACACATACGCACACACACATGTTTTTGATTCGACGGTCTTTTGGGATGCTCATAGCAGCCATATTCCTACCGCTCTATGTCACACTGGTGTGACCCATATTGGAGTGCGGGATTCAAGCCTCTTCTCTTTATCTCCTCAAAGACATACAGCATCTTGAAAGAGTCCAGAAGCTGGCTACCCACATGGTTCTTGGTCTCAAGCATTTGTCTTATGAAGAAAGCCTGAAGACGCTTGACCTTTATTCTCTAGAAAAACGACGCCACCGTGGTGATCTCATTCTTGCTCACAACATCATAAACGGAAAGTGTAACCTCTCGAAAGAGCTGTTCTTCACTCCTGTTGCAGAGCGTCGGCTGCGGGGTTACTCCGAAAAGCTCTATCCACGATGATTTCATCTCAATCGAAGGAAAGGGGCTTTCTCCGTCCGGGTTGCGAATCCGTGGAATAAGCTGCCGGACGAGATAGTGAAGATGCCGACGACCGCTTGGTTCAAAGTCTCTCTTGACCAGAAATGGCCTGAACTCTTTGCATGAACACCCTCCCTGTACATAACTCCATGTCCCCCTACATGGCCTTGCTTTTTGCTTTTTGAGCCAAAAAATTAACTTAACTTAACTTAACTTAACATGCACACATGCATATGAATAATCACATACACATAGAGTGGTTTGTCTCTATAAGTCCTGTCTTCTTCTGAATGTGATAAGACATGATTTTAGGGATATTTGGCTGTTATTTATGGCAAGCAAAGTGACAATGTAGAGGCTCCCTCATTGCTTCATAGTTCCTTCTGTTCTAAACTCGGTGGTTGAGATAAAATCGATCATCTATATTCCATATCTTAACTGTTCTTAGAGAGAGAGAAATTGATTGTTCAATAAATCTCTTTTCTGCATTCCAATATCTAACTATTGTGTGTGATTATCTTACTTTTAACATTTTTTTTCTTATTCTTTTCTCAGCAGGTTTTAAGAGAATGCTGCAAGACTAGTCAGAAGGAAAACAAATTCCGGAATTTATATTTGAAAAACCAAAACTACATATAGTCTAAGAATATATATATATATATATATATATAAAAGTGTGGAAGTCTGAGTTTGGAATCATATTGTGTTTGAAGTGAGGTTAGAACTGAAGCACATTAAGATTTTGATTAATACCAGAAAACACAACAATGGAAGCTATTGAGAGGCAAGCAGAAAAACAGATTGAAAATAAGAATTATAAAGAAGCGATTAAGAAGTATGATACTCTGTTAACAAATCCCATCATTGATCCACAATATCTTTTCAAGCGTGCCAAATGTAGTTATCATCTAAACAGTTTTCAAAACGCACAGGCAGATGTTAAAGAAGCCATCGCAAGTGGACTAACCACTACTCCCGTTTATATTTTGGCTGGTAAAATAGCTGCCAAACAAGGAAAATATGAAGAAGCCCTCACTTATTACAAGAACGTTCTTAAAACCGAACCTGGCAACCCTGAAGTAATTGCAGACCTGAAAACGATCCAGAAGGAAATTCTTGATGCCTATGAAGCAAATTCCAAAGATGGTGAAGCAGAGGAAGAAAACTTGAGTCCAACGAAATTCTGTACCCAGGACATTTACCCAGGGGATGATCTTCTTCTGAAGAATGAGAAAGAGATTCTTGAAGTAAATTATAAGATTGTATCTGAAGCAAATGAGCCTGATGATGATCCCAGATTAAGCTTTTTGCCTGCACATATGAAGAACCCAGCCAAATTAGCAATTCAGGGTCAGACTTGTCAAATGCGAGGCCAGTTGGAAGAAGCGATGCAGTTCTTTGATATGGCTATCCTGTTGGATAAAACAAATCACAATTTCCGTTTATTTAAAGCCAGGCTTTGCTTTCAGATGGAAAAAAACTTAGAATCCTTACAACAGCTCTGGTTAATACCTAAAACTTTAAGGAATCATGAAATCTGGAAACTTGGAGGTATGTATGATTTTTAGTTTGGTCTGATAAGGATTCTAGGGGATATAAATGGGATTTTTAAATCCATTTTTCAATGACAGTACCACAAAATTAATTTTTAATCTGTGGTATATCTTGTTGATTAATATTTTTACAATTTTTTCCTTAATTTTTCTTAAGTTCAGTGGATATTAACCCTTTAGTATTTAAACCAGCCATATCCGGCCAAAATAGTTAATCTGCTTTATGTTCAAACTGACCAGATCCTGGCTCTTACACCTACCCTACAATGTTATTCTACATTAAGTAATTGCACCATCAAGATCTTGAAGATATGAGATAATGCAGGATTAATTCAAATCAATGGGAATCAATAGGCATTATGTTTGATAGAATAATCTGAATGCTAAAGGGTTAAAAGTTAGTGTTGTGAATTAGAAAGTTGCTTTGACATTTGGGGGTGTTAAGTTTTATGACATCTCATTTGAGCAATAGCATAGTTGAGGCTAGGGCAGTCCACCGCAGGCAATGCTTTTGTGGGGATAGCAATTTTGGGTCTGTTGCATAAGTTTATATAGGATTAGGGGCCCAGTGGGTGGGTGGGGTGAAGGATGGAGTCTGACTAATGTAATCCATTTTTAGAGTAAAATTTATAAATTATCACCCAGTTTAAGTTTGTTTAGTTGTGATACCTCAGTTGCCACTTAGGTGGGCACTAAGCATCCCAATTGCTTAAAAGTGGTGGGATGGGACTGCAAGAAAAATAAAAGTTAAGAACCACTGCCATTAGACTATAATCTCTTACTAATCTTAGATACTGCAGTTTAACATTTTAGCATTCAGATTAATTTATCAAATGTAATGCTTATTTCAAACTTTTGAAAATGTGATTGTTTACATTGTAAGGTAGGTGTGAGAGGCAGGATATGGCCAGTTAGTGTTGTATAGGATTAAGGGCCCAGTGGGTGAGGTGGAGGATGGAGTCTCACTAATGCATGGACTGTCCTGCATGACACACACTCTAGACATGTCACTGCAGTTGAAAGAATATTATGTAGCTTCTTCAAAAAGTAATATTGGTACTTTCTATGAGTCTATAAGAAAGACTGTTATAGAAGACTACAAGACAGACCTTCTCAACAAGGGCCATACCACTTCCAAGGGGGTGCTGGGCATATTGAAGGCGTTGGGCTTTAGTGGGAGTTAGGCTTTAGGAGGCATTAGGCTTTAGGGAGCAGTGACTCTCTTTACTCTCTTTTTACTCTTTTACTTGCTTCAGTCATTTGACTGTGGCCATGCTGGAGCACCGCCTTTAGTCGCGCAAATCGACCCCAGGACTTATTCTTTGTAAGCCTAGTACTTATTTGATCGGTTTCTCTTTTGCCGAACCGCTAAATTACGGGGACGTAAACACACCAGCATTGGTTGTCGAGCAATGTTGGGGGGACAAACAGACACACAAACATACACACACACATACATACATATATATATATATCACCGTGATCACCGTGACCGACCAGGCTATCAGATGTTGCTACACATCGCTGGTCACAATGCGCTTCGCATTGTTTTAGCCTTCAAATGACGCCACCCCGCAAGCAGGCCATATATATATATATATAATATATATATATATATATATATATATGTATATATATATACATATATACGACGGGCTTCTTTCAGTTTCTGTCTACCAAATCCACTCACAAGGTTTTGGTTGACCCGAGGCTATAGTAGAAGACACTTGCCCAAGGTGCTACACAGTGGGACTGAACCCAGAACCATGTGGTTGGTAAGCAAGCTACTTACCACACGGCGACTCCAGCGTTAATTTTACCTATAGTCATGATCATATTATACATGTTAAAACTAGTTATGGTCATTGAAATGAAATGAGAGCTCACCAAGCACAGGGAAGTCATTAACTGGTAATTAATTTATAAAGTAAATTTACAAGTTTTGCCTTTATTAATTTTTTTTTTTGTCATTTCACTGTTAAAAACTTATGCAATCCATTTTTAGAGTAAAATTTATAAATTATCATCTAGTTTAAGTTAGTTTAGTTGTGATACCTCAGTTGCCACTTAGGTGGGCACTAGGCATACCAATTGCTTAAAAGTGATGGGATGGGACTGTGGAGGCACATGGCCTAGTGGTTAGAGCAGCAGACTCACTGTCGAGGGATTGCAGGTTCGAATCTCAGACCGGGCGATGTGTGTGCTTATGAGTAAAAAACCTAAGCTCCACGCGGCTCCAGCAGAAGGTAATGGCGAAACTTCTGCTGACTTTTCGCCACAACTTTCTCTCACTCTTTCCTCCTGCATCTTGCAGCTCACCTGCGACGGACCGGCGTCCCGTCCAGGTGGGGAACCTATACACCAAGAAACTGGGAAACCGGCCCTTTGGAGCCAGGCATGGCTCGAGAAGGAATCTCTACTATGGGATGGGACTACAAGAAAAATAAAAGTTAAGAACCACTGCCATAAGACAATAATCTCTTACTAATCTTAGATACTGTAGTTTAACATTTTAGCATTTGGATTAATTTATCAAATGTAATGCTTATTTCAAAATTTTGAAAATGTGACTGTTTACATTGTAAGGTAGGTGTGAGAGGCTGGATATGGCCAGTTTCAACATGAAATATGTAGAATGTTTGGGTCAGATATGGTCAGTTTCAATGCTAAAGGGTTAATTTATGCTTTGTTCTGTTCTGGACCAGTGTTACATATTTCATTAGGCACCATTTTGTTCAGGTCATGTTGTGTTCAACATAAGCATCAAGCTACATTGCATTTAGTTTGCTGAAGTTCCTGTGGTCTTTTCCGTAGGCTTTTCTATCCACAGACAAACCTAATCTGTTTTCCCTTTTTACATTGACATTTCTGTGATACACGATCCCTATTGATCGGCCCCACTTTTTTTTCACGATCCCTTTTGATCAGAATTCCCCCACCCCTTTTTTTACCAATCCCTTTTGATTGGAATTTGCCCCCACCTTTTTTCACGATCCCTTTTGATTGGAATTCCCCACCCCTTTTTTTACCAATCCCTTTTGATTGGATTTTCCCCCACCTTTTTTCACGATCCCTTTTGATTGGAATTCCCCACCCCTTTTTTTCATGATCCCTTTTGATCGGAATTCCCCACCCCTTTTTTTCCGATCCCTTCTGATCGGAATTCGCCCCCACCCCTTTTCCCCTTCTCTCCTTCCCAAAAAGAAAAGCTCTACTATTGTATTTTGTCCCTTCTGTGTTTAGCTAACCACCACCACCACCATCATCATCATCATCATCATCATTATTTAACATCCGCTTTCCATGCTAGCATGGGTTGGACGATTGGACTGAGGACTGGCGAACCAGATGGCTGCACCAGGCTCCAATCTTGATCTGGCAGAGTTTCTACAGCTGGATGCCCTTCCTAACGCCAACCACTCCGTGAGTGTAGTGGGTGCTTTTTACGTACCACCGGCACGAGGGCCAGTCTGGTGGTACTGGCAATTGCCATGCTCGAAATGGTGTTTTTTACGTGCCACCTGCACAGGAGTCAGTCCAGTGGTACCTCGCTTGAATGTTTTTTCACATGCCACTGGCACAAGTGCCAGTAAGACGACGCTGGTAACGATCACGCTCAAATGGTGCTTTTTACAATGTGCCACCGGCATGGAAGCCAGACAGCCGCTCTGGCAGTGATCCCACTCAGATGGAGCTGTTAGCGCTCCACTGGCATGGGTGCCATTCATCGAATTTGGTTCAATTTCGATTTCGATTTCACTTGCTCCAACAGGTCTTCACAAGCAGAGTTTAGTGTCCAATGAAGGGAGGTTGGCATGGGTGCCAGTCGTCGAATTTGGTTCGATTTTTTTTTTTCATCTTAACCTTAAATTAGGAGAGAGTTGAGATGTTTATGCATATCATGTCTACATCGGTCAATGAATCAGTACTTTCTCAACTCACCTTCACAAAGTTGACATTAAACATTCAAAACCTTATTCTCTGTCATTGGAGTATCACAAATCTTACAATGCAAACTACTTGTGAGCTTTTTCCTTGTTTGATATTATGGTGTATTATGTTTTGGTGGAAGGGAGATTTGGCTATTATTTCTAGCATATCTAATTACCATGTAGCCTGGTCTCACATTAGATTGTATGTGCATATGGTGGAGGTGTGGGTTAAACTATCTTTTCAATGAAAAGAAATTACATAAAACATCAAGTATCAAACTTCTTTCCCTACTCTGTCTGTCTGTCTCTGTCTTCTATCTATCTATCCATCCATCCATCCATCTATCTATCTATCTATCTATCTATCTATCTATCCATACATCCATCCATCCATCCATCCATCTATCTATATCACTTTGTGTGTGTGTGTGTGTGTGTGTCAGTCTGTCTGTCTGTCTGTCTATCTATCTATCTATCTCTGTGTGTCTGTCTGTCCGCCTGTCTGTCAGTCTATCTATCTGTCTTTCTATTTACCTCCCTCTCTCTCTCTCTATCTATCTATCCATCTATCTATCTATCTACATACCTACCTACTTACCTATTGATCTACCAGTCTACCTACATACATACCTACCAACCTACCTACCTACCTACCTACCTACCTACCTTCCCACATACCTATCTACTTACCCACCAACCCACCCACCCACCTACCTACCTATTGATCTCTCTCTCTCTCTCTCTATTCAGCTACCGATCTGTCTGTCTGTTAATATCTCTCTATCAACCTTTCCTATTACAGGACTGATTCTAAAAGATTTAGATCTGCCGGTTCTGGCCGAATTCTGGATTCGTAAGGCCACACAGTTTTCTAACAACGCTGACGAAGAGTGCAAGATTGCTTTCCAGCAAATTCGTGTCAAACGTCTCTACTCCCCACTTTGTCTAGACTACCCAGTAGAAGTAGTCTTTTCCCGCTACGGAAAAGCTGTTGTAGCTACGAGAGACATCGAAGCGAATGGCGTCATCTTCAAGGACTGTCCATTGGTCATCGGGCAAACCACAGATACCCACAAAACTTCTCCTACGTGTGATAACTGTGGCTATTCGCTGATGGAGCCTGAGCATTACTTTGGTGATAAACTCAACACGATGAAAGAGGAATTAAAAGAGTTGATTGAGTCCTACTGGCCGAAGAGGTTCTCGGTGGCTTGCGAGGACTGCTACCGTGAGAACTACTGCAGCAAAGCTTGTCGAACAGAAGCAATTGAAGGTTACCACCGAGTGTTATGCCCTAAGAACAATCCAGCGGCCAAGTGAGTAACCTTCTTAATGTGATGGTGGTGGTGGTGGTGGTGATGATGATGATAGTGGTAATGTGTGTGTGTATGTGTGTGTGTGTAAAGAGGTTCAACGAAAATCAAAACGGCTGCTTTTGAGAAGAGAAAATTCAAATTAAAATTTATAAAATTCAAATTCAAATTATAAGATTCAAATTAAAATTATAAAATTCAAATTAAAATTACAAAATTCAAATTAAAATTATAAAATTCAAATTAAAATTATAAAATTCAAATTCAAATTATAAAATTAAAATTAAAATTATAAGATTCAAATTAAAATTATAAAATTAAAATTAAAATTATAAGATTCAAATTAAAATTATAAAATTAAAATTAAAATTATAAGATTCAAATTAAAATTATAAAATTAAAATTAAAATTATAAGATTCAAATTAAAATTATAAAATTAAAATTAAAATTATAAGATTCAAATTAAAATTATAAAATTAAAATTAAAATTATAAGATTCAAATTAAAATTATAAAACTCAAATTAAAATTATAAGATTCATATTAAAATTATAAAATTAAAATAAAAATTATAAAATTCAAATTCAAATTATAAAATTCAAATTAAAATTATAAAAAAAATTACATGATATACTCCACTGCAATTCATCTAATTATCACAAACGAGAAAATGTTGGTTTCAGATTTTGGCACAAGGCCTGTAATTTGGGGGGGGGGGGGGTAAGTCAATTACATCGAGCTCAGAACTCAGCTGGTACTTATTTTACCAACCCTGTGAGGTTGAAAGGCAAAGTCAAACCTCAGTGGTATTTGAACTCAGAACGTAAAGATGGCTGAAATGCCACTAAGCTTTCTGCCCTTATATATATATATATATATATATATATATATATATATATATACATTAAACCAGTAATATCTCACTTGTTAATATATATACATATCATATATATATATCTATATATATATATATACACATGCATACATACATATATATCATCATCATCGTTTAGCGCCAGGCCCAGTCTGATCTGGCAATGTTTCTACGGCTGGATGCCCTTCCTAACACCAACCACTCCGTGAGTGTAGTGCTTTTTACGTGCCACCGGCACAGGTGCCAGACGAGGCTGGCAAACGGCCACGATCGGATGGTGCTTTTTACGTGCCACTGGCACGGGGGCCAGGCGAGGCTGGCAATGGCCACGATCAGATGGTGCTTTATACGTGCCACTGGCACGAGGCCAGTCGGGGTAGTGCTGGCAACGGCCACGTTCGGATGGTTCTCTTACGTACCACCGGCACTGGTATCACAGCTGCAATTTCCATTGATGTTGATCGATTATATATATATATTAAACCAGTAATATATCACTTGTTAATATATATATATATATATATATATATATATATATATACATGATGGACTCTCCCATTGAAAATGGTGTATGAGCATTCAACTTTTGCCAAACGACTTGCATAAATGATTTGAAGGCAAGGATTATGGCAGCATTCACCAACTTAAGCAAGGAGACCATCCAGAAGAGTTGCAGGCCGTGATTGAAACCAATGGCGATTTTATTGAATAAATCTATTCTTTAATATTTCAAGACATTTTTATGTAATTTTGGTAAATGTAGGCGTAGGAGTGGCTGTGTGGTAAGTAGCTTGTTTACCAACCACATGGTTTCAGGTTCAGTCCCACTGCGTGGCACCTTGGGCAAGTGTCTTCTACTATAGCCTCGGGTCGACCAAAGCCTTGTGAGTGGATTTGGTAGACGGAAACTGAAAGAAGCCCATCGTATATATATATCATCATCATATATATATATATATAATATATATATATATATATATTATATATATATATATATAATATATATATATATATATATGTAATGTGTATATGTCTGTGTTTGTCCCCTTAGCATTGCTTGACAACCGATACTGGTGTGTTTATGTCCCCGTAACTTAGTGGTTCGGCAAAAGAGACCGATAGAATAAGTACTGGGCTTACAAAGAATAAGTCCCGGGGTCGAGTTGCTCGATTAAAGGCGGTGCTCCAGCATTGCCACAGTCAAATGACTGAAACAAGTAAAAGAGTAAAAGAGTATATCTGTTAAAATGAGATGTCAGTGTTATTTTCATTTTTGCATAATTTAGATGACAGTTTATACACTGCACCCTGTATGTTTATCTGAATTACGAGTCTGTGTGGTTGTATCTCTAATATCATATGTCAGGCTATTTATGTTATTTATATTGGTAGACCTTACCTATATTTAAGGGATACTAGGAATGAAGACTGAAATATGGCCCCAAAATTGAGTTTCCGGTCTGTGGTAACTTTCACTTTCACCATACTCAGAAGACTTGAAATGGATAATGAGCCCTGCCTGTCTTCCTTAAGCAAATTCATTATCTGAGAAAGAAAACAAGAACCACTAAGTTACATTTGCTGTCCACAAAATAAACTGAATTTATATTGTGGTATAACTCTTTATATTAACCCTTTAACATTTAAACTGGCCATACCCGGCCAAAAGTATTCTGCCTATTTTATGTTCAAACTGGCCAGATCTGGTCTCTCACACCAACCCTACAATATCGTTTTAAAAATTAACAGCTACCTCATCGAAATCTCATAGCTACAAGATAATACATGATTAGTTCAAAACAATGTAGATGAAAAAGCATCAATTTTGGCAGAATAATGTTAGTTAGTTAGTTAGTTAATTTTTTGGCTCAAAAAGCAAAAAGCAAGGCCATGTAGGGGGACATGGAGTTATGTACAGGGTGGTGTTCATGTAAAGAGTTCAGGCCATTTGTGGTCAAAGGAGACTTTGAACCGAGCGGTCATCTGCATCTTCACTATCTCGTCCGACAGCTTATTCCACGGATTCGCAACCCGGACGGAGAAAGCCCCTCTCCTTCGATTGAGATGAAATCGTCGCAGATAGAGCTTTTCAGAGTGACCCCGCAGCCGACGCTCTGGAGCAGGAGTGAAGGACAGCTCTTTCGAGAGGTTACACTTTCCGCTTATGATGTTGTGAGCAAGAATGAGATCACCACGGCGCCCACTAAAGGGTTAAAGTGGACTGTTTATAAAGTGAACCATTATAAAGTATTCCATGAGTTCTCTCCCATTT
>NC_043014.1:44083742-44206242 GCF_006345805.1 Octopus sinensis | reverse complement strand
AAGGCTTTGGTTGGCCTGAAGATATGGTAGAAGACACTTGTCGAAAGTGCCATGTATTGGGGTTGAACCCAGAACCATGTGGTTGGGAAGCGAAACTTCTTATCACACAACCACACCTGTGCCTTTATGCCACACCACTTTACCTATTAACTTCCTTGTATTGTGATTGGAGGACATCTAGGTGATAGCCATTAGTGTTTTGTATGTTTGGACAACTGTTTTTGAAGAAAAACTTCTTCCTGTTATGTTTTTGGTCATTTCACAATAATTAATTTATTGAGTGAGAAGAGTTAATTGACTAATTGATTTAATTGTGTGGGGGTACTTTTTAATACTTGAAAAGGGTGGGAAAATAATAAAAATTATGTTTTCATGAAATTTCAATTTTATAATTATAATTTTTTTAATATATATAATTTAATGATTATAATTTTATGATATAATATATAATTGCGTTACAATTTTTTAAACAATTTTAGAATTATAAAAAGGAATTATAAAACAATTCAGAGTGTAATAAAAAGGGGTGGAAATAAAAAAAAATTATAAAATATGTGACAAAAAATTTAACCCATAAAATTATACAAATGTGTTTATATTTTTAAAATCATGATTTCCTATATCGATTTTTTTTTTTGTGTATTGGGAAGGGAAATGGGATGTGATGATGTTCATACCTTGTTTGAAGGTTTTTCTTTTTTATTGTTATGGTGTTAGTCAGCAGGAAGGGTCAATCCCCATGACTTGTGTGGGGCCTCCCAAGCTGGTTTGATTAATCATTTATCTTTTATCTTTTACTTGTTTCAGTCATCAGACTGTGGCCATGCTGGAGTACCACCTTGAAGAGTTTTTAGTAGAATGAATTGGTCCCCGTACTTGTTTAGTTTTTAAACTGGGTACTTATTCTATTGGTATCTTTTGCTGAACTTCTAAGTTGCAGGGACAGAAACACACCAACGCCAGTTGCCAAGTGGTGGTGGTAGCACAATCATAAACACACACTCTCTCTCTCTCTCTCACACACACACACACACATAGACACTCTCATACATGCAATCCCGTGTGCACCCACACACAAACACACACACATGTAATCATGCATACACTCAAATTCACACACACACATGCAATCATGTGTGCACACACACACACACACACACACACACATACACCCCCCCCCCCCCCACACACACACACACAGCAGTTTTCTTTTCAGTTTTCATCTACCGAATCCACTCACAAGGCCTTGGTCATCCTGAGGCTATAGTAGAAGACATTTATTTGCCTAAGGTGCCACTCAGTGAGACTGAACCCAGAACCAATTATATTTATTGATTTATGGTGAAAATGAATTTCCGGATCTTTTCGGTTTGAACGGCAGTTTTAAAAAATAATTTCCACGTAACTAAAAACACTTTTAAACTTCGTATACTGGTAGAATGTGTTTATAATACATCTTTTTCTCTTGGCTTTATTGAGAAAATTCTATAGTTTGTAAGATATTTGTTTTTTTTCTTCATTTTCTGCAATTTCAACCAATCAATGACGTCTATTGAGATGAAAACATTCTGTGCCATATGAATATATCCCTCATTTAAGAAACAGATTGGGTTTATTTACATTTCTGAAGAAAAAAGATACCCTTCCCCCACCCCTAACCCTAACTCTAACCCCAACCCTAAAATAGATTGAAATGCAATAGATCAATACTAGGGTCATAATTATGGGTGACAATTTCATATGACACCGCTAGAAAAAACTGCTGTTCAAACTGAAAAGATCCGATTATAATACTATTCATGTATAAGAAACCCCCATATTTTTTAAACCTAATTTTCGACAAAAAAAAGAAAAAAAAGAAAAGAATAAGGAGTTCCTTATACTCGTTAAAATACGGTAATCTTTTCTCTACGACTCTCAACACATTTGTAATACTGATTCTTTATGACTGGGTACAAAGTAGTTAAGAAAGAGAAACAGGGAGATTGTGGTGTTCATACATTACCTATTTCTTTATTACCCACTAGGGGCTGAACACAGAGGGGACAAACAAGGACAGACATAGGTATTAAGTCAATTACATCGACCCCAGTGCGTAACTGGTACTTAATTTATCGACCCCGAAAGGATGAAAGGCAAAGTCGACCTCGGCGGAATTTGAACTCACAACGTAACGCAGACGAAATACCTATTTCTATTTCTTTACTACCCACAAGGGGCTAAACACAGAGAGAACAAACAAGGACAGACATAGGTATTAAGTCAATTACATCGACCCCAGTGCGTAACTGGTACTTAATTTATCGACCCCGAAAGGATGAAAGGCAAAGTCGACCTCGGCGGAATTTGAACTCACAACGTAACGCAGACGAAATACCGCTAAGCATTTCGCCCGGCGTGCTAACGTTTCTGCCAGCTCGCCGTGTGTTAAAATACTTCGCGATGTTTGATGGTTTCCACCAAGAATTGAACCCGCGTCGCAGATTAGAATTACCTGCATGCAGGGATTTGTGGACGACTAAAGAAAATACTAATAATACGAAAGGTGAAACGGCGGAGGAGTTCATTTCATATAACTTTTTTGAACAAGAAAAAAAGAAAGAAAAGGTCATGTGAGTATTTGCATAATTTCCATTGTTTTTTGAGGGGATATATGCAAAACGATGCCAGAACAGTATCAACAGATTTCGGACTGAGGCAATTTCATTTTTTTCGTGTAAGTTGGTCTAGAGTTGACAAAAGAAGTATGTCTCTTGAGAGAAACGATTCTGAAGAAAATAACCCAATGGAGAATTTGAACAGTGAACCAAGCGTGAACAATTTATCACCAACAGCGAATGAGAGGCCACGTCGTCTGTCATTCATCAACAATGAGGAAAACATAGAAATGACGGCGTTAAGAGGTCAACACAACGATCAAGATCCGAACCCACAGCGAAATACCATTATCGGGACTCACTGGTTCTATCTGCTTAATTACCTGGTGTTGTCTGTGTTGAGTTTATCTTGCAGCATCGTACATATACTGAAAGTATTCCACCACGTTCCAGATGACATATTTTCGTATCTGAGTGTCGCTTTAGACCTGGTTATAGGCGTCTGTTCGCTGATAATCTTCTGCATCGTTATCCCGTTTTCCAGACGCAGAGCAATTTTACCAAATCGCCGACTCGTCTTGTGTCTCTTCTGTA
Source organism: Octopus sinensis (assembly GCF_006345805.1). Taxonomy (NCBI): domain Eukaryota; kingdom Metazoa; phylum Mollusca; class Cephalopoda; order Octopoda; family Octopodidae; genus Octopus; species Octopus sinensis. The sequence continues at coordinate 44,203,051 of NC_043014.1, read as the reverse complement.
CCTTTTGTAATCTGGTGTCGGCTTCCATCGTTTTCGGTTTGCGGAATGACTGGATTACAATCGCCGTCCTTATCATTAGTATCATGCTTTTGATCCTGTTGTGTATACCGAGGTTGATATCGAATTTTTTAGCTGTCCAAGTTTCGTAACTTCGCCCCTTTCTACATGCAATCGTTCACGCTTCTTTTTAGTACTTTTCAATGTAGATGGCTATAACTTTTAAATATTTTTATTGCTTTAAAAACATAATTGCAGATAAAATGCAACTTAAAATTTTAATTACAGAGGAGTATTAGAGATTTAATTTTAATTTTTCAATAATTGTAATATCTTCTCTACATTATATTTTACTTGATTCAGTCATTAGACTGCGCTCATTCTGGAGCACCACATTATACTTATTTTTAAAGCCTAGTACTTATTCCAACGGTCTCTTTAGCCGAACCGCTAAGTTACGGATGCGTAAACAGATCGACTCTAGTCGTCAAGCGGTGGTGACACACACTACGGGCTTCTTTCAGTTTCCGTCTACCAAATCCATTCACGAGGTTTTGGTCGGCCCGAGATTATAGTAGACACTTTCCCAAGATGTCACGTCGTGGGACTGAACCCGGGACCAAGTGGTCGAGAAGCGAACTTCTTACCATACAGCGACGTGAATTTTTACGTCCTGAATTTCACAGGAAATCGGTAACACTTCGCATAAAGTAAGAAATGCCTACCACACAAAACCCAGAATCCAAATCCACCTGTAACCAATCTAATAAACCCCAAGAACCAACATTATACAGAGATGGAAGAATTCCTTGTTCGAACCGTCCGAATTCCTGTCTTCGTACTACAGGTAGACCCTCCAAAATCATTTTTACCGATGCAAACTATCACTCATTTCTTCAGATCGCTCACGGCAGCACAAGGTTTTATCTGCAAATGTTAGTTAGTTAGTTAATTTTTTGGCTCAAAAAGCAAAAAGTAAGGCCTTGTAGGGGGACATGGAGTTATGTACAGGGAGGGTGTTCATGCAAAGAGTTCAGGCCATTTGTGGTCAAGGGAGACTTTGAACCGAGCGGTCGTCGGCATCTTCACTATCTCGTCCAGCAGCTTATTCCACGGTTCCGCAACCCGGACGGAGAAAGCCCCTCTCCTTCGATTGAGATGAAATCGTCGCAGATAGAGCTTTTCAGAATGACCCCGCAGCCGACGCTCTGGAGCAGGAGTGAAGAACAGCTCTTTCGAGAGGTTACACTTTCCGCTTATGATGTTGTGAGCAAGAATGAGATCACCACGGCGTCGTCGAAGCGCTTTACGTCTGACATCAAGAAATTTTGCTCTGATAATCTCAAAACACCTTGTAATGATACTTTGAATGGACATTACTTTCTGGAACGATAGTGTTCATAATTTCCAAGGGCATTAGAACCATTTGTGAAATTTTTATTTTTGTTTCCACACTAAAAATTGAAACCACGTTGTGAATTCGAATGTCCTGCATGCAAGACCGACTGGAGAAAGAAAAATGTGTAAAGTAGAAACTACGAAACAATTCAATTAAGATGATTAATTTTCATTGAAAATAAAGGAAATCAGTTTAACCCCACACCCTATTGTTTCTTCCGAATAAATACAAAACCCTGGTCAAACGTTGAGACAAATTTTTTCATGTACTTTGCATTTGAAATCCGAGAGAAAAAAAAATCTTTAGAAATAAGAGACGATTCTGTAAGAACTGTTAGAAATGACCCTGGGACGTATATCAACAAAAATACAAGTACCTACATCTTACTAAGAGCATTGAATGATTTGTGACAATCACTCTCTTAATAGTACTCCATCTTGTGGTAAGAGAGCTTCAGTCAGTGATCAGAGCTATGCAGCAAAGGCAACGTCGTCCCATCTAGTCTCTCCCCCATTCCCAGTGTCGCATCAGGGACTGACATCTAAAAGCAGGGAGAAATAGCGAACGTCAGACGTTCCAAAAATGAATACATGAAATTCTTTCAACTAAAATTGGTACCTTTGCAGCCCAATAATTCCAGTGAAATTGGTAACACGACGTCTGTTGAAAAAATGTGAATCAATTCTCTTTGGTTAACACAGCAACGACTTACGTGACTGTCTGTAAAGCCAATAAAAAAAAAAAAAAAAAAAAATGGGGAAATGTACCGCTATAGATTTTTTTTTAGTACTATAATTAACTTAAGCCTTTGACTATTCAAAATGGCGGTGGTGAGTGAAATGTGTAATTCTTTTTTTTTTAACTAAGTCTGTAACGCTTTCACGTGACTAGTGGAAGGGGAAAGGTGAAAGTAAAAAGAGGGAAAGGAGTATTGAGTATTATAAATCTATAAAATTATGCATAAAGTATAACAAAGTGTGTGTGTATGTTTTTCACCGTGACCGACCAGGCTATCAGATGTTGGTACACATCGCTGGTCCCAATGCGCTTCGCATTGTTTTAGCTAAGCGAGCAGGCCAACAGAAGAAAGAGTGAGAGAAAGTTGCGGCGAAAGAGTACTCGCCAGCACCCCCTGCCGGAGCCTCGGGGAACTTTAGATGTTTTCGCTCAATAAACACACACAACGCCCGGTCTGGGAATCGAAATCGCGATCCTCCGACCGCGAGTCCGCTGCCCTAACCACTGGGCCATTGCGCCTCCATGTGTATGTATATATATATATATGTATGTATATATATATACTTTTACTCTTTTACTTGCTTCAGTCATTTGACTGTGACCATGCTGGAGCAAATCGACTCCAGGATTTATTCTTCGCAAGCCTAGTACTTATTCTATCAGTCTCTTTTGTTGAAACCTCTAAGTTACAGGACATAAACACACCAGCATCGGTTGTCAAGCGATGTTGGGGGGACAAACACACACACACACATGTATATATACGACGGGCTTCTTTCAGTTTCCGTCTACCAATTTCACTCACAAGGCTTTAGTCAGCCCGAGGCTATAGTAGAAGACATTTGCCCAAGGTTCCACGCAGTGGGACTGAACCCGGAACTATGTGGTTCGTAAACAAGCTATATAAAGTGCATTAAGCAATCATCGTATTCCAATTTCCTTCCCCTTGTGTGATTAGCAGATTAGCGACTATTTTTTTTATACAGACACGACACAGGCGACGTTTTCAGATTTTTTTCTTTTTTTGGATAATCTTTTCAGAAACAACCTAATAAGTTTACCATTAATTCCATGAAATATTCACGGATCCCGCTAGCTAGTGTCATTTTTATTATTTCATAAATTTTTTTTCTTTTAACTTATTACTACTAATAAGATATATTTATAAATTACAGAAAAACTTGTGAGGTTTCTGTCAAAGGAGATATTAATGTATGAGCAATTGTGATTTTTGTATGTGCGTGTGTATGTGTTAGGGAACACATGTAAATCTCGGATGAACACGTGGCTCCAAGCTATATACGTGTTGTTATCTGTGACTAGACAGTGAAATTTTGTTCTGTGTAAATTGATTTTATATCGCGCGAGGCGTTTGCCTCTACGTGTGGAAACCTTCCGAAGAAGGTGAATTGACCCTCTAGTCATGGCGACTTACGCGGGGGTCACGGGAAAAAAAAATGATTCGTCGATAATCGTGAAGGATGTTTTCTTTGAGAAGAGTAAACTCAAAGAATATGAAAAGCTCTTCAGAAGGGAGGGTGATAGCGTGAAGCTAATCCCCCCCGCGAAAGCAAAAGAGGACAAGGAAAGCAAGACAGTGACGTATAGAACCCAAGACAAAAATACGAAGAAGCTGGCTAGAGTGGAGATAGCCGAAATTGAAAAATGTCTGGGAGACATAATGCAAAAATCGACCTATGTGAGTAGAGGCAAGAAATTTGGTACGGTGGAGGTGAGATGTGCAACGGAAGAAATTGCAGCCTCACTGGCTTCCACTGTACTAAGAGCCGAAAATTTTACAATGTGGCCCTCATACAAGGGAAGAAGAGGGTCCGGGTTAAAATCCCGAATATACCCCCAGAAATAAAAACAGAGTGGCTGGCAACAGCTATTCTGGAGCAGCAGAAGAGGAAGTGGAGGTGGAATCCTTTAAGGAGTCCAACGCAGTAAACTGGAGAGGATATGGGGTAGAACTGTGTTTGATGGCCACAAAAGAGACATTGAAAGGTTCCCCTACAGAATAGAAATCGAAGACGAGAAAACCCTCAGTGTAATTGCAGAGGGAAGAAAGCCAAACTGCTACTTGTGCGGGACAAGGGGGCACATTAAAAAAGAGTGCCCGCTATACGAATTCATAGCGGAGTACGAGCAGGAACTTGAAGAAAGGAAGAATACGGTAAATGAAAAAGAAAACATAGAAAAGGAGACAAAACAACAAGAGAAAGGAAATAATAAGTCAACGAAAGAAAAAGAAATAAAAGAAAAGAAAGAAATAGAACCAAAACAGAGTCAGGAAAAGAAAAAGGAAAAAGAAACAACAGGAAAAAAACAAGAGAAGGAAGAAGAAAGAAAAGAAAGCAAAAAGAGAGAAAGAGAGAAACAAAGAGAGGAGAACAAGGAAGAAATAAGCCCGAAAAGAAAAACGAGGGAAAACGTAGGACGGAAACAAGATTACTACAAGTTAATAACCTTCCATTTCAGCCCTGAAATGAAGGAATTGACATGTAGTACGGAGGGACATGTGTGGGTCAACAGGATGACTGATCAGTGGCAGGAGACTGCTCTGATCCCCGAAGAAAGAGTCGCTGAGTTCCTCAGAGCTGCCGGAGAGAGTGTAATTTTTTACACGGGTGTTCGAATGAAAGAGCGGCTGCCTGAGGGCTCAGTGATTGACTTTAGAGACTTGAAAGGTATTATGGAATACGTATAAAATTGTGAGAAGAGAGAGAAGAAAGAAGAGAAAAAAGAAAATATTGTGAAATATATGTGACGAAAATGTAACCTCTCGATTTCGGGGATCGAGTGGGCATTTACATCTCATTGTAAATATTCTTTCATATGTCATTTTTTACTTTTATTTTTTTCCTTTTCTTGTCATTTCGCTTTCTTATTTTAAGTTCCTCGATTGTATTGTCCCCTCTATGTTCGCCCCTTGTGGGTAGTAATAAAATCACATGTAAATCTCGGAGAAAGGATTAGAACTTCCACTAAATTGGTTGTAGCTGAAAAAACTGCAAAAATTTGGTAAAAGCATATCACAATTGGTTGCTGAATATAAAAAGGACAAACAAGGAACATATATATTTCTTTACTGCCCACAAGGGGCTAAACATAGAGGGAACAAACAAGGACAGACAAAGGGATTAAGTCGATTACATCGACCCCAGTGCGAAACTGGTACTTTATTTATCGACCCCGAAAGGATGAAAGGCAAAGTTGACCTCGGGGACAAGGAACATATAAGGGTCAGACACACTCTTTACAAAAGATTAAAAACGAATAGGTTTATAGATATGTATGACGGATAATGTGAGGTTAAAAATATAGATGTTAATTTATCACTGTTTTACAGGTTAGCGAACTAACCCGCTGGTTGGTTTCCTTTTTTGGTAATCATTTCCGTCCTTTTATGTATGAAGAAGCACTCCGTCGGTTACGACGATGAGGGTTCCGGTTGATCCGATCAACGGAACAGCCTGCTCGTGAAATTAACGTGTAAGTGACTGAGCACTCCACAGACACGTGTACCCTTAACGTAGTTCTCGGGGAATATTCAGCGTGACACAGAGAGTGACAAGGCCGGCCCTTTGAAATACAGGTACAACAGAAACAGGAAGTAAGAGTGAGAGAAAGTTGTGGTGAAAGAGTACAGCAGGGATCACCACCATCCCCTGCCGGAGCCTCGTGGAGCTTTTAGGTGTTTTCGCTTAATAAACACTCACAACGCCCGGTCTGGGAATCGAAACCGCGATCCTATGACCGCGAGTCCGCTGCCCTAACCACTGGGCCATTGCACCCCCTTTTATGTATATATATACACGTAAGATATTTATTTCGATCGCATTTGGAATATATAAATATATATGATTACATTTTTATCTCTAATACATTTGGGATCTTTTCCTTTTGAACGGCAGATGTCAACACAATTTCTAGTTAACTAAACACTTTTAAACTTCGTATACTGGTAGAATGTGTTTATAAAACATCATTTTCTCTTGGTTTTATTGAGAAAATTCTATAGTTCGTAAGATATTTCGTCTGAAAATCCGAGCATTTCGGCAATTTTAACTAATCGATTACCTCCATCCAACTAAAATCATTTGCTGCGTCTAAAACTGAGACAACATCCTGTAACTAACCCTAAACCTCCCCCCTAACCCTAAATTTTTTTTCTTAATTGTTAAATTAATTTAATTCCATTGTTTTAGTTTTTTTTACACGTGTGACAATTAAATTAATTTAACAATTAAGAAAAAAAAATTAGGGTTACGGGGGAGGTTGAGGATTAGTTACAGGATGTTGTCTCAGTTTTAGATGCAGCAAATGATTTTAGCTCAAAAGAGAGCATAGGATTTGTTAAAATTCGAAAAATTAAACTACGTTAAACAAACAAATTACAATTTTCTCAAGAAAGCCAAGAGAAAAAAATGTTTTATTTTGACACATTCTACCAGTATACGAAGTTTTAAAGTGTTTAGTTAACTAGAAATTGTCTGCCGTTCAAAAGGAAAATATCCTACATTTGAACTGAAATAACGATTTTAAGTTATTATTAAGTAAAACAAATGCTTCCAAATGCAAACAAAATATATATTTACACACTTCAAACACAAACGAAACATTTACAGGAGGAAAAAATGTCTTTATTTAAACAAAAAAAAATTGCCGACTTAGAATCCTTCATGTTCAATATTTTTTTTGAAGCATCATCGAAAAATGTTATGATATTTGAATTCCAATATCTTTATGTTTACACTTTAAGGTCGGCTTACAATCTTGAAAGTTATACGTGTTTAATGCTATACACATAAGCGTTAGAATTTATCATTTTAGGGAAATCAGAGAAGCGGGTGGTGGGATGTGAACAGTGCAAGAGTAATCCGAAACCGGGATCAGGCTACTCCCGGGTGGAAAGTTGAAATGTGGTGGTGGGTAACGAAGTTTTTATACTGAGAAAGATATTTCTAAATTTACCTATAAAGGTTTTACATAGAGGGGACATTACAAGGACAGACAAGGGACATTCAGGGTACAAACTCGCTTCTTACATACAGTGTGAAAAACCGGATGGATTTACATATATTGTGAATGAGGGTTTATACTGATAAAGAACCGCCACAGGCAAAAGAGATAAATAGTTTGGGAAGTAACGTTGCTCTTGCAGCATAGCCCCGATCACTAGTTTGAGCTCGCTTGCCACAAGGTAGAGTACGATTAAGAGAATAGTATGGACATAAAATCATTCAAGGTTTTTAGTGAAATGTAGGTACTTGCAATATGTTAATGTACTTCGTTGGGGTATAAGCTCCAACATAATCGTTTGTTATTTCTGAGGAAATTATCTTCCTTATATACTTTAAACGAAATGAAAAACTTTCTCGGATCTTTTCGGTTTGAACGGCAGTTTTTAACAATTTCCTCGTAACTAAAAAATTTTAAACTTCGTATACTGGTAGAATGTGTTTATAAAACATCTTTTTCTCTTGGCTTTATTGAGAAAATTCTATAGTTTGTAAGATATTTGTAGTTTTTTCTTCTTCAATTTCTACCAATCAGTGACGTCTATTGAGGTAAAAAAAAAAAACATTCTGTGCCGTATGAATATGTCCCTCGTGTAAGAAACAGATTGGGTTTATTTACATTTCTGAAGAAAAAAGGATACCCTTCCCCCACCCCTAACCCTAAAACAGATTGAAATGCAATAGATCGATACTAGGGTCATAATTATGGGTGACAATTTCATATGACACCTCTAGAAAAAAACTGCCGTTCAAACTGAAAAGATCTGGTACTTGCAATGTTAATGTACTTCGTTGGAGTATAAGCTCCAACATAATCGTTTGTTATTTCTGAGGAAATTATCTTCCTTATATACTTTAAACGAAATGAAAAACTTTCTCCACTTCAACATTTAACCATGTTTTGTAGTAGGGAGACAATTGGTTTCCTTGTTTTTGTAATTTATAAGAAGAAAAAATTATCGTCTTAAACGAACTATTCTTCACTTTTCTTTCTGTAGTCAATCACAGTTGCTTGCATGCAAGACGTTCGAATCCGACTCGTTTTCTATTCAAAGTTCAACTGCCATTGAAAATTTATTCCTTGAAAATGAAAATTATATGAACGCTATATCCTTTATCCTTCCAGTATCTTATCAAAGAAATGCGTGTTTGAGGCTATCAAAGTAAAATGTCAACTTTTAGACACCAGTCGTGAAGAACTTCATTAGAAGACAATAAGTGGTGACATATCTTCGTACGAAGAAACTAGTGATGGTTTGCGTCAGTTAAAAATTATTTCTTAACGATCTGTCTGCAGAATGGCGATGGGAATCTTGACCTTTCCGCAGTAGTAGCTATTCGGATGTGTTATGAGATCTGTTGTAAGTCGGTCTATGTTCATGTAATAGGCATATTAGGATTAAAATCATACATTTCTTATACTATGTAAAGTGTTAAAAATTTTCTGTAAAGTTCAGGGTGAAAAAAATTCAATATGACATGGATAAAAATTGACAATGAAATTAAAGAATTTTAAAATTAATAAAATGGAAAGAAAATTAATCTGTAACAGCGTAGCCACTGTTATTAGGTCACGTTTTATCTACAATTATTAAAAATAAACTGAAATATTTAAAATTTATGACAGACTACACAGAAAATAATGATGAAAGAAACCAGAGAGATCGAATGTATCAAGTCGAAGTTGGTTATAGATTTTAAAGCACTGTAAAATTCGATCTTGTGCCCGGTAGAGTAAACAGAACCAAAAGTATGATACTACTGACAAGAACAACCGACATTATCCAATCGTAATGATAATAGAAGATTATGGTTGAAGACACCAGGTTGAATAAAGTACATAGGAGACAGTGGACAAGAGAGCGATTTGGGAAAACCGTTCTTCGCTTGGAAGCCGGGAAAACAATGAAGAGGATTGCCAACGAGTTGCACAATATAACTATGTCGAGAATAAAACTCCAAATCTCAGTCATATTTTTAAAATTGCGAACGATTTGCAACAGATATACAATGCCACAGGATAGACAGACCAAACCCAACACTAAATAACCGACTATATAGAGCCAGTGGAGATTAGAATACTTGTTATTTTGTTGTTGGTTTTGTGGAGATTCTCCTGGCGCAGTCATTTCTATGTTTTCCTCACTACCGAGATAGGAAGAAAATGACGAACGACGTATTGGCCTCCTATCCCCTGGGTATATTATTATATGGTTCCGAGTTGGATCAAAGCTCAAAATATCCATAGGGTCATCTCCATCAGTTGTTTCAGAATCCACCATTGTTCCAAAATATCCCATTCTTTCATAATAATCTAGTAGTTCAGCGCCTTCTAGCCGTTCAGCGTCTTCTAACCGTTCAGCGTCTTCTAACCGTTCAGCGTCTTCTAACCGTTCACCGCCTTCTAGCCGTTCACCGCCTTCTAGCCGTTCACCGCCTTCTAGCCGTTCACCGCCTTCCAGCCGCTCAGCGCCTTCCAGTCGCTCAGCGCCTTCCAGTCGCTCAGCGTCTTCTAGCCGTTCAGCACCTTCCAGCCGTTCAGCGCCTTCTAGCCGTTCAGAACCGTCTAGTCTTTCGGAATCATCTGTTCTTTCAAAGTCTTCTATTCTTTCTGAACCCTCCATTATTTCTTGGGACATATTCTTTTGCCGATTTGAAGCCAACTTACATGAAAAATTTCCTCTCTCCGAAATAGCAACACTTCATCATGTTTAGGATTTATTGCTGAAGAAACGATTAAAATGCAACTGTATTTCGCCTTGTATTAAAAAAAAAAGTGACCTTAAATAAACTCTTCCATCAGTTTCGACTTTCATCTTTTTTATTTTCATTAATTAATCAAAATTTCTTGCATGCAAATCATTCAAATCCACGATACGGTTTCAGTTCTTTGTTGACGATATCAAACTTCACTTACGCTTCAAGATGCCGTTTGAAATATATAAACACTACATCCTCTCACTTTCCCTTTCTTAATAAAGTCTGTGTTCTTAGGCACAAGAATCAATATTATAAATGTTTTTGAGAGTTGCAGAGCAAAAGGCAAAGTCGTGACAAGCGGCAAACACCTCCTGGTTTCAATTTCAAGACTGGAAACATTTCATGTCATGTTTTATGGCTTAGTAAAAGAGTAACATTATTTTATTAAGCATAATTAAATCTCAGAGTGAGATTGAAACAGTAATCGCTCGATAATGTAAAGTATAGAAGCCATCTTATCATGGCTAACCACATTGGGGAGGGGGTGTTACTGTAGCTTTATAGCCCCAAGAGATCGTCGTCTCTAGCTGGCTTTAGACGCCATATCAGTGCCCTTGAAGTATTTGCAAAGGGATGGCCTCCCTTTGCAAATACTTCAAGGGCAGAGACGACGATCTATTGGGGCTATAAAGCTACAGTAACACCCCCTCCCCCAATGTGGTTAGCCATGATAAGATGGCTTCTATACTTTACATTATTTTATTAAATTTGCCATAAAGGCAATATACAGAGGGGACACTACAACACATGTGGGGACATATAACAATTAAAAAATAAAATATGATATAATGAATGAACATGAAAATGCACATGAAGAACAAATTAAAATATGATAATATGAATAATATCTGAAAATGATAGTAAAAAAGTAACATTTTCTTTATTTGTCTATTGAGGACTTATATAGAAGGGGACGAACAAGGACATCACAACATAAAACGATGTTACAATCTCTCTCTATCCGCTCAGTCGAAGTCGACTCTCGGTTACTCCATGGATCAGTGTCCTCCAGTCAGTTCTATCCTGGGCCGCTTCCTTCAGATTGGTCATGTCCATTCCGTTATCTCTCCTGATGGTGTCAAGCCAGCGGGTTCTTGGTCGGCCTCTTCCTCTCTTGCCACTGACCATTCTGAGCATGATGTCCTTCTCCAGGGATTCTCTCCGCATAATATGACCGTGGATCAGTGTCTTCCAGTCAGTTCTATCCTGGGCCGCTTCCTTCAGACTGGCCATGTCCATTCCGGTATCACTCCTGATAGTGTCAAGCCAGCGGGTTCTTGATCGGCCTCTTCCTCTCTTGCCACTGACCATTCCGAGCATGATGTCCTTCTCCAGGGATTTTCTCCGCATAATATGACCGTAATGTGCCAATCTACGCTTGGTGATCCCAGATTCTAGCGACATTTTCGGCCTTATCTGCTTAAGAACTTCTCCATTGGTGAGCCTCGCTGTCCATGGAATCCGCAAAAGTCTTCTCTAAATCGGTATAAATTCAAAAAATAAAGCGAAATTTAAAAATTTTATAAAATTCGGAAATCGATAAGAATATATAATTGATATGAAATCGAATGATTAGAGTTCCAATCAATCGACCGGTTCTTTTCACTTTTGTTTTTTTCCTTTTTTCCCCCCCTTTCGGACTGGCTACACCGGCTCGGCACCTTCCTCTCGCATCATTCTTACGACAGGCGTCCATCTTTTCCCGAACATACCTTGAGACAGGAATTTCCTCTCCAGACGGATCTTACTCCTCAGGTGATAGTTGAAAAAAACTAATCAACCCGCGCCCGGACATGAATTTACCTGTCTCAATTCCTCTTCTACGCGTCGTCCATACTGGGTAAAAAAGTAACGACCGTAACGCTTTTCAAGGTGACATTGGTGACACGAAAGAAGAAAAGTATTCCCAGACGCAGGGGTGGCTGTGTGGTAAGTAGCTTGCTTCCCAACCACATGGTTCCGATTTCAGTCCCACTGCGTGGCACATTGGGCAAGTGTCTTCTACTAGAGCCTCGGACCGACCAGTGAGTGGATTTGGTAGACGGAAACTGAAAGAAGCTCGTCGTATATATGTATATATATATATATGTATGTGTGTGTATATTTTTGTGTGTCTGTGTTTGTCCCCCTAGCATTGCTTGACAACCCACATTTTGCGGTGCAGTTTAACCAAAACCGGGTATCTTATAGTCGTGATTCATATCGATCCCTTCTGGGTATTAGCGCGCGTATACGATGAGTCTACGATTTAAAAAAAAAATTACCATCATTTTTTTCCATTTTAATGCATTTTTTCGCTATTATAAAAGGGAAGTAACTCTCTAAAAATGTCTACGGTGAGTCAACGATTTTTAAAAAATTTACCATCATTTTTTTTCCATTTTTTTGCTATTTTTTGGCTATAACTCTCTAAAAATGCTTATATAGTTATTTCCCTTACAAACCCGAGCAACGCCGGGCGATACTGTTCGTATCTGATAAAAAGAAATTGGATAATTACGAGGATAAAGTGAAATACTTCGAAATTAAAATGAACAAAAAAGAAATACTATTTATGATAAGTTCTGGTAATTTGAAAACAAACAATAATATTAATGTATCAGACTATTATAAAATGTTGAGTGGAGGCGCAATGGCCCAGTGGTTAGGGCAGCGGACTCGCGGTCATAGGATCGTGGTTTCGATTCCCAGACCGGGCGTTGTGAGTGTTTATTAAGCGAAAACACCTAAAAGCTCCACGAGGCTCCGGCAGGGGATGGTGGTGATCCCTGCTGTACTCTTTCACCACAACTTTCTCTCACTCGTACTTCCTGTTTCTGTTGTACCTGTATTTCAAGGGGCCGGCCTTGTCACTCTCTGTGTCACGCTGAATATCCCCGAGAACTACGTTAAGGGTGCACGTGTCTGTGGAGTGCTCAGCCACTTACACGTTAATTTCACGAGCAGGCTGTTCCGTTGATTCGGATCAACCGGAACCCTCATCGTCGTAACCGACGGAGTGCTTCCATCCATTCCACCGTGAGTCAAGGTGGGCCGTCGAGTTTGGTTGTAAAATCCATTACTGTATCTGTATAATCACTCGTGTAGAACAATAAAGCAAAGTATCGCCGGGAAAAGTGCACATATTTCTTTGGAAACGAGTACTCGTATCCATCCTGCTCATGAAACATTGACATTAGAAGCAATTAAGGCGACGAGCTGGCAGAAACGTTAGCACGCCGGGTGAAATGCTTAGCGGTGTTTCGGCTGCCGCTACGTTCTGAGTTCAAATTCCGCCGAGGTCAACTTTGCCTTTCATCCTTTCGGGGTCGATAAATTAAGTACCAGTTACACACTGGGGTCGATGTAATCGACTTAATCTCCTTGTCTGTCCTCTCTGTGTGTAGCCCCTTGTGGGTAGTAAAGAAATAGGTATTTCGTCTGCCACTACGTTCTGAGTTCAAATTCCGCCGAGGTCGACTTTGCCTTTCATCCTTTCGAGGTCGATAAATTAAGTACCAGTTACGCACTGGGGTCGATATAATCGACTTAATCCCTTTGTCTGTCTTTGTTTGTCCCCTCTATGTTTAGCCCCTTGTGGGTAATAAAGAAATAAGAAACATTGACATTAGAAGCAATTTGATAACGTTAGCTATGAATTGAAACCGTTTCGTAGCTTACAATGATCTGCATTCATGAAATTTTGATCGACCAAAGAAAATAGAAAGACCCAAGACGAAACGATGGAATAGTTTATTTAAGATTAAGGGTGTTCGCGAACGAAAGAAAGAAAATAGAGGTTGTAAATTTGGAATGGATAGAGGAAGCCCTGAGAAGATCGGAGGAGGAAATCATTTTTCTGACTCGAGGATCGAAGCACGGTACTGTAGTGGTACATTTTAAAAGTGAGACTGCAGCGAGGAAGATGGCGGTGAAGACAGTGAAGTCAGAAAAGGTAACACTTTTATCAATGTACTTGAATAGAAGGATTACACGAGTAAGGGTGGAGGGAGTGCCACCAAACGTTGAGGCTGAGTGGATTGTGGCGGCTGTGATCAGCGGCCACGAGGAGAAAGTGGATATTCTCCATGCCTCGGTCAAGACCGAGGGCTGGAGAGGCGTAACAGTGGAGCTGAACGTGCAGGCGGAGAACGAGGTGCTGGTGGACCTGGCGGAAAGCATTAAATTGGGAGACGTGATTATGAGAGTGTGGGTGGAGGGCAGAGCTCCACGTTGTTACAAGTGTGGCCTGAGGGGCCACATAAGAGCCTTCTGCCCTCCCCCACCAAGAGAAAAGGAAATCGTTGAGGAAGCTCCAAAAGAGGAGGCCCCAAAAGAGGAAGAAATTAAAGAGAAGCAGACGGAAAGGGAAACGACAGAGGAGGAGGAGATGCAAAAAGAGTGTGAGGAGGGCAGAAAGAAGAGAAAAGGAAAGAAAAGGAAAAACTGTGCGAAGCCCCAACCCACCCCAACACCACCCACACCCTTGGAGACCCATCCTGCCCCTGCAAACAGCAATACCACCCACTCCCCGCCTACAAGAAAAACGAAAACAGACACACAGAACATACAAAAGCCCCAGTCCTACTTTTTATGTGTTGTGAGGAAGGGGGATACCGAGAACGCAAGAAGGCTTTTTGAAGACAATGTATGGCAAGAGTATGAAGACGGTAGCTATGCGGTGTTCGATTTTGAACTTATGGGCTCTTTGATGAGCAAGTGTAATGAACTACGTATAAATTGTTTTTCAGCATATATGAAGGATGATATGATAGAGAGGTATGAAAGAGAAATGAAAGGTGAGGTGAAAGACTTTGGAATCGTGATAGGAAACGGAAAGGTAAGTGATGCTGGCGGAGGGGGCCGTTAGCATCGCTTTCATGTGATCATTTTTTCATTTTAACATTCATTTATTCATAATTTTAATCGCATTGTTTTGTGTCTCCCATGTTTTGTAATGTTCCCTCTTCGTGGCCCCTAGTGGGTAATAAAGAAATATAGTGTCGTTTTTTTTTAAGTAACAAATACAAAACATAGGCAACTGCTAATATTGAAGAGCGAGAGGGGGAAACTTTTCATTCAGATGGCTTCAAATCAGCAAATGGACGATGTATACGAAGAAAACCAGCAAACGGAAAATATATACGAAGAAATAATGGAGAACCCGGAAAGAACTAATCCAGTTAATTCTGTGGACAACGAAGGTATTTCTGTGGACAACGAAGGTATTTCTGTGGACAACGAAGGTAGTTCTGTGGACAACGAAAGTAGTTTTGTGGACAACGGAGGTAGTTCTGCAGATAATGAAGATAATTATACGGATGATGAAGATAATTATGCAGATAGTTCTACGAGTAATTATCTAATTATGGACAATTCGCTACGGAGATCGAATGAATCGGGCAGTGATTATCTAGATATGGACAATTCGCGACTGACATCAAATGAATCGGGCAGTGATTATCTAGATATGGACAATTCGTTACGGACATCGAATGAAGCGAGGGGTAATTATCTAGTTGTGGACAGTTCGCTACAGACATCGAATGAAGCTAGGGGTAATTATCTAGATATGGACAGTTCGCTACAGACATCAAATGAAGCTAGGAATAATTATATAAATATGGACAATTTGCTACGGCCATCGAATGAATCGAGGACAACACGTCGCCTATCACTAACTTCCATCGATGAAAACCTAGAAACGACCACGCCGGGAGGATCTCAACAACAGCAACAACAACAACAAGAACAACAGCAACAAGAACAACAACAACCGCAGCATCAACAAAACCAACAACACACTACCACTTATTATCGTTTGCCCGGTTTCTTGATGTTCAGCTACATACTGCTGTCGTTATTTTGTTTATATTCCAGTATCATGTGTTTAGTGCAGCTTGCAAAGTCTAATCTAGACACTGCAGAGTACTGGACAATTGTTCTGCACGCCGTTATTGGCGCCAACTCGTTGGCAGTTCTCTGCTTCGTCTATCCGTTTTCGAAACCAACCCCAGGTATCTCGAAAATAAGATATGCTCACTGCATCCTATGTGCCACACTTAGTGTGTTGTCTGCTAGCATAATCATTTATATACATTATGACTGGATTATTCTGTCCGTTTTAATCGGTAGTGCCATACTGTTGATTCTGTTGTGTGCACCGAGGTTGGTTACGAATTTTTCAGCTGTTTAAAATCTGTAACGAACTTCAACTTTCTCGATTCGATCGTTCCTGATTTTTAAATTTACTTTTAGATGTACTTCGTATATTATCTTTTAAAATATTTTAATTGCTTTTAAAAATAATTGTAAATAAATTTAAATACAAACGAGACATTTCAATTAGTGACTGCTCTGACAAAGATGACTTTAATAATTGTAATTTCTTGGTCATATTATAGTAGCTTCACACCGTGGACTTTGCAGGAAAACGAGTACGATTTTTACATGATGTAAGATATGATTGTGGGATCGAATACTAAAATGCTACCCACAGAAAACCAAATTTGTATATAACGAATCGAATAAAACTTGCGAATTGCTACGATAATGAAATTCTTCACTCGAAATGTCCGGTAATGAAATTCTTCGCTCGAAATGTCCGGTAATGAAATTCTTCGCTCGAAATGTCCGGTAATGAAATTCTTCGGTCGAAATGTCCGGCAATGAAAGTCTTCATTCGAAATGACAGGTTTTGTTTGCTAATGAGACGCTCCACGACTGACGTATAAAAGTTGACGTTTCGCTCTGATAGTCTCAAACATCCAATATTAATTCTTTATGAATGACCATCACGATCTTTTTTTTTGGTTAATTTTTTTTTTTTAAACAGAAACTGACAAAATATTCCGTTCATAGATATCTAAGGGCATCTAAGCCCTAAGCAAAATTTCACGTCAGCTAAGAATTGAAACCGCTTAGTTGATTCCAATGTCTTAAATGCATGTAACACTTTAGTCAGTTCCTTGCCTGTCAAATTTGGCCAAAGAAATGAAAACAGGAAAGTGGAAACAATGGAATAGTTAATTTAAGATGAAAACGAAAAGCTGAATAAGGAAAGCTGTTGTTCACCACGCATCTATTCTTTCTTGGAATATTTACAAAACATAAGGCAGCGAACTTGCAGAATCGTTAGCACGCCGGACAACAGGCTTAGCGACATTTCGTCCGTCTTTACGTTCAGAGTTCAAATTCAGCCGAGGTCGACTTTACCTTTCATTCTTTCGGGGGTAAATAAAATAAATGCCAGTTGAGTACTGGGGCCAATATAATTGGCTTACCCCCTCCTCTCTGAACTTGCTGGCCTTGTGCCAAAATTTGAAACCAGTATTTACAAGACCTGGTTAAAGGTTCAGAAAATTTTCATGTCATTTGGTTTGAAATCAACAAAGGAGGATTATTTCCTTAGAAACTAATGGACGATTCTGTAAGAATTGATAGAAATAGCCCTACGAAGTATACGAACAATTCATATACTTGCAACTTAATACAAACAGTGAATGAGTTGTGTTCCTCTTTATCATAATAGCATGCCCGTGGAGGCGCAATGGCCCAGTGGTTAGGGCAGCGGACTCGCGGTCGTAGGATCGCGGTTTCGATTCCCAGACCGGGCGTTGTGAGTGTTTATTGAGCGAAAACACCTAAATCTCCACGAGGCTCCGGCAGGGATGGTGGTGATCCCTGCTGTACTCTTTCACCACAACTTTCTCTCACTCTTACTTCCTGTTTCTGTTGTACCTGTATTTCAAAGGGCTGGCCTTGTCACTCTCTGTGTCACGCTGATTATCCCCGAGAACTGCGTTAAGGGTACACGTGTCTGTGGAGTGCTCAGCCACTTACACATTAATTTCACGAGCAGGCTGTTCCGTTGATCGGATCAACCGGAACCCTCGTCGTCGTAACCGACGGAGTGCTTCCATCAAAAAAATAGCATGCCCCCTTTTCGCGGTAAGATAGCTTAAACCAATGACCAGAGCTATGCTAGAAGGGACAACATCGCTCCCCACCCATCCTGTTTTTTTTCTCTCCTCAGTGTTAATTCTGTCCTGATAGTTGCAATCATACCTGATTGGTCCAGTTATATACGACTGAATTACGAGTGTATATGACCAAAGTACGAATAGTCGAAAATCAAAATCATGCGACAGCTGTGAGCTTACAAACCAGTGGCCAGTGAAATGGACCCCTTTGAGATCAGTCGTGAATGATGTCGTCAGGACGAAGAACTACTATTTTCGAGAGTAGACACCGGGTCGCGTACAGTTTGCCGTACAGCTGCCAGCCCATCCAAAATATACCGACTTTACTAATGCATAAGAATAAGGATTTTATTCAAGTCACAAGGGCCAAATATAGAGGGGATGATACAAAATGAACACGGGGTCGGGAAGCGTATGAAAATATATAGAAATGAATAATCAAACATTTATGATAATAAAACGAATGAAAAACAAACAAAACAACACTGCAATGAAGTGGGGAGACGGTTAAGATCCTGCAAGACACGTTCCTCCACTGGACCTTTTGGTTTAATCTTTATGGTCTAGGCTCACGCAGGATCTTTCATTCGCAGCATGTATACCCCTTGCTTCCATCTTTTACCGTACGTATCCGATAACAGGCACCTCATCTCTAGCCTTATTTCCTTTCGTAGAAGGAGAACAAAGAAGTTAGCCAATCCTTGGCCAGAGATGAAGACACCTGTCACCGATCCTTTCATTCGTGTCCTCCATATAACCGCTTTCGCTATAGCGACCACTACGAGAAAACAAACCTTACCTTTTCTGTTCAGAGAGCGGGGTGGAACAATCTCTGTGACTGACTCGGACGACAACTGTATTCTCCCCAGGCGTGACAGCAGTCGTTCGTCGTAAACCCACAGCTCTGTAATTCCCGAACACTGCACAAATGTGTGCGGAACAGTTTCACTGTTCTGCCCACATCTTGGGTGAACAGGAGGCACCGTGCCCTGCGAGTTTATCATGAACTGATAAGGTTCCTCGGCAACATTGCCAGGATAGGGACCTCTGGAAGTTATCCAACGGTCCCGGCCCGAATGTCCTTTGGAACAGGTGGCTAGTTGACCATCGTCGAAGCCCTCTATAGAATGACGAGGCGGAACTCACGCTACCAGCATTACCCGTATGGCAGAGGAGCATGAGTGACTTACGACATTCGGCCTGCCAAGCACCCGACTTTGGTCTACGTTTGATCCATGGTTCGAATTCACTAAAATTAGTGAACCTAGGAAGCAACAGTTTGACGAACGGAGATCACACCCATTCACCCATCGTGTGTGTGTATATATATATATATATATATATATATTTGTGGAGACGTAAACACACCAACATCGGTTGTCAAGCTATGGTGGAGAGGACAAAGACAGAAACACAAATATATATATATATATATATATATATATATATAAACACATATATATATACATACAAATATGTATATATACATACAAATATATATATATGTGTTTGCGTGTCCGTCTTTGTCCTCCCCACCATCGCTTGACAACCGATGTTGGCGTGTTTACGTCCCCATAAATTAGCGGTTCGGCAAAAGAGACCGATAGAATAAGTACCAGGCTTACAACGAATAAGTTCTGGGGTCGATTTGTTCGACTAAAGGCGGTGCTTCAGCATGGCCGCAGTCAAATGACTGAAACAAGTAACAGAATAAAATAATATATATTAAGATTCGGGTAAAACCCTTATAGAATGTTATGCAAAGATCGTCCGCAGTTATTGGCTACCTGGTGTCATCATACAATGGCAACATCCCTGTTAATCGATATACATCAGGAATTCCATAGTATCCGTCGAGTTTATATAAATAGATAAATGAGAGAAAAGAATTTTTGACTGTAAACTGCTGTATATGACACGTGAATTTTGGGTATGCATTCTGACATGGAATGGAATGACGGTAGAATTTAACGAAGGAATTATTTAAACAATCATCTGAGGAGGTGCATCTTGCATGCATAATAGTGATTATACAGTATCTCACAAATGTAATACGGGTGTACAAATGCGTAGAAACGCTTGTAGTTATTTTAAATGTCGTTCATTTCATTTTCTTTTATGTATCTACTTCAGTGGTTCCCAACCAGGTCCCATATCACTCTTCAGAGTCCATGTAAGATTTTGTTGTTAAAAAAATGTATGTGAAATAAATTGACTGTACTTCTACAATACCGAAAATACGTAAACATTTTTTTTAGATAGAAAACCTGATAATTAATTATAAAAATATAATGGGAGTTTTTAAACATCGAATAACTATGAGGCACGTTACCCCAAGTAAAATAAGAATCAAAGGGGTCCACAAGTAGAAAATGGTTGAGAACCACCGATCTATATGCGTGTATATGTGTGCATAAATATGTTTGCTTGTGTGTGCATATACGAGGTGTGTATGAAAAGTCTTGAGCCTCAAAAAAAATATGGTACAAGGGTCAAAGGCCTTGAAGGCTCAAAACTTTTCATACGTCCCTCGTATATATATATATATATATATATATATGTCTGTGTGTGTGTAAGTATATATGTATGTATGTATATGTATGTATATATATATATATATGTATGTATGTATATGTATGTATATATATATATATATGTATGTATGTATATAAATGTATATATATATATGTATGTGTATATATATAGTATGTATATATATATATAAATGTATATATATATATATGTATAATAGATAGATGTATGTATATATATGTATGTTATATATGTATGTATATATATGTATGTATATATATGTATATATATATGTATGTATATATATGTATATATATATGTATGTATATATATGTATATATATAGTATGTATATATATATAAATTATTTCACCTCAATTGGCCCCGCTCTCTTTAACATTACACCAAAACACATTAAAACAGAAACTGACCCTATAGGGTTCAAGAAGTCTTTGGACAGAAATCCCGGATAAACCCCCTACATACCCGGATATGTCTCTGTAAACATAACTCTCTACTTGAGTGGGCCATAGTGCCCAAATTCTGACTTGAAAGACTTCACCAGGTGGTGCTATTAAGTTAGACATGGCCTGGGCCAATAATGGCCGAAACCTATCAAAGTATCAAGTATCAAAGTATGTATATATATATGTATGTATATATATGTATATATATATGTATGTATATATATGTATGTATATATATGTATGTATATATATATATATATATGTGTGTGGTGTGTATACATATGTATGTGTGTGTGGTGTGTGTCTGCGGGTGCTTCGGGGTACATGTATATATACATATAATTCTACTGTTACATCTAATAACCTTTTGGATATACACTTTTTAATATACACCTGTATTGACACTATCATTGATATTGCCTTTCCATATATATATATATATTATATGCCCTAATGTAATTTCTTCCCCAAATAAATTGCTCTTTATATTCGAGGCTCCGATGAAGCTATAACGTATTATTCAAGCACTCAACTACGAGTCCACTGCATCTGATAGCAGAAACGGATTAAGTAGATTATATCGACCCCAGTGCGAAGCTGGTATTTATTTAATCGACCCCGAAAGGATGAAAGGCAAAGTCGACCTCGGCGGAATTTGAACTCAGAACGTAGCGCCAGACGAAATATGGTTGGGATGCAAGCTTCTTATGTCACAGCCACTCCTGCTCATTTCGAGCCACTCACCCAACGAGTATCTCTGCCAAATTTGGTGAAAATCTATTCAGCCGATTTCCAGTAATTTTGTATAGACACACACACACAGACGAATTATCACAATACCATGCTTCCGTACGCAGGGTAATAAATATCCTCTACTGTAGGCAGAAGGGATCTTTTCGGTTTGAACGGCAGTTTTTAACATAATTTCAATGTAACTAAAAAATTTAAAACTTCGTATACTGGTAGAATGTGTTTATAAAACATCTTTTTCTCTTGGCTTTATTGAGAAAATTCTATAGTTTGTAAGATATTTTCTTCAATTTCTGCAAATTCAACCAATCACTGACGTCTATTGAGGTAAAAAAAAACATTCTGTGCCGTATGAATATGTCCCTCGTTTAAGAAACAGATTGGGTTTATTTACATTTGTGAAAAATAAAAGATACCCTAACCCTAAAACAGATTGAAATGCAATAGATCGATACTAGGGTCATAATTATGGGTGACAATTTCATATGACACCGCTAGAAAAAACTGCCGTTCAAATCGAAAAGATCCGGCAGAAGAATTGTGATACTTAAAAAATAAAAAAAATTCAGTCCAATTAAAAAGCGTGGGTAAGCAACGAATTGTAAGCTACACTATAATTTGCGAAAAAAAATTATCTGCGCGCAGAGTATGCATCGTCTCTCCGATGCTGCTTTTATTTTTGTGCCTAGATTACAGTCGCTTCCTAGAAATCAATTTCAGAATCACAATTTATTATTTATCTCATAAAAAATGCTATTTACAAGGCAAATTTTATTTTAATTCTCTTAAATGCGACATTTTCGTTCATTTTCACACTGGGTGTCGTTGCAGATTTCAGTTTACAATACAGGAAACCGTTGGCTCCAGTGTAGATAACCCTGTCCGTTAATCAATGATAGAAAAGATTGCATTATAACAAACGAAAATATTTTATGCTTATAGATAACATGCATATATAAATAAAATGTTCTGTTAAGCTCAGAGAGTATAATTGCAATATAGTTAAGAAATTTCGAATTTAAAAAAAATATTCACTCAGCTTAAGGATTAAATCATGATTCGTGTAGCCATATTTAAAAATGTTTCATAAACAGAGGAGTCCAGTGTAATTCATGGGCAGGAGAGGTGCAGCTGAAGTGTTATTATTATCATTATCATTATTATTATTATTATTATTATTATTATTTATGCGCCCCTTTTCTGTGGTGTATGTGTTCCCCCCAGCTGAACGGGACGCCAGTCCATCGCAGCGTTACTCAAGAAACAGGAAGAGTGAGAGAAAGTTGGGGCGAAAGAGTACAACAGGGGTCGCCACCCACCTCCTGCAGGAGCCTCGTGGAGCTTTAGGCGTTTTCACTCAAATAAACACATACAATCGAAACCACGATCCTCCGATCGCGAGTCCGCTACCCTAACCACTGGGCCATTGCGCCTCCACAAATAAATGCGCCCTTTTAAAGCCTAACCAGGCTCATGGGCCCGGTTTCTATGGCGTATGTGTTCTCCCCAGCTGGACGGGACGCCAGTCCATCGCAGCGTTACTCATTTTTGCCAGCTGAGTGGACTGGAGCAACGTGAAATGAAGTGTTTTGTTCAATAACACAACGCGTCGCCCGGTCCAGGAATCGAAACCACAATCTTACGATCATGATGCTGACACCCTAACCACTAAGCCACGCGCCCCCACACTGCTGAAGTGTACGAGAGCAGAAAGTCCAGGTAGAGAAATGTTTAAGTCTATTGTAGTTTGTTACTGGCTTTCAACTATTTTTCAAAATAATATTAAAGTTGAGCTACATAAAAAAAAATTTTAAAAACTAAAATAGGACTGAATTAATATTCAAAGATAAAGTAGGTCGTAGATCTTGAAGAGCTGTAAAATTCGACGTCAAGCCAAAGCCAGACTTTAGCATCAAAACAGACGACGTGACCTCCAGTTGACTTCGGTGTTTTTGGTCAAGTTAGGAATTTGACCGTCCTGAAACACCAGGAAGTGAAAGCCTTGCGCAAGAGCAAACATGCCCACTTGGTCCATACATATTTGTATAGTCGGTATATTTTAGGTGGTCTGGCAGCGGTAAGGCAGCAAGGACACAGCCCGGAAGTATGGTCTCAAATATGGTCGCTTGTTGCCTCGATGATCCCCCCCCCCCATGATTGATGAAAGGGGAAACCTCAGGATACAGATTTAACGGAGCTCAAGCTTCCATATGATCCGAATATTAACGCGAAGGTACGAAGATGTGCAAGCCGTACTTAAAAAGAAAAAAAAATTACTGGTTCGTTCCCCTTGTTTTCGTAGGGTCGGTAAATAGTATTTCAAGTGAGTTCGAAACCGTGCATATAATCTGGTGTTGTATATGGCCGCTTGTTATCTCCACAATGTCCCTTGCGACTGATTAACGGGAGACTGATTCATGACACCCTGCTATTGCACGACTTCTCATTCACGCCTCTTCATAGATTAGGTACGTACTATCATAATTCATCCATATGTAACCGGACCGATCAGAAATCGCTGAAATTACCGGTGCCGGATTAACCATTAAGCAAAATAAGCACTGCTTAGGGCATGAAAGGAAGCGGGGGGGGGCACCACAGAAATGGTAAATAGTTTACGGCACAAAAGAAATCACTTTAAACTTGCTAACATAATATTCGGGATACCTTAAGGGGTCACCGAAGATTAATTTTGAGGATCTGATTAATGAAAAAAATAAATCATTTTTAGCAATTCATCATGTTTGGTATTTATTGTCTTGGAAACAATAGAAAAATAAAAACTTCATATGAAGTGGGAGTATACAAAAAAAAAAAAAAAAAAAAAAAAAGATTCCCCCTCTTACTGTTGTATTTTTTGAAAATAAAAATGGTTTGTTATTGTTTATATTTTGAATTACGTAAGCTTTTATGGGGGCACCAAAATCTTTCGAGTGCTTAGGGCCTCGATGGGTCTTAATCCGACCCTGGATAAAACCCACACTGGTGGCGGGGGGGGAGAATGAGATGGTCACCATCTCCCTTTGCAACATAGCTCCAATGATTAGTTTAAGCTCTCTTACCAAGACAAGATGGCGTACTGTAAAGAGAATGGCCACGAATCAATCTCCATATAAAGTTACAACTACTTGCATTAGCGTTTATTACTTCATAGAGCTTTTTCCATCAGTTCTTTCAGAATCGGCCATTATTTTAAACAATGGCTATATTCTGTTGCTAATTTTATACCAAATGGCATAAAATTTCCTGTCTGAAACTATGACGAAATTTTTGTATTCTAGGAGGCAAACTGTCTTTGGTTTTTTTTTCTTTGTAGCCTTAAATGAATTCGTGACCTTGAAAATTCAAGATTGCCAAGTCCTTGCAGTTTATTTTGCATAAAGTAAAAACATGGTGATTATATAACATGATCTGCGTGGTTCGGATGTTTTAGATTCATTTTATGTGGGTATAATTTGTGTAGTAGGTTTGTAGTTAATAGCACACGCAGATATCATATCATATGAAACGTTACGAGTTTTCTGTGAAGTTCAGGGTGTAGAATTCACTACTGTAACGTGTATAAAACATTAAAATTATTAAAAGGAAAATTGAAATTAGATTATTAAAAGAAAATTGAAATCAAACAGTGTAGTTACTATAAGTGGGATGTTTGGTTATATATATTTTTAAAAAGTTTAAAAGTTGGAATTTAAAAGTTGGAAGCTACTTAGAAAAATATAAAAAAATATAAAACATGAATGATTGAATGTGGAAAGTTAAAGTTTGTTACAGATATTAAGGTGCTATACATCTCAACTTGGTGTCCTGTGCATACAATAGAATATAAAGGATGACATTACTGACAAGAATAGCAAGTATATTCCGGTCATAATGTAAACCGAAAATAATGGCAGCAGACAACATGTTAAATATGGTACAGAAGAGACAGTAGACGAGAGTGCGGTTTGGGAAAACCAATCTTTGCTTCCAAATCGGGAAAAAGACACCCAAGACTACCAACGAGTTGCCGATTATAATCGCGTCTAGAATTAAATCCCAATGGTCCGATAGATTTGTAGACTTGCGAACGGGTTGCAACTGGTATGTAATGCTGCAGGACAAACTAATCGAACTCAATACCAGGCAGGTGAGTATAAACAGCCAGTGTATATCAGAATACCTGACCGTGTGACGTTGGTTCTGATTTTCCCAAGATTCCGCCATTAGTTGCGTAAGTTCTTCGTTTTCGTCGGTGCTGCTAGAAGAAGTAATTGACGAACTGCTTGTTGGTATCGAATCTCCTGTAGTCGTAGCATTTTCCAATTTATCCGCAGGACAATCTCCGTCAGTATTTTCTTCAACCCTTTCCGAACCTGCCATCCTCTCGTGAGATAAATTGTTCTTCTGCTGACTCGAAGCTAAGACGCGATGTTTTTTTTTTTTTTTTTCTTCTTCTTTCTACCATGTTTTGTATTTATTCTGTAAGAAACAATAGGAACGAAACAAATCTTTGTTCTGACCTTAAATGAACTATTCCATAATATCAACGGATTTTAAAAATTCAATCTCATTGCTTTGCAAGCAGTACGTTCTCATCTATGACGCGGTTTCAATTCTTAGTTGATTTTGTGGATCTTTTCGGTTTGAAAGGCAGTTTTTAACATAATTTCTAGGTAACTAAAAAATTTTAAACTTCGTATACTGGTAGAATGTGTTTATAGAACATCTTTTTCTCTTGGCTTTATTGAGAAAATTCTATAGTTTGTAAGATATTTGTTGTTTTTTTTCTTCAGTTTCTGCAATTTCAACCAATCAATGACGTCTATTGAGTTAAAAAGCATTCTGTGCCGTATGAATATGTCCCTCGTTTAAGAAACAGATTGGGTTTATTTACATCTGTGAAGAAAAAAATTTACCCTTCCCCCCACCCCTAACCTTAACCCTAACCCTAAAACATTGAAATGCAATAGATCGATACTAGGGTCATAATTATGGGTGACAATTTCATATGACACCGCTAGAAAAAACTGCCGTTCAAACCGAAAAGATCCGATTTTGTTAAACTTCCTTTTGGTTTGTGGCATTATGTTACTCGTCGAAGCGGCCAGCTGGTAGAATCATTAGCACTCCGGACAAAATGCTTAGTGGCAATTCATCCGTTTTAACACTGTGAGTTCAAATTCCGCCGAGGTCTACTTTGCCTTTCATGCTTTTTTTTATTGAAAAAACAAGTACCAGCAGAACACTGGGGTCGATGTAATCGACTTAGCTCTTCCCTAAAATTGCTGGTCTTATGTTACATGTCGAAATCCCCATGAAAATTACGGTTATCCAGACTAATAAGGCAACACGCTCTCTCTCACCCTCTAATCTAGAGGCTTGTTCACTTGGACAATGCCCGCCACTTTTGTCCACCTTTCAACAAGTTTACTGGGAAGCCGCACTTCCTCACTCACTATCCTATTCGTATGAAACACGAAACGGTCAATGAGGGCTTGACCACGGAAGAATGTATTTTTCTTCAGCCCTTTCAGCATCACGGTACCTTGTGAGTGAATTTTGTTGACGAAAACTATGCGGAAGCTCGTCATATATATATATATATATATATATATATATATATAAATCCACATCTTTGTCTATATATCTACCTTCTCTATAATGTTATCAATTGATATGAAAATTATGTATTAATGGAAAACCTCTATTAATGGCTGAGTGCTCAGCATTTCAAAATTGTTGTAATACTTACAACATTTAATAAAATGATGTAGCGTGAAACGATCGTACCAAATTACCGAAGTTATTCTTGTTGCTTATTTTGATTATATATATATATATATATATATATATATATATATATACATGTGAGCGCGCGCGCGTGTGCCTTTGTGTTTGACTCCTCAACAGCTTGAGGACCAGTGTCAGACAATGGGATTGAAGTCGAAATCACGTGGTTGTAAGGTGAGCTTCTTAATCACACATCCATACCTTATGAAACAATAATTAACACAGGATATAGTTACATAAAGCATAAACGGATCTTTTCTGTTGCTAACACAGTTTTAAATTTTCTAAATTTTGTTTAAAACTATTTTCATATTTGGTGTACTGGTGTAGTTTTACATGCTAATTATGGAAATGAAATTTATTATTGCCATAAAACGTTAATAGCTTTTAAAGTTTGCAAGCTTTGAGTAATTTAACCAATTGAAAGCCACATACATACCGGTGCCTGTTTCCATAGAAACAAGCCAAATTATGATCTGCTTAAACTAATAAAAGCACATATATTATTTTTACCTATTTCCTTTGACAAGTTAACTCCCATCCGTATATGTAAATCCATCTGTCTTTTCATCTTGTATATAAGAAGCGTGTTTGTACCCTACATGTCCCTTGTCTGTCCTTGTAAATACCCCTCCATGTAAACCTTTTTATAGGTAAATAAAGAAATATATTTCATTTGACAAGTGCTTATTTTCTGATCGTTTGTACGACCCCATTTTTGCCTATTTCACCTGGGTGTTTCTTTTTTTTTTTTTTCAGAAACGAACATCTTCTCAAAACTTAAATACAACCGAGGAAGGGTGCTACCTGAACAGTGAGTTTTTGGAGGAGTGTGTCACGAGACCAGACACATTTTTCTTATGTAGTACCATGTCAGAATCGCAACACACTAGAAGAATGCATACGTCTGTGGGTTCTTCAAGGAACTACAATTTTCAGTGATTTGTGGAGAGCCTACTCTCACATTCTTGAAACTTATGGCTATAAGTTTCGACAAAGAACCGTAACGTGAGTTTTTGGAGGAGTGTGTCACGAGACCAGACACATTTTTCTTATGTAGTACCATGTCGGAATCGCAACACACTAGAAGAATGCATACGTCTGTGGGCTCTTCCTGGAACTACAATTTTCAGTGATTTGTGGAGAGCCTACTCTCACATTCTTGAAACTTATGGCTATAAGTTTCGACAAAGAACCATAACGTGAGTTTTTGGAGGAGTGTGTCACGAGACCAGACACATTTTTCTTATGTAGTACCATGTCGGAATCGCAACACACTAGAAGAATGCATACGTCTGTGGGCTCTTCCTGGAACTACAATTTTCAGTGATTTGTGGAGAGCCTACTCTCACATTCTTGAAACTTATGGCTATAAGTTTCGACAAAGAACCATAACGTGAGTTTTTGGAGGAGTGTGTCACGAGACCAGACACATTTTTCTTATGTAGTACCATGTCGGAATCGCAACACACTAGAAGAATGCATACGTCTGTGGGCTCTTCCTGGAACTACAATTTTCAGTGATTTGTGGAGAGCCTACTCTCACATTCTTGAAACTTATGGCTATAAGTTTCGACAAAGAACCATAACGTTGAGTTTATTAACTCGAAAAATGGTAACAACTCACAACAAATGAAAACAAGCATATGAGCCGGTGTAAAAAGAGAGAATAAACGACGCTGTGTGACTCACCGTTCTATGGTTGACTCGTATCTCTGCGAGTTTATGTGGCGCAGGAGATACGAAAATTGCAATTTATTTGAGAGTCTAATCCTAGAATTTTTGAATTTTCGCTACGAAAATTGAATCAATTGTTTACATAAACCGAACTAGAATGGTATAAGGCACAGTCTACGTGTTTTTGTTATTATTTTTGTGTAATTTAACATACAATATCTTTTACTTGTTTCAGTCATTTGATTGCGGCCATGCTGGGGCACCGCGTTTTAGCCGAACAAATCGACCCCAAAACCAATTTTTTTTAAAGCCTGGTATTTACTCTATCGGACGCTTTTGCCGAACCGCTAAGTTACGGGGACGTAAACACACCAACACCGGCTACCAAGCGGTGATAGTGGACGAACACACAAAAACGCGCGCGCACGCACACACACACACACACACACACACACACATATATATATATAGATAGATATACATACATATATATATATATATATACACATACATATATACATATATATATATATATATATGTATGTATATATACATACACGTATACACACACACACATAAACGACGGGTTTCTTTCAGTTTCCGTCAACCAAATCCACTCACAGCGCTTTAGTCGGCCCGAAGCTATGGTAGAAGACACTTCCCGAAAGTGGCGCGCAGTGGGGCTGAACACGGAACCATGTCGTTGAGAAGCAAGCTGCTTACCACGCAGCCACGCCCGCGCCTATATATATATATGTCTTTTTTTTGTAATCTAACATACATTGTTTCCCATTTCTATATTGTCTGTTTCAATGTTTCACACGACTTTATTCATTTAAACTTCTTAAAACTTCAAAACTTCTTACAACTTTCGTTGTGATAATATATTGCTTTGGTTTTTGTATTAATCTTGTGCTAGACAGCTATCACGCACAAAATGCCAGCTTCCAAATCCTGTTTTCTGATTGGATAAAAAGGATCAACTTTTAAACCTCTGTAACATTTTTCTAAAACTTTTCTGGAACGCGTGAATACCAGCATCAGATTCAGTGTGAAAAATTATATCAATAGACCAAATTTGAAAATTTTTATTTACTTTTGAAATTTCAAAAACTTTGACAGCAACAGAAAAGATCTACAAAATCACTTCGGGTTACCCACGGACATACAGGTGGTAACTCAATTTGTTTACATTGCTGAAAGCTCACAGATCGACAAAACTAAGCGATAGATTAAGTACCAGACTTCAAAATATGTACTGGGATTGATTTTTTTCGACTAAAACCGTCAGGGCAATGTAGAATTGTAATAGCGTTGGAAATTTACGAAAACTTACATCCTCTTAGAAACCCTAGCAAAAAGTGGATAGTACTTGTCATAAGGAATCAATATTATAATTGTGTTGTGAATCACAAAACAAAATGTCAGCGGTGAGTGCCTAAATAATCGATGATATTTAGGTGTGTGTGTGTGTGTGTGTGTGTGTGTGTGTGTGTGTGTGTGTGTGTCTTGAATATGACATTAAACTGCATCCGGTTTTGGGGCTCTAGTTCGGAAGTTCTGAAGAGCGTGGACCCTTAATCACCATTACTCCACAGTCTGTTCTGACCCGGATCAATAGGACTTTTGGGAGTTCCGCGTATGGACTAAATAGATTTCCCGGGGGTAGAGGAGGCTGTCGTTGTTTTTGACAAAGCCGTGGGGGAAGGCAACTCTTCTAGGGGAGAGATACTCCGGCACAATACTCATCGTCAGAATAGTACCGGACATCTTGTAATGGAAACGAGAGAGTAGCAAAAAGTGTTGTACAAGCTTTATTTAGTTTCACTCAGTTATGTACAGATAAAATAAAACAAAATAAATGTTTCATTCTCGAGCCATGCCAGGCTCGTAAGGGCCAGTTTCCCGGTTTCAGTGGCGTACAAATTCCTCACCTTGACGGATGACCTGATAGTTAAGAACATTGTGGTATGGTAATGTGTGAGTTTTGAGGTGAGAAAGACATCGAGCGTGTATGGAGTATTTAAGTGTCGATTTAGAAGGTGAATAAAGGATGCAACAAGTTCATGTAAGGAGTTGAGAATTGCAAGAGATTTAGCTTCTCACTGACTGCATCGGTGTAGGATGAGTATGAGTGCTACCATCAGTTGTGAGAATTGAAGTCACCGAGAACGAGGACTTCAGAATGGGGTGATGTGAAACATTCTTTTCTACTCTAGGCACAAGGCCCGAAATTTTGGGGGAGGGGCCAGTCGATCAGACCGCCACTAGTATGCAACTGGTACTTAATTTATCGACACCGAAAAGATGAAAGGTAAAATCGACATCGGTGGAATTTGAACTCAGAACGTAAAGACACACGAAATACTGCTAAGCATTTCACCCGGTGTGTTAATGTTTCTTATTTCTTTACTACCCACAAGGGGCGACACACAGAGAGGACAAACAAGGACAGACAAACGGATTAAGTGGATTAGATCTACCCCAGTGCGTAACTGGAACTTATTTAATCGACCCCGAAAGGATGAAAGGCAAAGTCGACCTCGGCGGAATTTGAACTCGAACGTAGTTAATTCTTTATTACCCACCAGGGGCTACGAAGACTGGCGTACATAACAAAACATGGGGGACATAGAACAATATGATTAAATTTATGAGCAAATGAATATTAAGATGAAAAAATGATAATATGAAAGCGATGCTAACGGCCCCCTCCGCCAGCATCACTTACCTGTCCTTTTGTTTTCACTGTCACCTGAATGTTCATTCCCAATACGAAGACCATCCATATCCATTCTTACTCCGAAATACTCCTCCATATTTTCCACGAATTCATCGCTCATTCTTGTATCTTTCACCTCCCAATTCTCCCTTTCACACCTCAACACAAACTCATCTATATTCTTTTCCAGCACTGCATATCTGGTCTCACCTATTTCATACCATTTATGCTCTTCCATTACCCTTTTAACTTCTTTCTGTTCAGTCATAATATAAATGTTCGGCCTGGGTTCGATTTCAAACTCTTGTCTGTCTGTATTATTTTTTTTTCTTTTGTTTTCTTGTTGGAGGGGAGCGGGCGGGTTCACTGTCTGCAGGGATAGGGTGGGTCTCAGAGGGTGTGGGTGGTGTTGGGGTGGATTGGTGTTCTATGTTATTTTCTTTTCCTCGTATTCTTCTCTTCCTCTTATTTCCAGCTTCTTTCCATTTCTGTGAATTCTCTTCTACTGTCTCCTTCTCCTCTGGTTTCTGCTTCTCTCTCTGTGGTTCGGAATCCATTTCTTTCCCTGGGGGAGGGCAGAAGGCTCTTATGTGACCCCTCAGGCCACACTTGTAACAACGTGGAGCTATTGAACTCAGAACGTAGTGGCAGACGAAATACCGGCAAGTATTTCGTCCGGCGCGCAAACGTTTCTGCCAGCTCGCCGCCCTTATGTGAGCCATATATTACAAATGCAAGAGGGTATATTTTCTAAGAGTTGCTGGTGATTCAAGTTGTTCGGAGATTAGGTGTATTTATGTATGATAGTTTAAAAAAGCTAGTGGTGTCTGTGCAAGAAAAATTATTTTGTGAAGGTCTTATTTTTGTAGGGAGAGAGAAATCTTGATGGTTAGAGAAAATAAGTTTTTTTTTCTCATTATTGTAGTGGTTGGCAAATTTTATGAGATTCGTTTTATGTGAATCTGGTCTTGTGGAAGGCATTTTAGTATTCCATTCCACAAGAATATCCTATATAATGTAAAATGTTATAAATTTTCTGGGTGTGGAATCCACTAATGTAATGGAACCAAGAAATAAATATTAAAAGAAGAATTTTCTCCGACAGTGTAGTCACTATTTTTAGAAAAGCCTGGTTATGTTTAAGTTAATCTCAAAAGTTTTTAAAGGTAATTAAAATATTTAAGTGTTATAATGAATTAACTACATCAAAGCGTAATAAAAAAAAATGCTAGAAATCTCGAATATAGACAGTTGAAGTTGATTATAGATTTTGAATAACTGTAAAATTCGACATCAACCTCGGTAGATACAACAGAAATAAAAGTATGAATGTACAGATGAAAATTACTATAGTTATCCATTCGTAATGCAAATAGTAGATAATTGTAGCCGACAATAGATTAAATACGGCACATAGGAGACAGTGGACGAGAGTACGATTTGGAAAGTCTGATTTTCGATTCGAAAACTGAAAGGTGATACAGAAAATTGTCAACGAGTTGGCGGCAATAACCACGTCTAGAAGTATATTCCAGTAGTCTGACATGACTGAATAATTGCGAACTCTTTCCAACAGATCTATAATGCTGCAGAATAAACAGATAAATGACATCGCCAGGTAGAAGAGCAGAAAGACCCAGTGTATCCTATAGTATTTCGTAGTGTTCCGTTGATTCTGCTGTTGATCGCGGGGTTGATTTTGGCGAGATGCTCCCAGCGCGGTCATTTCGATATTCTCCTCATTACTGACGTTGGAAGCGAGTGACAGACGATGTGTTGGCCTCGAAGCATTCGATGTTCCTGGCAAGTTGCTCATATCTGACCCATTATTGGAATCCTCCACAGGACCTTCTCCATTAATTCCGTCAGAATTTTCCTTTCTTTCTGAATTCTCCATTTGAAAATTTGAAGTTTAACTGACATAAAAAAAAATTTCCTCTCCCCGCATTATAAACAATTGATCAATTCTAGTATTTAACCGTAGTTTAGTAGAAAGGCCAGTGCTTGTAGTGAGCCAGTTAGTAAAAAACTTTGTCATACATATGACAGAATTTTGTCTAGAAAACAATAGAAATTCAGAAAAAATACTTCGCGTTGATTTTAAATAAACCTTAAATAAACTATTCCATCATTTCAACTTCAGTTTTTTCCTCTCTGTCAAAGTTTTCTTGCATGCAGATCATTCTAATCTACGCGCGGTTTCAATTCTTAACGTTATAAATCTTCTTAAGGGCATCAAAATGTTATTGGAAATATATGGTCTCTACCACCTCCTAGTCGCTCTTATAAAAAAAAAACAAAAAGAAATCTCTATTCTTAGTCATATCCAGTCAGATGGATATATATTATATATATATATAGGTATAGTCAAACAAACAGACATGACAGACAGATCAATATAGTCAAACAGATAGATAGATAGATATAGTAAAACAGATAGATAGATAGTAAGATAGATAGATAGATAAGTTTCTTTATTGGCCACACAGGGCTGCACACAGATGGGACAAGTTACAAGGTAGAGCTTTTCTTTTGGGGGAGAAAAAAAGAAAAAAGAAAGGTGGCGTAGGTTTTCGATCAAAAGGGATCGTAAATGGGAAAAAAGAACAAAAAAAAAGAAAAAGAAAAAAGGGAAAAAAGAAAAATGAAAAAAGAAGAAAAAAGGGGGAGAGGAAAAAAAATAGATAGATAATTAGTCTGTCGAAAAATATTTCGTGAAACTATCTACTACAGAAAAGCGGAAAATACGAGACTTGGGCAAATATTTTCATCCACTTTTGTTATTTTTTAAGTTCCCCGATTTGTATTGTCCCTTCTTTGTTGGCCCCTTGTGGGTAATAAAAAATCAGAATTGTGTAGCATTGGGAGTGGGGCCAATGAGAAGTAGTCGGATGATCTGATTGTCGAGAAGGCGATTATGGCTTGGTAATGTGAGGGTTTTGAAGTGAGAGACATCAAGCAACAGTGTATAGAGTATCTGAGCTTCAATGCAGGGTGGGGAAGCAGAAATGCTGATGTTTACAACAATGACATTTTTGCCATTATTGTAGAGGCTGGCAAATTCCGTTAGATTCATTACGTGCGAATCTGGTCTTTTGGTAAGACAGTTTATTATCGTTTCTTGCAAACGTATAACGCACACGAAAACAGAATGATATGCAATAAAGTACAAAGAAGAGCGGCTAAAGTTAGCCACTGCGTGTGCATATAGTACAGACTGGAAGCAGAAAACAAATTAACTATGGAACATGCGAAAGTCAGATTGAGAGAGCGAGTACGGAAATCTGATCTTCGCTTCGAAAGTTGAAACACGATACAGAAGATTACCAACGAGCTGACGGCTATAAATGCGTCTAGAATAATATTCCAGTAGTATGGCAAAGTTGAAAAACTGCGGATTCGTAGCGACAGATCTATAAGGCTGCAGAATAAACAAATGAAAGACATCAACAGGTAGATGAGTGCATAAACCCATCGTATATAGACACTGTGTCTCATACGATCGTTTGTAGTACGCTGCTGGTTCTGCTGTCGATCGTGGGGTTGGTTTTGTCGAGATGCTCCCAGCGCGGTCATTTCTATATGTTCCTCATCGCTGACATTAGAAGAAAGTGAGAGACGACGCGTTGGCCTCGAACCATATGATGTTCCTGGCAAATTGATCATACTTCGAGCAATGTTCAAACTCTCCATAGAACTATCTCTGCTAGTTCTTTCAGAATCCGCCATTCTTTCTTGAGATGTAATCTTCTTTCGTCGATTTGAAGCTAACGAACGTAAAAAAAAATGTCCTCTCTCTGAATTTTTATCAATTCACCATATTTAGTATTTATTGTCTCGGAAACAATAGAAATTATGAAAACACCTTGCATCGATTTTAAAGAGTGCCCTTAAATAAACTATTCCATCATGCCAACAATTTTTTTCTTTTGGTCAATCAACAGCTATTTGCATGCGCGTGCGGTTTCAATTCTTAATCGACGCTATCAAACTTCATTTCGATTTTATTATATTTCTTAATTTTGTAAATATTTTAATGCCATCTTTTTGTATAATCATTCGCTCATCTGACCCCAAAATCAGATTGTATTGTCCCCTCTTTGTTGGCCCCTTGTGGGCAATAAAAAATCAGCTATCAAACTTCATTTCGATTTCATTATATTTTCTTAATTTTGTAAAAATTTTAATGTCATCTTTTTGTATAATCATTCGCTCATCTGACCCCAAAATCAAATTGTATTGTCCCCTTTTTTTTGGCCCCTTGTGGGCAATAAAAAATCAGCTATCAAACTTCATTTCGATTTCATTATACTTTCTTAATTTTGTAAAAATTTTAATGTCATCTTTTTGTATAATCATTCGCTCATCTAACCCCAAAATCAGATTGTATTGTCCCCTCTTTGTTGGCCCCTTGTGGGTAATAAGAAGTCAGCTATCAAACTTCATTTAGGCTTCGAAATATCGGAAATACATGAATACTACCTCCTCCCAGTCACTCTTAAAAAACAAATTTGTATTCTTTGCCGCAAAGAATTAATATGAAAAATGTATCGAGGGCAACACGGCAAACACTTAAGCTCGTGAGAAGCTGATCCGAGGCTATAATATACAACACTCGCTTAAGGTATCACGCAGAGCAATTGAACCTGAAACCTCGACGTCCTTAATCACAGAGACAGTCTTCGATCACATTTACACTGTATACCCCATTTCAATGTTCAACTGGCTATTACACGTCGAAGCACATTAAAAATACTGCATTTGACCTGTGTCTTATACTTTCGGAGCGTATAAAGTAAAGTACCAGTCAGCTACTGAGGTCGATGTAATCGAATAGCAACCTCCTCCTCCTCCACTCTCCCCTCCTCCTCCTCCTCCTCCTCCACTTCCTCCTCCTCCTCCTCCTCCTCCACTTCCCCCTCCTCCTCCTCCTCCTCCACTTCCTCCACTTCCTCCACTTCCTCCCCCTCCTCCTCCTCCACTTCCTCCTCCTCCTCCTCCTCCTCCACTTCCTCCGGGTGAGGGTGTGGTTGTTACTATACGTTGCTTCCTTTCTGTTTCTTATCGCCACATTCTCCCTCTTTGTTTCTCTCTCCTTTCTCTCTCACTTTTTCCACTCTTTTACTTTCCCTTTCTCTCTTACTCTCTATCTTTCTCTATCTATCTCTCTCCCATTTATAAAAAATTAGATTTCCGCGCTTAAATTACAAATCCACTTCCACTTTACCATGTTGAAAATTAGATTGAAATCAGGCAAAAGGTGTCCAATCTTAAAATAACTTAGCGGTTCGTCAAAGGCGATCGATAAAATAATTTAGCGCTTTGCCAATGATGATCGATAAAATAACCTAGCGGTTCGCCAAACGTGATCGATGAAATAACTTAGCGGTTCGCCAAAGGAGATCGATAAAATAACTTAGCGGTTCGCCAAACATGATCGACAAAATAACTTAGCGGTTCGCTAAGCGAGATCGATAGAATAGCCTAGCAGGGCCAACTAGAAATTTTTGAAATTATCGGGACAGAAATAAAGGATGGAAGGACGACGTAGACCTTCGTAGCATAGCCCTAATGATTGTTTTAAGCTCTCTTACCAAGACAAGATGGCGTACTGTTAAGAGAATGGCCACGGATCAATGTTTATAGAAGGTTACAACTAGTTTGCATCAGTGTTGACTAGCTCACGAGACTCTGTCCATCAGTTATTTCGGAATCGGCCATTATTTTTAAGAATAAAGATATTCTTTAGCAGATTTCAAACCAAACGACATAAAAATTCCGCTGTCTGAAATTATGAGCAGGTTTTGCAATGTAGTCTAAGAAACAATGTACACCAGTACTTTTGTATCGTTTTTCAATGAAAATTTATGGTTGCCATATATTTCCAGGTTATCTTGCTTAAAACTAAAAACGTGGGGTTCGAAACTAGCAGAGCAAAACGCAGATTTTGGAAGACAGCTGTGAAGAGTTTCATAAAACGACAATAAAGTAGCGATTGATGTGGATGTCTGTACCTGGAGAAATTTGTAATCGTCTATGTTAATTAAAACAAAGTGCGACGGGCCACGATCGTGGCCGTCAGGTACAGGTCGACACATACCACGATCGTGACCCAGATAGATGCATTTAATTTATGGGCGTTTGTTGGGGGTCTCATGTTACTCAAACACTCCGATGCCCCCCAGAATGAAAGAGGACTAATATTTAAACTAATGACTTTTCAGATGATGTAGAAGTTGCTACTATTATATACTAAGAAGATATTTTGGCTATTTTTTGTTTTTTATAAGTGCATGGTAGTCTCATTTTCATAAAATGTGCTCTGCAATCCATGCTATGTAAATGAAAATCCCAGCGCTTTATGGGTTAATGACAGTCGGTTTTCAAAAGGAAGGCAAAAATTCTGAATATTCTGTTGTAATATATTTCTTTATTTACCTTTAAAAAGGTTTACATAGAGGGGACGTTACAAGGACAGACAAGGGACATGTAGGGTACAAACACGCTTATTAAATACAGGATGAAAAGACAGATGGATTTACATATATTTTACGGATGGGAATATTCTGTTGTAATAATGATTTGGGTGTTATTAATTTCACTATATGAAGGTAGGAGTTAGTGCAGTGGGTATATTAGGATTAAATCCCTGTCGCATGTCTGACATCGTGTGAAATGTTACAGGTCTTCTGAGAAGATCTGGGTGTAAAATTCATTGATTTAACATGGATAAAAAATTGGGATTATCAAAAACTAAAATAATATAAATCGCCAACAATGGAGTCACAGTAATTAGAATGTTTGGCTATAGTTTATATACATTTTTAAAAAAAAAACAATTGAAATATTTAAAAATTATATGTACATGGAAAAGTAATATAAAACAGGAATCATCGAATATACAGAATTTTAAGTTGGTTCCAAGTTTTGAATGATTATAAAGCTCAACCTGAAACGGTGTGCACACAGTAATGCAAAAAGTATGATACTACAGAAAAAAACTGCGAGTGTAAAGAGGTCATAATTTAATCCGAAGATAATGGCAGCGGGCAACAGGTTAAATATGGTACAGAAGAGACAGTAGGTGAGAGTACGATTTGGGAAAAGTACTCTTCGCTTCGAAATCGGGAAAATTGAACAGAAGATTATCAACGAGTTAATTGCTATAAGCACGTCCATGCCAATACTCCAGTTATGTGCTAGGTCTGGATATATGCGAACGAGATGCAACAAATATGAAACACTGCAGGATAAACTGATCGCATTCAACACCAGGAAGATGAATATAAACACCCAGTGTATGTCAGAATACTTGGCCATGCGACGGTAGCCCTGATTTTGCTGAGATCCACCTGGATCAGTCGTTTCTTCGTTGTCCTCGTTGCTGGTAGAGGAAGTGAACGACAGACGATAAGATGACCACGAATCAGTCGAGGCTAGTAACGATTCAATTGTAAGTGGAGCATTGTTCAAATTATCCGCAGAGCTATCAGTGTCAATGCTTTCTTCCACGCTGTCTGAATCCTCCATTCTTCCGTGAGATAAATTCTTTTTTTTTCTTATTCGAAGCCAGCTAACATTGAAATGTTTCCTTTCCTTAAAATTTTAGTACCTCACCATGTTTTTTCTATTTATTCTCTAAGAAACAATAAAAATTAAGCAAATCTTTGTTCTGATTTTAAAAAATGGCCTTAAATGTGTAATTCCATAATTTCAACGTACGTTTTTTTTTTTTCCTTTAATCAATCACAATGTTTTGCATGCAGTACATTCTCATCTACGATGCGGTTTCAATTCTTAGTTGATGCCATCAAACATCACTTTCACTTCAAGATGTCGTTTAAAATATACGAACACTATATCTTTCCAGTTTCCCTTTCTTATAAAAAGAATGTGTTTTTAAACACCAAAATCAATATCATAAATGTGTTGAGATTTGCTGAGAATAAGGTGAAGTCGTGAAAAGCTGCAAACGCTTCCTGGTTTCAATTCTTGTTTGGAAACAGTTCGCTTCAGTTTTTTTTTATGGCTTAGTAGGAGAGTAATGGTCATAACCCGGATCTTTTCGGTTTGAACGGCAGTTTTTTTCTAGCGGTGTCATATGAAATTGTCACCCATAATTATGACCCTAGTATCGATCTATTGCATTTCAATCTGTTTTAGGGTTAGGGTTAGTTATGGTTGGAGTTAGGGGTGGGGGAAGGGTATCTTTATTTCTTCATAAATGTAAATAGACCCAATCTGTTTCTTAAACGAGGGACATATTCATACGGCACAGAATGTTTTTTTTTACCTCAATAGACGTCATTGATTGGTTGAAATTGCAGAAATTGAAGAAAAAAAACCCAACAAATATCTTACAAACTATAGAATTTTCTCAATAAAGCCAAGAGAAAAAGATGTTTTATAAACACATTCTACCAGTATACGAAGTTTAAAATTTTTTAGTTACCTGGAAATTATGTTAAAAACTGCCGTTCAAACCGAAAAGATCCCATAACCCTTTTTACGGTGACATTGGTAACATGAAAGAAGTTATTCCCAGCTGGGGGTTCTTCCATCGAATGCTCGAAGTGGATTCTGGCGATGATAATAAACGAACGTAGCTGTTAAGCCTCTCAACTACAAAACAGGAACGGTCGCCCCGTTGAGCTTCTAAATAACCATTTACCAAATTTCACTCTTAAATGCTTTGACCAGCCTGAGCCTATAATAGAAGACACTGACTCAATGTGTTACGCAGAGGGATTGAACCTGAAAGTACGATGTTCTGAATCACACAGCTATATCAGAGCTAATATTTACACTGTTTATCACTAATGGTATTTCATTTCGATGTCTGGCGATGAGATGGCAGACACGTTAGCGTGCCGGGCGATAATGCTTAGCGGTATTTCGTCTGCCGTTACGTTGTGAGTTCAAATTCTGCCGAGGTCGACTTTGCCTTTCATCCTTTCGGGGTCGATAAATTAAGTACCAGTTACGCACTGGGGTCGATATAATCGACTTAATCCGTCTGTCTGTCCTTGTTTGTCTCCTCTGTGTTTAGCCCCTTGTTGGTAGTAAAGAAATAGGTATTCCATTTCGATGTCTAGCTCTCTTTTAGAATACGAATCACATAAAATACTGCATTTGACTGTTATTTCATACTTTCAGGGTCAATGACATAAGAACCCGTCAAGAACGGGGAAACAGTGTCATTGACTAACGGATCTTTTTTCGTTTTCCTCCAATCACAAATTTTAATCTGAAAATTTTCAAACGATATTCTTTTGATATAGTTTTGCCTGTTGATGACAAAAATCATATTCATTATTTTGGGAAAATTATAATAATAAAGTTAGAAACACTTAAAATTACGTATTTTTAGCCAATGAATTTTTAAGCCGCTGTCCTCACAGCGGATGTCGAAACTGTTTGTTGTCATGGCAATTCCGATTCATTAATCATTTTTTTTTTTCATTTTATGGGTGCGTGTAATATGCTACCCGAACAGTGGGTTTTTTCGGCGGTGAAATTTTTCTTTTTGTCGTACCTTCTCCAGATCGTAACACACTCGAAAATTGCATTCGTCAATTTATTCTGCCGGGAACAACTATTTACAGTGAATTGTGGCACGCATACTCGCTCATTCCTGAGATATCAGGATACCAATTTCGTCATAGAACGGTGAATCCCAGCGTTTGTAAACTCACAAGACAGGACCCATACTCAACAAGGCGAAAGCATTTTGACCTGTCTTAAGCGAGGGAATATACGGCGTTATGGCACTCATCGTTCTACAGTGGATTCGTATCTCTGCGTGTTTATGAGATATGAAAAATATGATTTGTTTGGAAGGACACAGGAGTGCAGATCCCAATTTCTTTAAATTCGTAACATTCCGCCATATTGTTTTATTTCATCATTGCTTTCTTTCATTGACAACCCATGTGTTTTCGTTGAATTTCGACTGTTATTTCTAGCAGCTCGAAAAAAAAAAACCTGTGACTATACAGAATCGTTAACATGCCAGACAAAATGCTAAGCGGCATTTCGTCCGTCTTTATGTTCAAATTCAGCCATGGTCGACTTTACCTTTCATCCTTTCGGGGTCGATAAGATATGTATCAGTGACTCAGTCCCTCCACTAAGTCTGCAGGCCTTGTGCCAAAACTTGAAACTAATATTATTATTCGAATACTTCAGATCCTATAAACAAGAAAACGATGTAGTAATATAAGCTTTTTCATGAAATCTGTGGTTAAACGCTGTTATAAATTACAGCTCTGGCCTCAGCAATCGAATTGGAAAAGGCGTTGCGCCGGAGGATGGCAAGGGAGATGTGCTGAAACAGCCTCTCTGACCCACAGAGCCGTTCAAACCGAAAAGATCTTTATACGCATCCATAAAATGAAAAAAATTATTAATGAATCGGAATTGCCATGACAACAAACAGTTTCGGCATCCGCTGTAAGGACAGTGGCTTAAAAGTTCATTGGCTAAAAATACGTAATTTTAAATGTTTCTAACTTTATTATTATAATTTTTCCAAAATAATGAATATGATATTTGTCATCAGCATGCAAAACTATATCAAAAGAATATTGTTTGAAAATTTTCGGATTAAAATTTGTGATTGGAGGAAAACTTACAAACAGTCATCTCTACTCTGAAAGGGGTGAGCAGAGATATGGATATTCTAATTGTATATAGATATAAATCTTTTGTTTTCTCTCATTAAATTCTTTAAAAAAAAATAAAAACTTCTTTTCATTTGTTTATTTTCATTAAATTCTCTTTTAAAAATAGAAATTCAGTTTTCACATTCCCTTTGTCTTTATTTTCAACGATACTGTTTGTTGCCATGGCAATAATGACAGCAAACCAGTTTCGACTTCCGCTTGCGAGGACACCGGACTCATTTCATTGGCTAAAAATAAATTACTTTAAACGCTTCTATCTCGTTTATTATGGATTTTTCTAAAAAAAAAATGTGATTTTGTTATCAGTATGCAAAACTACATCGGTGTTGGAAATTCGAAAAACAATCCATTGAGAATTGACAAATCTTCGTGTGGATGAAAAAAAAAAAAGGAATGGATTCCGACGAACACATGCGTGGCAAAAAGTTTGCCTCCCAACTACTTGGTTTTGGGTACCTTGGGCAAGTGTCTCCTACCATAGCCGCGGGTAAACCAAAGCCTTGTGAGTGGATTTGGCAGACGGAAACTGAAAGAAACCTGTCGTATACATATATATGTATGTGTTTGAAGGCGGTGAGCTGGGAGAATCGTTAGCGTGCCGGGCGAAATGCTTAGCGGTATTTCGTCTGTCGTTACGTTCTGAGTTCAAATTCCGCCGAGGTCGACTTTGCCTTTCATCCTTCCGGGGTCGATAAATAAAGTACCAGTTTCGCACTGGGGTCGATGTAATCGAATTAATCCCTTTGTCTGTCCTTGTTTGTCCACTCTGTTTAGCCTCTTGTAGGCAGTAAAGAAATATATATATATGTATGTGTCTGTGTGTCTGTTTAACTCCCATTACCACTTGACAACCGGTATTGGTGTGTTTGCATTCCCGTAACTTAGCGGTTCGGTAAGAGAGCCCGATAGAAAAAGTACCGGGCTTTAAAAGCATATGACCTTGGGTCGATTTGTTCGACTAAAAAACCCTTCCCGGCTGTGCCCCAGCATGGCCGCAGTCAGATGATTGAAACAGTTTCAGCTCAGAGCTGCGGCCATGCCGATGCACCGCCGTTTTGCTACACTGTTATTACTAAGAGCCTCCTCCAATATGTGGCACTTGGTGAAGAATGGAGTTTGATATAGCTACCCTCATTTGCACCTCTTGCCGTGAGGTAGGTTCATCTAGGACTCTCGACTGGAAGAGGTCCGGCTTTGATTTAAAAACCCCTACATCTACTTTGTGCAAGTTCCTCAGACTCTTTGGGAGAATATTAAAAAGCTGTGGGCCCTTGAAACCCAGGCTGTTGCAGTAACTGGTCCTGAAGCATTATGGCATGTTATGTAAAATGTTTTTATAGGGAAAATTCTATTTGATTTTATGTGATCTTAGAAAAAAAAAATTCCTTGATATTTTGGTCCGGTTTCATATTTCATACTTGAGGTAATGGCAGGTGAAAGTTTTGATAAATGAAAAAAATTTAGTTTGAGGGAGATAGCTGCATCTAGCAACCAACGTGGCGATAAAGATTGCGCTGTAACAACTAACGAAAAGATTTCAAACATTCTTTATTCAAAAAGTTATGAAATTTAAAGTTAAGCTACCGGATCTTTTCGGTTTGAACGGCAGTTTTTAACAATTTCTAGGTAACTAAAAAATTTTAAACTTCATATACTGGTAGAATGTGTTTATAAAACATCTTTTTCTCTTGGCTTTATTGAGAAAATTCTATAGTTTCTAAGATATTTGTTGTTTTTTTTCT
The DNA here is from genome assembly GCF_006345805.1 of Octopus sinensis. NCBI lineage: Eukaryota > Metazoa > Mollusca > Cephalopoda > Octopoda > Octopodidae > Octopus > Octopus sinensis. Next base: position 44,158,826 of record NC_043014.1, on the reverse strand, counting down.
TCAATTTCTGCAATTTCAACCAATCAGTGACGTCTATTGAGGAAAACAACATTCTGTGCCGTGTGAATATGTCTCTCGTTTAAAAAACGGATTGGGTTTATTTACATTTGTGAAGAAAAAAAGATACCCTTCCCCCCACCCCTAACCCTAAAACAGATTGAAATGCAATAGATCGATACTAGGGTTATAATTATGGGTGACAATTTCATATGACACCGCTAGAAAAAACTGCCGTTCAAACCGAAAAGATCTCCAAAAAAATTCTTTGATATTTTGGTCCGGTTTCATATTTCATACTTGAGGTAATGGCAGGTAAAAGTTTTAATAAAGGAACATTTTTACTTTGATGGAGATGGTTGCATCTAGCAAACAACGTGGCGATACAGATTGCGTCGTAACAACTAACAAAAAGATTTCAAACATTCTTTAATTAAAAAGTTATGAAATTTTAAGTTAAGCTCCCGGATCTTTTCGGTTTGAATGGCACTTTGTAACATAATTTCTAGGTAACTAAAAAAATTTAGACTTCGTATACTGGTAGAATGTGTTTATAGAACATCTTTTTCTCTTGGCTTTATTGAGAAAATTCTATAGTTTGTAAGATATTTGTTGTTTTTTTTTCTTCAATTTCTGCAATTTCAACCAATCAGTGACGTCTATTGAGGAAAACAACATTCTGTGCCGTGTGAATATGTCTCTCGTTTAAAAAACGGATTGGGTTTATTTACATTTGTGAAGAAAAAAAGATACCCTTCCCCCCACCCCTAACCCTAAAACAGATTGAAATGCAATAGATCGATACTAGGGTTATAATTATGGGTGACAATTTCATATGACACCGCTAGAAAAAACTGCCGTTCAAACCGAAAAGATCTCCAAAAAAATTCTTTGATATTTTGGTCCGGTTTCATATTTCATACTTGAGGTAATGGCAGGTAAAAGTTTTAATAAAGGAACATTTTTACTTTGATGGAGATGGTTGCATCTAGCAAACAACGTGGCGATACAGATTGCGTCGTAACAACTAACAAAAAGATTTCAAACATTCTTTAATTAAAAAGTTATGAAATTTTAAGTTAAGCTCCCGGATCTTTTCGGTTTGAATGGCACTTTGTAACATAATTTCTAGGTAACTAAAAAAATTTAGACTTCGTATACTGGTAGAATGTGTTTATAGAACATCTTTTTCTCTTGGCTTTATTGAGAAAATTCTATAGTTTGTAAGATATTTGTTGTTTTTTTTTCTTCACATTCTGCAATTTCAACCAATCAATGATATCTATTCAGGTAAAAAAACCATTCTGTGTCTTATGAATATGTCTCTCGTTTAAGAAACAGATTGGGTTTATTTACATTTCTGAAGAAAAAAAAGACACCCTTCCCCCACCCCAACTCTAAAAGAGATTGAAATGCAATAGATCGATTCTAGGGTCATAATTATGGGTGACAATTTCATATGACACCGCTAGAAAAAAACTGCCGTTCAAACCGAAAAGATCCAAGCTCCCAGTATAAAATGGCAACAGGGTTAACAAATTACGAGTTAAGAAAAAAAAATTGACATTGCTGACTGATTTGCGTTTGGCAATGTAGCCAGGGTATTTAAAATATTTAGTTACATTTTAGTTGTTTGTTCTTCAATATTTAAGAAATATATATTAAAAGTTGAGCTACATCGAAAATAAAACTCTAATGATTGAGTATAGACAGTTGAAGAATGCAGAAGTCATCATAGACCTCGGTACACACAAGGTTACTATTATTTATTCTTATTGTAAACCGAAGATGTAAGAGTAACGGACAACAGTTTAAATAAATCACACACAATACAGAGGACGTGAGATCGAGTTGAGTATACCGATCATGGTTTCAAAAACGGGAAAATTATACAGAAAATCGAGTTAGCAGTAGCTCGGCACCTGGGTTGACAAGTCGATGCCTTCAGACAGCGTTGTTGGGCGCTGGATGGAGGGACCGGTTAAGTTGCTAGGAGTTTGGTTTGGACCAGGCCTCCAGAGAGAGAAGAATTGGACGGAGGTATTGAGCAGGGTGGCAGCAGTAGTCAAGACCTGGTCTTGGCGGTGGCTATTCGGTAGTATGCAGACGGTTCGGATATTGGGATCCTCTTTGTTCGGCCGTATCTCTGTATTCTTCTTTGGAACAAGTTTGGGGATCCGGCGACGGCCGAAGTTTCGACTAGGACCCATTCTATGTTCGTAGCAAATTGCAAATACTTAAAATATTCTTGAAGCTATAAGTCTCTACGGAATCAGTTATTTCTGATGAAATCATCACTATTGCTGATATGATGCCAGGTGACAGAAAAATCTCCTTCAGAAGCAATGTTGACTAATTTTTATCCTATCTACTGTATTATCGAAGAAACAAATGGAAGAGAGACAAAAAAGCTAATTTAGTTTTGGATTTTTGAAAACGATTTGAACAAGAACAATGAAATAGTTCAGGTTTCATTCTTTAGTCAAATACAATTTCTTGCGGGCAAACCCTGATGCTGTTCCAATACTTATTTAAAGTTAATCTAGAACTGTAATAGCATTGGAAATTTACGAAAATTACATCCTCTTAAAAATCCTTGAACAAAGAAAAGAAATAGATGGTCGTTGTCATAATAAATCAATATCAGAGCTTTGGAGTCATACAGCAAAATGTTAACTGTAATTGTCTCATTAATTGAGCAGGTGTAGCGGTGTATGTGTGTGCTATTCTGAAGTAACTGGTCAAAGTCTGCATCGATAAGAACTTCGAGGCAAATCTTCACATCACCGAAAAGCTGGAATTACTAGGTTTTGAACGAATCTTTTCATATGATTATATTGCAATGCAGAAGATCGAAGAACTAAAAAAGCTGTGTAGTTTGCTAGTGTTGTAGTGAGGCAGCGGTCGCATAAAATATTTTTGCTTCCCTTTTATGTAAGGCCTTTATGGCCAATATAATGAATAGAGAAGATAATTTTGCAATGGGTGAATTTTGAGGGGAGAAATACAGGAAGAAGGTAAGGGGTATCGGAGTGTCAATCCAGAATGTGAGCAACGGATGCAATAAGTTGATGTAGGAAGTTAAGAATTACAAGAGATATTGTAGGCATGAGACCGAAATCCTTGTGTTTACAGCAAAGTTTTTTTCCATTATTGTAGCGGTGGGCAAATTGTTGGATTCATTATATGTGAATCTGGTCTTATGGAAATTATTTTAGCCTTTCATACCCCAAGCATGTCCTACATCATGTAAAATGTTATACGTTGAATGTAAGAGTGGAATTCAATAACGCAAGTGACCGAAAAGAAACGAATGTCAAAAGATGGTTTTTTTCCGACAGTATAGTCAATTCTTCGAAGTGTCTGGTTCTATTTAAGTTTATAGTTATTTTTAAAAGCAATTAAAATATTTAAATGTTATAACGAATTAACTACATTAAAACATGATTTAAAAAAAAAACAGGAATTACTGAATATACAGTTGAAGTTGATTCTAGATTTTGAATAATTACAAACGCGACATCAACCATGGTACATACAACAGAAGCAAAAGTATGAAAGTGGTGATAAGAACGACCAGGGTCATCCCTTCATGGTGTAAGTAGTACATAATTGTGGCAGATAACAGGTTACATACGGCACATAGGAGACATACAAAGACAGAGCGATTTGTGAACTCAGCTCTTCGCTTGAAAAATTGAAAGACGACACACAAAATTATCAACGAGTTGGCTGTTATAACCACGTCGAGAAAAATATTCAAATAGTCTAACACAGCTGAAAAATTGCGAGTTCTTTTCAACAGATCTATCATACTGATGAATAAACTAATAAATGATAACACCAGGTAGATGAATTTATGGCTCCAGCGCATAGTGAAATCATTAATAGTGTGTCTCTGGTTCTGCTGTTGATCGCGGAGTTCAGGTTGCCGAGCTGCTCCAAGTGCGATCATTTCTATATTTTCCTCATTGCTAACGCTGGAAGCAAGTGACTGACGACGTGTTGGCCTCGAAGGATTCGATGGTTGTATTAAATTGCCCCTACTTGGATCATTGTTCACATAATCCACATTATCTCCATTAGTTCTTTCAGGATTTTCCATTAATTCCGAATCCGCCATTCTTTCTGGAGATGTAAACTTTTGCCGATTTGAAGTTTAACTAACATAAAAAATTCCGCTCTTTGAATTCTTAACAATTCGCCATTTTGTATATTTATTGTCTAGGAAACAATAGAAATTTTAAAAAATACTTTGTGTTGATTTAAAAAAAAATTACCTTAAATAAACTATTCCATCAAACCACCCTCACTTTTTCCCCTCCTAGTCAATTACATGTTGCAGGTAGATCATTTAAATCCACGCGCGGTTTCAATTCCAGAGGTGACATTATCAAATTTCATTTGTGCTTCAAAATACTATTAGAAATATATGAACACTATTTGCCGCTCATACTGATATTGTGGTACTCTATTTTACTGTTCAAACCGCTATTTGTTTGATATTTTGACTCATTAGCATAAGTTTAGCTAAGAAGGGACGTAGAAAAGAAGATGGTCTAATTAAGGGACTAGAAGAAGCCTGGAGGACTGGTAATGCGGACCATACGAGGGTGAAAAGACTGGAGTTAAACCAGCATCTTGAAGCCCAACACATGGGAAGTATTGCCAGAGCTAAGTTATGTGCAATGGGAAGTGAAGGAATCAAGGCCGCTGGATGGGCTTGAGTGGTGGAAGCTCGGCAAAGAAATAGTTCCACTATTCGATCTTTGGCGAATCAAAATGGTGTCTTAGTAAACGAATCCGAGAAAATGTGTGAGGCCTTTCGGGAGTACTTCGCCTAGCTGTTTGGGGGTGACGGCGGTCCTGGAGGTGGGAGAGCCCTCGAGGACTTTCTTGCTGGGCTGCCGTGTCTCTCGGAGTCGGATGCGGAGTTTTGCGAAGAGCCAATCACGTCTGTGGAGGTGATGGAGGCTTTGGCCGACTGCAAAGCGGGTAAGTCACCGGGACTTGATGGTCTTCTGTACGAGCTGTATAAATGTATGCCAGACTTGTTCGGGCAACTACTGGCTGACGTGTACGCGAACTGGCAACAGAATGGGCTTATCCCCAGATCTGTGCGCCGGGGGGTAGTGACGTTGGTCAGAAAGGACCCGGACAAGAGAGACGTTATAGAGAATTTCAGGCCCATCACTCTGTTAATCGCAGAAGTGAAGATTTTGGCCAAGGTCTTAGCAAAAAGGTTGGCGCGTGTCGTGAATGGTATAGTCGGGGAGGCACAAACATGTGCCATCCCAGGCAGAACCATTCAGTATACCCTCCATCTTATTCGCTATACCATAGAGAGGGTTGGTAATAAATCTGGCAAAGGTGGGGCATTGGTACATTTAGATCAGTCTAAAGCTTTTGATATGGTTGACCATCGATACCTGGCGACTGTGCTTGCGCGGTTCAGCCTGGGCCTTGGCTTCCTCAGGTGGTTTATGGCTTCGTACCACAACATTGACTCGATAGTTCGGGTGAACGGTTTCCTTTCGAAGCCGTTCTGCATCAGACGCTCGGTTCGTCAAGGATGTCCGCTTTCACCACTTCTGTATGTAATGGCTCTCGAGCCGCTACTGCGAAAGTTGAGTAGCATCCCGAGAGAACCAGGTCTAGAGGAGTTTGTTACGGCTTACGCGGATGATATCACTATCAGCGTAACCTCGGTAGCACGCCTACGTGAAGTGGGTAAGACTATTGAGGCTTACGAGGAGGTGGCCGGAGCAAAGATCAACCGGGAAAAGTCGGTCGGCTTGTAGCTCGGCACCTGGGTTGGCAAATCGATGCCTTCAGACAGCGTTATTGGGCGCTGGATGGAGGGACCGGTTAAGTTGCTGGGAGTTTGGTTTGGACCAGGCCTCCAGAGAGAGAAAAATTGGACGGAGGTATTGAGCAGGGTGGCTGCAGTTGTCAATACCTGGTCTTAGCGGTGGCTATCCCTGAAAGGGAGGGAGGAGGTGGCCAATGTGTTTATCGCATCGGTCATTACCTACCGCCTAACCGTCGTGCCCTGTCCGGATTCGTGGTTGATCAGGCTGGAGAGACAGCTCTTTTGCTTTTTGTGGAAGGGCAGGTTGCCACTTGTGAAACGCTCTGTCTGCTGTCAAAAGACTTTAAAGGGAGGTTTAGGGCTGCCTTGGTTAATAATGCGCAGACATGCGTTGAGGTTGAGGCACCTCTGGATTCTCCTACATAGTGAACGGGTGTGGTCTCCGCTGGCCAGAAAATGTGTGAGGCCTTTCGGGAGTACTCCGCCCAGCTGTTCGGGGGATGACGGCGTTCCTGGTGGTGGGAGAGCCCTCGAGGACTTTCTTGCCGGGCTGCTGTTACGTTCTGAGTTCAAATTTCGCCGAGGCCGACTTTGCCTTTCATTCTTCCGGGGTCGATTAAATAAGTACCAGTTACGTACTGGGGTCGATGTAATCGACTTAATCCCTTTGTCTGTCCTTGTTTGTCCCCTCTATGTTTCACCCCTTGTGGGCAATAAAGAATATGTAAAATCTTTTTTGGTTAAACAGTAAAGCTAAAAAAAAAGGATGGGGGGAATCATGGTTTCATCTCGGAGCGGGGCCGAGATAGCCGTTTTTCATTCATTTTTCATGTGTTGTTTGTCCCCGCATGTGTGTATGTCTCCTCTGTGTTTGACCCTTGTGGCTTGATAAAAATTCAAAATTCATTAGTTGAGCTATTAGTCCTCTTGAATTCTGGGGGGGGGGTGGTATCGGAGCGTTTGAGTGACATTAGACCTCAACAAACGCTCATAAATTAAATGCATCTGTCTGGGCCACGATCGTGGCCCTTCGACCTGTACCTGACGGCCACGATCGTGGCCCGTCGCGCTTTATGCGTTAACACTGCTTCGGATTTTTTTTTCTTATACGTGACAACGTATCCAGGGTATTTGAAATAGTAACATTCGTTTATTCCACCCCCACCCGATTTCACTATATTTTAAAATAAAATATTAGAAGTTGAACTACATCGAAAAATATAACTGGGTTGCCCGAGAGTGGAGATTTGAAGTTGGTTACAAAATTTGAAGTGTAAAATTCGATGTCAACCTCGGTACACAAGAAAGAACCAAAAGTAAGAAACAAGTTATTGGAAACTTTATTGGAAACCGAAGATAAAGTAGCGGTTAAGAGTTTAAATAAATCTGACAAGATACATTGGATGAGTGATCGAGTTAAGAAAGTGATAATCATTTCATAAACGGGAATATTATACAGAAGAAACATCGAGTTAGCAACCTATTTCTTTATTACCCACAAGGGGCTAAATACAGAGGGGACAAACAAGGACAGACATAGGTATTAAGTCGATTACATCGACCCCAGTTCGTAACTGGTACTTTATTTATCGACCCCGAAAGGATGAAAGGCAAAATCGACCTCACAGAATTCGAACTCACAACGTAACGGCAGACGAAATACCAATTTCTTTATTACCCACAAGGGGCTAAACACAGGGGACAAACAAGGACAGACATAGGTATTAAGTCGATTACATCGACCCCAGTTCGTAACTGGTACTTTATTTATCGACCCCGAAAGGATGAAAGGCAAAATCGACCTCGGCGGAATTCGAACTCACAACGTAACGGCAGACGAAATACCAATTTCTTTATTACCCACAAGGAGCTAAACACAGAGAGGACAAACAAGGACAGACATAGGTATTAAGTCGATTACATCGACCCCAGTGCGTAACTGGTACTTTATTTATCGACCCCGAGGGGATGAAAGGCAAAGTCGACCTCGGCGGAATTTGAACTCAGAACGTAACGGCAGACGAAATACCGCTAAGCATTTCGCCCGGCGTGCTAACGTTTCTGCCAGCAACCGTGTTATAGTAAGTGCTAGTGAAGAGATGGCCGTGATATTTGAGGTAGAGAGGGGCGGCGAGCTGGCAGAATCGTTAGCACACCGGGCGAAATGCTTAGTGGTATTTCGTCTGCCGTTACATTGTGAGTTCAAATTCCGCCGAGGTCGACTTTGCCTTTCATCCTTTCGGGGTCGATTAAATAAGTACCAGTTACGCACTGGGGTCGATATAATCGACTTAATACCTATGTCTGTCTTTGTTTGTCCCCTCTATGTTTAGCCCCTTGTGGGTAATAAAGAAATGGATATTTGAGGTAGTGCTGACATCGAGATCCTTTGTTCGATAATGTCTATATGTATCATTCTTCTGGACAATATATAGAATCCAGAAAAGGTTTTAACCTAAAATTATTCGATGTTCGTAGCAAATTGAAAATATTTAGATTATTCGTGAAGCTACGAGTTTCTCTAAGTTCCCACAATCATTTATTATTTTTTTCATTTCTGACGAAATCATTACCTGTGCAGATACGAAGCCAACTAATAAGAAAAGTTTTCTCCATCAGAAATACCTATTTCTTTATTACCCACAAGAGGCTAAACATAGAGTGGACAAACAAGGACAGGCATAGGTATTAAGTCGATTACATCGACCCCTGTGCGTAACTGGTACTTAATTTATCGACCCCGAAAGGATGAATGGCAAAGTCGACCTCGGCGGAATTTGAACTCAGAACGTAACGGCAGACGAAATACCTATTTCTTTATTACCCGCAAGGGGCTAAATACAGAGTGAACAAACAAAGACAGGCATAAGTATTAAGTCGATTACATCGACCCCAGTGCGTAACTGGTACTTAATTTATCGACCCCGAAAGGATGAATGGCAAAGTCGACCTCGGCGGAATTTGAACTCAGAACGTAGCGGCGGACGAAATACCGCAAAGCATTTCGTCCGGCGTACTAACGGTTCTGCCAGCTCACCGCCTTATTCTCCATCAGAAATACCGTCTGCTAGTTCCTTTATATGTCTCCACTGTATTATCTATGAAACAATGGAAAGTAAAAAAAAAAATTGTTTTCCGTTTGTGAAATCGGTTTAACCCCTTACCCGACAGAAACGAATATATGCGTTTTGACCGAAACCCTTTTTTTTCTATCTCTGGTGAGTTAACTCGTCAAAAGATAGACTCGCCAAAATCGACAGCAAACGAGTTCCTTCGTCTAAAAACGGGTTAACTCGTTTCTGCCCAAAGCGGTGTGAGGGCGCGTGGCTTAGTGGTTAGGGCATTCGGCTCATGATCGTAAGGTTGTGAGTTCGATTCCCGGCGACGCGTTGTGTCCTTGAGCAAGACACTTTATTTCACGTTGCTCCAGTCCACTCAGCTGGCAAAAATGAGTTGTACTTGTATTTCAAAGGGCCGGCCTTGTCACTCTCTTTGTCACGCTGATTATCCCCGAGAACTACGTTAAGGGTACACGTGTCTGTGGAATGCTCAGCCATTTGCACGTTAATTTCACGAGCAAGCTGTTCCGTTGATAGTATCAGCTGGGACCCTCGTCGTCGTAACCGGCGGAGTCTTTAAGCCCAAAGCGGTAATTTAAAATCAATATTATTGAATTAAAATTCATAATAAATAAGGTTTGAAATATACCTCGAAATCACCATTCAAAACATAGTAAAATAAAACAATTAAAAAATATGTTTGAAAAAATACATTTATTTTCAAAATAATTGTTGGGTAAGGGGTTAAACAATTAACTACTTCATATTTTATTCTTTAGTCAGCAACATTTCCTGCATATTGATCATTCTAATTGATGATGTTGTATCAGTACTTACTATCTCCGCCTTCGCTAAGGCGGGGGTATTGTTTTCAGTCGCATTTGTTTGTTTGTCGGTGGACAAGATATCTCAACCGCGGGATGGATTCGGAAATTTCAAGGACTGGCACGAACTAATTAGATTTTGGGATCTATCCGGAACCGGACAAGGATTCTGGATTATTTTTTCATTTTTTCTTTTTTTACTTAAATTTTGAGGGCGGTCGGGTTCATTTTTAGTAATCTCGTTTGTGAAAGCAGTCGAGTTTGTTTCAGATATTCTCATCTTAAAAATCATCTCTGGCTAATAAGACTTCAGTGTTGCCTTGGTGGAGGCTTGCATTCTGAGCGGTCTTCTTAAAAGTTAGTCTTGGGATTGTAATAGCGTTGGAAATTTACGAAAAATTACATGCGATTAGAAATCTTTAATGACAGAAATTGATGTTAGATGTCAAAAGGAATCAGATTTATAACTGTTGTTATAATGCAAACGTACGCGGTAAAGACCTTAATAATTGATAATACGTAGAGTTGTCTCCCGCTCTCTCATTATATAAAGCACATGAAGTGATTAACCGAAACCTGCGTCAGTAAAAAAACTGCTAAGAAACGGTAATCACGAGGTTTTGAGCAAATATTTTCGTGTGGTTCTTTATATGGCAATGCAGTAGATCGAAATATATACGGGTATTCATTTGTGTGGTAGGCATTACAAGTATCAAACGCAAAAGTAGGTCTGGCATCATGGGAAATGCGGCAGGTTTTCTGTTCAAGTTCGGGGTATAAAATTCAATAACGTAACATGGATTATTATTATTATTATTATTAGCAATAAAATTATGCTCATCTTTCTGTTTGAAATTCTACATACATATCCAGAGTATGATTGTTGAAAGGGTTAAAACTACTCAAAAAGGTTAAAACTATTGAAAAAGGGTTAAAACTACTCAAAAAGGTTAAAACTACTGAAAGGGGTTAAAACGACTCAAAAAGGGTTAAAACTAATCAAAAGGGTTAAAACTACTCAAAAGGGTTAAAACTATTGAAAAGGGTTAAAACTACTGAAAGGGGTTAAAACTACTGAAAGGGGTTAAAACTACTGAAAGGGGTTAAAACTACTGAAAGGGGTTAAAACTATTGAAAAGGGTTAAAACTATTGAAAAGGGTTAAAACTCTTGAAAAGAGTTAAAACTCCTCAAAAGGGTTAAGACTATTGAAAAAAGGGTTAAAACTATTGAAAAAGGGTTAAAACTATTGAAAAGGGGTTAAAACTACTGAAAGTACAACTGAAAGAATATTAAACTCCAACAGCATAGTCACAGTATTTATAATGTTTGGTTACATTTTGTCTACAATCCTGTTTAAAAAAACACCAAGTGAAATGTTCAAGAGTTAAAACAAACTACGCGGAAAGATAATATAAAACAAGAATGATTGAAAATAGAAAGTTGAAGTTGGTTACAGGTTTTCTAAAGCTGTAAATCTTAATCTGATTCTCTGTACAAATAACAGGACAGACAGCAAGATACTGCTTATAAAAATGGCGAGGGTGATCCGAGTGTAACGTAAATTGATGATAATGACAGCAGACACGAGATTGAGGGTCGTATATATGAGACTGTAGCCGATAGTTCTATTCGGAAAAACTAACTTTCGCTTCCAAATTGGGGAAAAGATGCAGAAGATTATGGACGAGCTGAATAACGTAATCGTGTTCAGAACAACACTCCAATAATCTGATGCAATTGAATATTTGCGAAGCAGTAGCAACAGATATGTAAAACTGCAGGATAAATTGACTGAACTCGACACCAGACAAGCAAGTATAAACAGCCAGTGCATATCAAAAGAGATGGTCGTGTGATGTTGATTTTGATGTTGCCCAAATCGTCCGAGTGCGGTCGTTTCTTCGTTTTCCGCGTTGCTAGAAGTAGAAGAATGTGACAAACGACGTGTTGTCCTTGATTCTTCTGTGGTTAGTATCGGAACATTTGTCGAATCGTCTACAGAATTATTGCCATCTGTTTCTTCCGTTTTTTCCGAATCAGTTATTATTTCGAGGGAAAGGCTCTCTCCTTCTGAATCCGCCCTTAATGTTTCGTAGATATGGCTATCTCCTTCCGAATCCGGCATTATTTCTTCGTAGATATGGCTATCTCCTTCCGAATCCGGCATTATTTCTTCGTAGGTATGGCTCTCTCCTTCCGAATCCGCCCTTAATTTTTCGTAGGTATGGCTCTCTTCTTTCGAATCCACCCTTAAGTTTTCGTAGGTATGACTCTCTTCTTCCGAATTTGCCATTACTGTTTCATATGTATGGGTCTTTTCTACCGAATCTACCATCAACGATCCGTATATGTGGCTATTTTCTTCCGAATCCGCATTTGATGGTTCGTATACTTCACTGTCTAAAAGGCTCTTTTTTCCCAAATCCGCCGTTGCTGATTCGCAGACATCGTCGTCTAAAACGCTCTTTTCTTCCGAATCTGCCATTACTGTTTCGTATGTGTGGGTCTCTTCTACCGAATCTTCCATCAACAATTCGAATATGTCGCTATTTTCTTCCGAATCCGCCGTTGCTGATTCGCACTCATCGTCGTCTAAAAGGCTAGTTTCATCCGGACACACCATTAATGCTTCGTGTGTACCGTTCTGTTCTTCCAAATACGCTACCAATTCTACGTACGTATCGTTCTCTTGCTGATTGGATGCCATCTTACATGGAAAATTTTTTTCTCTGATTTCTGATTTCTATTTCTTTATTACCCACTAGGGGCTACGAAGAGGGAACATTACAAGACATGGGGGATACAAAACAATGTGATTAAAATTATGAGTAAATGAATGTTAAAATGAAAAAATGATAATATGAAAGCGATGCTAACGGCCCCCTCCGCCAGCATCACTTACCTTTCCGTTTCCTATCACAATTCCAAACTCTTTTACCTCACCCTTCATTTCTCTTTCATACCTCTCTATCATATCATCCTTCATATACGCTGACAAACAATTTATACGCAATTCATTACACTTGCTCATCAAAGAGCCCATAAGTTCAAAATCGAACACCGCGTAGCTACCGTCTTCATACTCTTGCCATACATCGTCCTCAAAAATCCTTCTTGCGTCCTCGGTATCCCCCTTCCTCACAACACATAAAAAGTAGGACTGGGGCTTTTGTATGTTCTGTGTGTCTGTTTTCGTTTTTCTTGTAGGCGGGGAGTGGGTGGAATCGCTGTTTGCAGGGGCAGGATGGGTCTCCAAGGGTGTGGGTGGTGTTGGGGTGGGTTGGGGCTTCGCACAGTTTTTCCTTTTCTTTCCTTTTCTCTTCTTTCTGCCCTCCTCCCACTCTTTTTGCATCTCCTCCTCCTCTGTCGTTTCCCTTTCCGTCTGCTTCTCTTTAATTTCTTCCTCTTTTGGGGCCTCCTCTTTTGGAGCTTCCTCAACGATTTCCTTTTCTCTTGGTGGGGGAGGGCAGAAGGCTCTTATGTGGCCCCTCAGGCCACACTTGTAACAACGTGGAGCTCTGCCCTCCATCCACACTCTCATAATCACGTCTCCCAATCTGATGCTTTCCACCAGGTCCACCAGTACCTCGTTTTCTGCCTGCACGTTCAGCTCCACTGTTACGCCTCTCCAGCCCTCGGTCTTGACCGAGGCATGGAGAATATCCACTTCCTCCTCGTGGCCGCTGATCACAGCCGCCACAATCCACTCTGCCTCAACGTTTGGTGGCACTCCCTCCACCCTCACTCGTGTAATCCTTCTATTCAAATACATAGGTAAAAGTGTTACCTTTTCTGACTTCACCGCCTTCGCCGCCATCTTCCTCGCTGCAGTCTCACTTTTAAAATGTACCACTACCGTACCGTACTTCGATCCTCGAGTCAGAAAAATGATTTCCTCCTCCGATCTTCTCAGGGCCTCCTCTATCCACTCCATGTTTACAACTTCTATTTTCTTTCTTTCGTTTGCGAACACCCTGTAAATAATGGTCCTTTTATCGTACCATTCCTTTCTCTTTGGCGGTGGTTCCAGTTCCACCTCGCCGCTGTCCTTCCTCATATACCTCTGGAAACCTGGCAATTTTTCTAGGTTTATTTCCTTTTCCTGTGCCGTCTTCTTTTTTGCAACTCCTGCGTACGTTTTCCTATTTTTTATCTCCACATTATTTACATCACCGGTTTGCTCGTCTTCAGAGTTCGATGTCTCCGACAAGTTCTCAAATATCCTATTTCTTTATTACCCACTAGGGGCCACGAAGAGGGAACATTACAAAACATGGGGGACATAAAACAATGCGATTAAAATTATGATTAAATGAAATGTTAAAATGAAAAAATGATAACATGAAAGCGATGCTAACGGCCCCCTCCGCCAGCATCACTTACCTTTCCGTTTCCTATCACGATTCCAAAGTCTTTCACCTCACCTTTCATTTCTCTCTCATACCTCTCTATCATATCATCCTTCATGTATTCTGAAAAACAATTTATACGTAGTTCATTGCACTTGCTCATCAAAGAGCCCATGAGTTCAAAATCGAACACCGCATAACTTCCGTCCTCATACTCCTGCCATACATTGTCTTCAAAAAGCTTTCTTGCGTTCTCGGTATCCCCCTTCCTCACAACACATAAAAAGTAGGACTGGGGCTTTTGTATGTTCTGTGTGTCTGTTTTCGTTTTTCTTGTAGGCGGGGAGTGGGTGGGATTGCTGTTTGCGGGGGCAGGATGGGTCTCCAAGGGTGTGGGTGGTGTTGGGGTGGGTTGGGGCTTCGCACAGTTTTTCCTTTTCTTTCCTTTTTTCTTCTTTCTGCCCTCCTCACACTCTTTTTGCATCTCCTCCTCCTCTGTCGTTTCCCTTTCCGTCTGCTTCTTTTTCATTTCTTCTTCTTTTGGGGCCTCCTCTTTTAGAGTTTCCTCAACGATTTCCTTTTCTCTTGGTGGGGGAGGGCAGAAGGCTCTTATGTGGCCCCTCAGGCCACACTTGTAACAACATGGAGCTCTGCCCTCCACTCACACTCTCATAATCACGTCTCCCAATTTAATGCTCTCCGCCAGGTCCGCCAGTACCTCGCTCTCCGCCTGCACGTTCAGCTCTACTGTTACTCCTCTCCAGCCCTCGGTCTTGACCGAGGCATGGAGAATATCTACTTTCTCCTCGTGGCCGCTGATCACAGCCGCCACAATCCATTCAGCCTCCACGTTTGGTGGCACTCCCTCCACCCTTACTCGTGTAATCCTTCTATTCATGTACATAGGTAAAAGTGTTACCTTTTCTGACTTCACCGCCTTCACCGCCATCTTCCTCGCTGCAGTCTCACTTTTAAAATGTACCACTACAGTACCGTACTTCGATCCTCGAGTCAGAAAAATGATTTCCTCCTCCGATTTTCTGAGGGCCTCCTCTATCCATTCCATGTTTACGATCTCTATTTTCTTTCTTTCGTTCAGGAACACCCTGTAAATTATGGTCCTCTTATTGTACCATTCCTTTCTCTTTGGTGGTGGTTCCAGTTCCACCTCGCCGCTGTCCTTCCTCATATACCTCTGGAAACCTGGCAATTTTTCTAGGTTTATTTCATTTTCCTGTTCCGTCTTCTTTTTTGCAACTCCTGCGTACGTTTACCTGTTTTTTGTCTCCACATTATTTACATCACCGATTTGCTCGTCTTCAGAGTTCGATGTCTCCGACAAGCTCTCAAATATCCATTCCTCCTCCGACTCCTCCACTAGGGAGTGGTCATCCATTTCCTCCTGTCTGACAGGCCGAAAAACGGCCGCCAAAACAGAAAAAGTGTAACTCGCAGAACCAGCGAAATTCTGTAAGAAATAATAGAAATGAAGCAAATCTTTGTTCTGACTTCAGAAACTGACCTTAAATAAACCATTCCAAAATTTCAACGTCCGTCTTATTATTTTTCTTTTATACAATCTTATTGTTTTGCATGGAGTACATTACCATCTACGACGCGGTTTCAATTCTTAGTTGAAGTTATCAAACTTCACTTTCATTTCAAGATATCAGTTGAACTGTATGAACACTACTTTTTCCCCCAGTTTCCCTTTCTTATAGACATATTAGAGACAAGATATCAATATTATAAATGTGTTGAGATATTACAGAATAAGAGTGTAAACTTTGTAACAAGCTGCAAACACTTTCCTGTCTAAATTCTTGTTTAAGAATATTACACTTCAGGTAAGAGAGTGGCGGTCATAAAATCTTTCAGGGTAACATTGGCAACACAAAAGATGCTATTCCTTGTTGGAGGTCTTGTTGCGAATGCTCGAATCGGATTATGGTGATGATGATAAATGAACATAACTATTAAAATGGTCAACCACAAAACAGGGACGGTCGCTTCGGTGAGCTTCCAAATAACCATTTCCCAAATTTCACTCTTAACCCTTTAGCATTCAGATGTAACCCTTTAGCATTCAGATGTCAAATGTAAAGCCTCTCTAATCACTTTGTTTTAAATGAATTGTACAGCATCTTGTAACTCCGGGATTTTGATGATGTCCCTGTTCATTTTTGTAATGACTTTGTAGGGTAGGTGTGAGAGGTCAGAGCTGGCTGGTTTGAGCATAAAACAGGAAAACAATTTTGGCCTGATATGGCCGGTTTAAACACTAAAGGGTTAAAAGCCTCGGTCCTCCCGAACCTATGGTAGAAGACACTAACTCAATGCATCACGCAGAGGGATTTAACCTGAAACCACAATGTTCTGAATCCCACAGCTATATCTGCGCTCAAATTTACGCTGCTCATCACTAGTGGTATCCCATTTCAATGTTCAACTTTCTGTTGCAAAACGAAGCGCTTCAAATACTCCATTTGATTGGTATTTTATTTTATACTAAGGCGGCGAGCTGGCAGAAGCGTTAGCACACCGGGCGAAATGCTTTGCGGTATTTCGTCTGCTGTTACGCTGTGAGTTCAAATTCCGCCGAGGTCGACTTTGCCTTTCATCCTTTCGGGGTCGATAAATTAAGCACCAGTTACGCACTGGGGGCGATGTAATCGACTTAATACCTATGTCTGTCCTTGTTTGTCCCCTCTATGTTTAGCCCCTTGTGGGTAATGAAGAAATAGGTATTTTATTTTATACTTTCAGTGCCCATAAAATAAAATACCAATCAAGTAAGGATGGATCAATGTAATAGAAAAACTACTTCCTCCCGCCCCTCCCCCAAACTACTGGCCTTGTGCTTAAATTAGAAACGAGGAAGGTTGACGGATTAGCAGAATCGTTAGAATGCGGGGGTGGGGAGTCATTATGACATTGTTTTTCGCAGAAATACCTATGAACATTGCAGAGAGAGAACTGTGTATGTGCTTGTCCCGCAACACCGCTTGACAAACAGCGCCGCACAGTGGAACTGAAGCCGAACCTGCGTGATTTCAAAGCGACCTTCATTATCACACAGTCAATTCTTAATATCGTTTTTGCTACTAGTGTCAGGATTACAGCCGTTTCCAAAATTATGTATTTCAGAGCTTAGGCGGCGAGTTGGCAGAATCGTTAGCACGCCGGGCGAAATGCGTTGCAGTATTTCGTCTGCCGTTACGTTCTGGGTTCAAATTCCGCCGAGGTCGACTTTGCCTTTCATCCTTTCGGGGGTCGATAAATTAAGTACCAGTTACGCACTGGAGTCGATGTAATCGACTTAATCCTTTGTCTGTCCTTGTTTGTCCCCTCTATGTTTAGCCCCTTGTGGGTAATAAAGAAATAGGTATTTCGTCTGCCGTTACGTTCTGAGTTCAAATTCCGCCGAGGTCGACTTTGCCTTTCATCCTTTCGGGGTCGATAAATTAAGAACCAGTTACGCACTGGAGTCGATGTAATCGACTTAATCCCTTTGTCTGTCCTTGTTTGTCCCCTCTGAGTTTAGCCCCTTGTGAGCAGTAAAGAAATATATATATTTCAGAGCTTGGATTTGTTTCATGTCATGTAAAAGTTTTTGCAAGGAACATTTTATTTTATTTTATTTTATTTGATTTGATCATTAGCAAAAAATATTTCCTTGACGTTTTGGTCCGATTTCATATTTGATGCAGGAGCCGGTGAGAATTCTGAAACATAGAAACCTTTGGTTCGAGAGAGATAGCTGCACTGATAAGTCAGCGTAGCAAAAACGATTGCATTGTAACAATTAAGGAGAACGAAAAACAGATGACGCCGTGGTGATCTCATTCTCGCTCACAACATCATAAGCGGAAAGTGTAACCCCTCGAAAGAGCTGTTCTTCACTCCTGCTCCAGAGCGTCGGCTGTGGGGTCACTCCGAAAAGCTCTATCTGCGACGATTTCATCTCAATCGAAGGAGAGGGGGGGCTTTCTCCGTCCGGATTGCAGATCCGTGGAATAAGCTGCCGAACGAGGATAGTGAAGATGCCGACGACCGCTCGGTTCAAAGTCTCTCTTGACCAGAAATGGCCAGAACTCTTTGTATGACCACCCACCCTGTACCCCTACATGACCTTGCTTTTTGAACCAAAAAATTAACTTAATTTATTCAAAAATTTACAAAATTTTGATCCAAGTTGCGAGTGTGAAATTGCAACCGGACAAAGAAATTACAAATTAAAAAAAAAAAAGATTGACACTGCTGAGGGCTTTACATATGACAGTGTAGGCAGGGTACTTAAAATATTCTAGTCTGTGGAACCTTGGGTATGTGTCTTCTATAGCCTCTGGCCGGCCAAAGCCTTGTGAGTGGATTTGGTAAACGGAAACTGAAGGAAGTCCATCGTATGTGTGTGTATTTGTGTCCGTCCCCACCAAACACATCGCTTGGCAACCGATGTTGGTGTGTTTACGTCCCCGTATCTTAGCGGTTCGGCAAAACAGACCGATAGAATAAGTCCTGAGGTTGCTTTGTTCGACTAAAGACGATACTCCAGCATGGCCGCAGTCAAATGACTGAAACGAATATTTAAAAAAAAAGAAAAAAAAAAGAATGCACGATGGACGAAAGGTGGAGTTGAGAACTGACCATTGTTTGAGAAGCAGGAAAACAGATGTATAAAAAAATTGAGTTAGCAATTCGGATTTTTTCGGTTTGAACGGCAGTTTTTAAAAATAATCTCCACGTAACTAAACACTTTTAAACTTCGTATACTGGTAGAATGTGTTTATAAAACATCTTTTTCTCTTGGCTTTATTGAGAAAGTTCTATAGTTTGTAAGATATTTGTGTAATATTTTCTTCAGTTTCTGCAATTTCAACCAATCACCGACGTTTATTGAGGTAAAAAACATTCTGTGCCGTTTGAATATGTCCCTCGTTTAAGAAACAGATTGGGTTTATTTACATTTGTGAAGAAAAAAAGATACCCTTTCCCCCACCCCTAACCCTAAAACAGATTGAAGTGCAATAGATCGGTACTAGGGTCATAATTATGAGTGACAATTTCATATGACACCGCTAGAAAAAACTGCCGTTCAAACCGAAAGGATCCCATTACAGCGTTTTTTCTCTCACAATCATACACGTGTTGTAATCAAGAAATTCGTGGTCTGAACCCATAAAATTCGCGTGAAAATCTACAAACCATAAAGCAGGTGATTCTGAGAAAATATTTTCCTATTAAATTTCTAAATATCTCAGAGAAGGCTTAGCTGGATGGGGGTGCTTGTCTACCCCTTGTAAACACAAGTACACAGGAAATATTTTCCTATTGTTAATATTGTATTGCAATGGGTCGGTGAAATTGGGGAGTTGTGTAGTATCTTTGTGCGTGGGGTTTACGATAAGGTTGTAGACGGATGACTTGATAGCTGAGAGGAAATATTCCAGTAATGCGTGGGTCTTGAATTTTTAACTTCCTATACTGGCAGAATGTGTTTATAAAACATTTTTCTCTTGGCTTTGAGAAAATTCTATAGTTTGTAAGATATTTGTTGTTTTTTTTTCTTCAATTTCCGTAATTTCAACCAATCAGTGACGTCTATTGAGTTAAAAGGCATTCTGTGCCGTATGAATATGTCCCTCGTTTAAGAAACAGATTGGGTTTATTTACATTTCTGAAGAAAAAAAATATATCCTTCCCCCACCCTAACCAACCCTAACCCTAAAACAGATTGAAATGCAATAGATCGATTCTAGGGTCATAATTATGGGTGACAATTTCATATGACACCGCTAGAAAAAACTGCCGTTCAAACCGAAAAGATCCCCGAGAGGAAATATTCCAGTAATGCGTTGGTCGTGAGCTGAGAAAGAGATCAAGAGGGTTTGGTGTATATAAGTATCGATTTAAAAGGTGAACAAGGGATGCAACAAGTTTTCATGCAAGGAGCTGAGATTTACAAGAGATTTAGCTTCTGCACTGGTAGGATGAGTGTGAGAGCTATGATCAGTTGTGAGCGTTGAAGTAATCGAGATTGAGGACTTCAGAGTGGGATGATGTGAGACATATTACAAATACAAGAGGGTAGATTTTTGTAAGAGTTGCTAGTGATTCAAACTGGTCGGAGAGTAGATGTATTTATGTGAATGGAAGCACTCCGTCGGTTACGACGACGAGGGTTACGGTTGATCCGAATCAACGGAACAGCCTGCTCGTGAAATTAACGTGTAAGTGGCTGAGCACTCCACAGACACGTGTACCCTTAATGTAGTTCTCGGGGATATTCAGCGTGACACAGAGAGTGACAAGGCCGGCCCTTTGAAATACAGGTACAACAGAAACAGGAAGTAAGAGTGAGAGAAAGTTGTGGTGAAAGAGTACAGCAGGGATCACCACCATCCTTGCCGGAGCCTCGTGGAGCTTTTTTTAGGTGTTTTCGCTCAATAAACACTCACAACGCCCGGTCTGGGAATCGAAACCGCGATCCTACGACCGCGAGTCCGCTGCCCTAACCACTGGGCCATTGCGCCTCCACGTATTTATGTATGATAGTTTGAAAAAGCTAGTGGTGGGTGATGCAAGGAAAATTATCAAGAAGTTATGAATATTAAAAATGAGACTAAACTATTGGAGACTAATTTTTCTGATTTAAAAATGTTTGGTTACACTTATTTTATCAAATGTTTTTAAAAGCAAAATATTTGATTGTTCTGACAAATTATATGATGAAGTATTTCAAAGCAGGAATGAAAGATCGAACACAAAAAGTTGGAGTTGGTTCAAGGTTTGACGAGCTGTGAAATTTGATATCAAACTCGGTATACACAACAGAAGCAAAAGTAGGAAGCTATTCGATTGTTCTGACAAATTATATGATAAAGTATTTCAAAGCAGGAATGAAAGATTGAACATAAAAAGCTGGAGTTGGTTCAGGGTTTGACGAGCTGTAAAATTTGATATCAAACTCGGTATACACAACAGAAGCAAAAGTAGGAAACAACAGATTATAACGGCAGCCATAATCCAATCAGAATTTAAACCGAAGCAAATCGTAGCGGACAACAGGATAGATATCGTACATAGGAGACTGTGGACGATATTGTGATTTGGGAAATAGGATCTTCGCTTCGAAAACGGGAAGACGATGCAGAAGATTGTCAATGAGTTGGCGACGATAACCACGTCGAGAATAGTAATCCAATATTCCGATGTATGTGAAAAATTGCGAACTTGTTGCAATAGGTCGATGAGGCCGCAAGATAAAATAATCACAGATAACACCAGGTAGAGGAGTATATAAACCCAGTGTATACTATAATAGTTAGTAATGCGCCGCTGCGTCTGAGGCTGATCGCCGCGTTCTTGTTGCACAAATTCTCCAAAGTCGTTCATTTCTTCGGTTTCTTCGCTGATAGATGATAGACGGCGTGTCGGCCATGACTCAGTTGGATTTCGTTGCGAATTACTCGTACTTGGCGCATCATTCAAGTTCTCCACAGCACTAGCTACATCAATGCTTTCAGAATTCTCCATTCTTTCTGGAAATGTAATTGCCTTTTGCTGCGCTATTTTATGAAAAGCCTCCTCCGTTTAAACTGACCGTGTTTTTTGATTCTTTATTCTCTGAAAAACCAATAGAAATGAAGTTCGAAAATCATTGTTTCACTCTAAAAAGCGGCCTCGAATGAATTATTCCATAATTTCAACATGTGCCTTTTCTTTTTTTCTTTTTCTTTTAGTCAATCAACATTTCTTGCTTGCAGATCATTCAAATCCACGAAGCGGTTTCAATTCTTAGTTGACATCAAACTTCACTTACACTTCAAGATAGTGGAGTTGTATAAACAGAGAATATTTCGTCTGCCGCTACGTTCTGAGTTCAAATTCCGCCGAGGTCAACTTTGTCTTTCATACTTTCGGGGTCGATTAAATAAGTACCAGTTACGCATTGGGGCCGTCGATGTAATCGACTTAATCCGTTTGTCTATCCTTGTTTGTCCCCTCTGTGTGTAACCCCTTGTGGGCAGTAAAGAAATAGGTATTTCTTCTGCCGCTACGTTCCGAGTTCAAATTCCGCCGAGGTCAACTTTGCCTTTCATCCTTTCGGGGCCGATTAAATAAGTACCAGTTACGCACTGGGGGTCGATGTAATCGACTTAATCCGTTTGTCTATCCTTGTTTGTCCCATCTGTGTGTAACCCCTTGTGGACAGTAAAGAACTAGGAAATGTATAAACAGAGAAAGAATAGTTTCCACAAGGAAGCTGCGCATTCTCTCCCTAGAAGACAAATGAACCAAACTTTAGGACTCTATTCAGGAATACTGAGGTGGCAGCCTTTACGCCCCACCTGAAATTTTGGCTGCAACTACTAGAAATATGTTACTCGCTTTTGTTAAAAAGCCGTCGCCTGGTGATGGCTTCGAACAAAAATAGTAGAAAGAGCCCTCTACAATGTACGGCAAGGCAAGAGTATATATCTAGAGCTAGGCAGATTGGTGGCGGTCGAAGTCCCATTTGTGGACGAGTTCCTCGTACTGCAGTATTCGGGGGTCACCTGTTGCTGTGAAAACGCTGCTTTCTTTCGCACTTATTTGAGAAAATGGACAAAGAAGTTGCCAACACGAGGAGGTCCACAAGTACTGGCTCTTTGGTGGACACTGGCCAGCATGGAGTTAGTGAACTAGGCGTCATAACTAGTCTTGAACTATATCAATGTTCATTCTCTTAATAAAACCTAATCATTTCTGAAAGACTCCAAAGCTCATCTCCGTGTCAAATTGGATGGAGTTGTGGGTAACTGTAGAGGGCAAAAGACCGATATGTTATTCGTGTGGAACAACTAACCACCTGAGAATATTCTGCCCTCACAACTAAAACAGGAAATAAGAAAAGGGAGTCACGCTATCATCTCTACAACGACAACAGCATGCAGTAACAAAGACAAGCAACAACAATAGCAAGGGTAAAACCTGTCTAACCCTTCTACGATGTCCAAAACCTGTCTAACCTTTCTACGATGTCCAAAACCTGTCTAACCTGTCTACGATGTCTAAAATCTGTCTAACCTTTCTACGATGTCCAAAACCTATCTAACATGTCTACGATGTCCAAAACCTGTCTAACCTGTCTACGATGTCCAAAACCTGTCTACGATGTCCAAAACCTGTCTCACCTGTCTACGATGTCTAAAACCTGTCTAACCTGTCTACGATGTCTAAAACTTGTCTAACCCTTCTACGATGTCCAAAACCTGTCTAACCTTTCTACGATGTCCAAAACCTGTCTAACCTTTCTATGATGTGCCGCATGAAGTAGATGTTCGATTATCGTGGACAGACCGGTCTGTATGGCGCGCTTTCTCGACCACGCTGTCGACAACGTGTACCAAACGTTTCACTATTTATAAACACATTCTACCAGTATACGAAGTTTAAAATTTTTTAGTTACTTATAAATGAATTTAAAAACTGCCGTTCAAACCGAAAAGATCCAATACATCTAATGAATGGTAATAAAGGAGTACTTTGAAAGAGGACCGAAAAAAGAAATAGACTTATTAACAAAGGAGAAAAAGAAAAGGAAAAAAGAGGAAATAGACTTTAACAAACGGGGAAAAAAAGATGCGAAAGGAAAAAAAAACATTCATAACTTGTATGAATTAACAGTTAAATGGTACTGCTTGGGCCCTTGTGGCTAATAAAGAAACGAGTTAAATGGTACTGCTTGAGGGGCTCAATGCAGCCTTTTCATTATCATCGATTTCATTTTACAGCTTTTCTATTTCTTTACTACCCACAAGGGGCTAAACACAGAGAGGACAAACAAGGACAGACAAACGGATTAAGTCGATTACATCGACCCCAGTGCGTAACTGGTACTTATTTAATCGGCCCCAAAAGGATGAAAGGCAAAGTCGACCTCGGCGGAATATGAACTCAGAACGTAACGGCAGACGAAATACCTATTTCTTTACTACCCACAAGGGGCTAAACACAGAGAGGACAAACAAGGACAGACAAACGGATTAAGTCGATTATATCGACCCCAGTGCGTAACTGGTACTTATTTAATCGACCCCCAAAAGGATGAAAGGCAAAGTCGACCTCGGCGGAATTTGAACTCAGAACGTAGCGGCAGATGAAATACCTATTTCTTTACTACCCACAAGGGGCTAAACACAGAGAGGACAAGCAAGGACAGACAAACGGATTAAGTCGATTATATCGACCCCAGTGCGTAACTGGTACTTATTTAATCGACCCGAAAGGATGAAAAGTAAAGTCGACCTCGGCGGAATTTTCATTTTACAGTTTTTCATTTACGTTCGTTTATGGTTTTTGTCCCCACTGTAGTCTTGTCTGTCCTTGTGGTGTCCCCTCTGTGTTTGGGGCTTTATGCCTAATAAAGAAAGCTGTCCTCCCCTCTGCGTAAGAGCCTGAGTGCTTAAATAAAGAAATACTGAGTCATGAAACATTGGCATTAGATGCCTAAGTGGTAGTTGATAACATCCACTATGAATTGAAACTGTATCGCGCGGATTACAATGATATGCATGCAAGAAATTTAGATTGAATGAATAAAATAAAATAAAATAAAAAACGAAAATGAAACGTTGGAATAGTTTATTTAAAAAGACATTTAAAAAAAAATCAAAATCAATTTCTGTAACCAATATTGTTTCTTGGTATCGCTTTCATTTTATCATTTTTTCGTTTAACAATTCATTTTCATAAAGTTTAATTATAATGTTATATGTCCCCATGTCTCTTGGTGTCCCCCTCTGTGTCGCCCCTAGTGGGTAATAAAGAAATAAGAAATAAGAAAGAGCTTGAGTTCGGTCGTGTTTTTTTTACGCTCGTAAAATTCGGTAAAAAAGAACAAAAAGCGTTGTTGTTGTTGTGGAAGTTCTGAACGGCGTTGACGCGGTTTCGCGTTCCGCTGGTTCTGCGCGTTACACTTTTTCTGTTTTGACGGCCGTTTTCGGCCTGTCAGGCGGGAGGAGATGGATGACCACTCCCTTGTGGAGGAGTCGGAGGAAGAATGGATATTTGAGAGCTTGTCGGAGACATCGAACTCTGAAAACGAGCAAATCGGTGAGGTAAAAAATGTGGAGACTGAAAACAGGAAAACGTACGCAGGAGTTGCAAAAAAGAAGACGAAACAGGAAAATGAAATAAACCTAGAAAAATTGCCAGGTTTCCAGAGGTATATGAGGAAGGACAGCGGCGAGGTGGAACTGGAACCACCGCCAAAGAGAAAGGAATGGTACAATAAGAGGACTATAATTTACAGGGTGTTCCTGAACGAAAGAAAGAAAATAGAGATCGTAAAAATGGAATGGATAGAGGAGGCCCTGAGAAAATCGGAGGAGGAAATCATTTTTTTGACTCGAGGATCGAAGTACGGTACCGTAGTGGTACATTTTAAGAGTGAGACTGCAGCGAGGAAGATGGCGGTGAGGGCGGTGAGGTCAGAAAAGGTAACACTCCTACCTATGTACATGAATAGAAGGATTACACGAGTAAGGGTGGAGGGAGTGCCACCAAACGTGGAGGCTGAATGGATTGTGGCGGCTGTGATCAGCGGCCACGAGGAGAAAGTTGATATTCTCCATGCCTCGGTCAGGACCGAGGGCTGGAGAGGAGTAACAGTGGAGCTGAACGTGCAGGCGGAGAGTGAGGTGCTGGCGGACCTGGCGGAGAGCATTAAATTGGGAGACGTGATTATGAGAGTGTGGGTGGAGGGCAGAGCTCCACGTTGTTACAAGTGTGGCCTGAGGGGCCACATAAGAGCCTTCTGCCCTCCCCCACCGGGAGAAAAGGAAATTGTTGAGGAAACTCCAAAAGAGGAAGCCCCAAAAGAAGAAGAAATCAAGGAGAAGCAGATGGAAAGGGAAACGACAGATGAGGAAGAGACGCAAAAAGAGTATGAAGAGGTCAGAAAGAAGAGAAAAGGAAAGAAAAGGAAAAACTGTGTGAAGCCCCAACCCACCCAAACACCACCCACACCTTTGGAGACCCATCCTGCCCCCGCAAACAGCAATCCCACCCACTCCCCGCCTACAAGAAAAACGAAATCAGACATACAAAACATACAAAAGCCCCAGTCCTACTTTTTGTGTGTTGTGAGGAAGGGAGATACAGAGAATGCAAGAAGGCTTTTTGAAGACAATGTATGGCAGGAGTATGAGGACGGAAGTTATGCGGTATTCGATTTCGAACTCATGGGCTCTTTGATGAGCAAGTGCAATGAACTACGTATAAATTGTTTGTCAGAATATATGAGAAATGATATGATAGAGAGGTTTGAGAGAGAAATGAAAGGTGAGGTGAAAGACTTTGGAATCGTGATAGGAAACGGAAAGGTAAGTGATGCTGGCGGAGGGGGCCGTTAGCATTGCTTTCATGTTATCATTTTTTCATTTTTAACATTCATTTAATCATAATTTAACCGCATTGTTTTATGTCCCTCATGTTTTGTAATGTCCCCTCTTCGTGGCCCCTAGTGGGTAATAAAGAAATAGCTCGTAAAATTCGGTAAAAAAGAACAAAAAGCGTTGTTGTTGTTGTGGAAATTCTGAACGGCGTTGACGCGGTTTCGCGTTTCGCTCGTTCGGCGCGTTAAACTTTTTTCTGTTTTGGCGGCCGTTTTCGGTCTGTCAGACAGAAGGAAATGGACTATGAGTCTCTAACAGACTTGTCCACGACAGATGAGGAGCTGGAACAGGCAATTGCAATGAAGCTGATGGAAGAAAGGCCTGGAGTTTTCGAGTCTTTATCAGACTTGTCTACGTCTGAGAAGGAGCTAGAAATGGCAGCAAGGAAATTGGAAGAGAAGCTGAGTTATACCTATGCCGGTGTAACCAAGAAGGCGGAAGAGAAAGGGGTCGACATGGCCAAGTTGCCAAGTTACCAGAAATACATGAAAAAGGAAAGCGGTGAGGTGGAACTATCACCGACACCCAGGAGAAAAGAATGGTATGATAAGAGGACCATTATTTACAGGGTGTTCGCAAACGAAAGGAAGAGGGTAGAAGTTGTAACCATGGAATGGATAGAGGAAGCCCTGCGAAGAACTGAGGAGGAAATTAATTTTCTGACTCGAGGATCCAAGTACGGTACCGTTGTGGTACATTTTAAAAGTGAATCTGCAGCGAGGAAGATGGCGGCGAAGGCGGTGAAGTCAGAAAAGGTAACACTGTTACCTACGTATTTAAACAGGAGGATTACACGAATAAGGGTGGAGGGAGTGCCACCAAACGTGGAGGCAGAGTGGATTGTGGCGGCTGTGATCAGCGGCCACGAGGACGAAGTGGATATTCTCCATGCCTCGGTTAAGTCCGAGGGCTGGAGAGGCGTAACAGTGGAGCTGAACGTACAGGCAGAGACCGAGGTACTGGTGGACCTGGCGGAAAGCATCAGACTGGGAGACGTGATCATGAGAGTGTGGGTGGAGGGCAGGGCTCCACGTTGTTACAAGTGTGGCCTGAGGGGTCACATAAGAGCCTTCTGCCCTCCCCCAGGGAAAGAAAAGGATTCCGAACCACACAGAGAGAAGCAGAAACCAGAGGAGAAGGAGACAGTAGACGAGGAAGAGAATACACAGAAATGGAAGGAAGCTGGAAATAAGAGGAAGAGAAGAATACGTGGAAAAGAAAATAATATGGAACTCCAATCCACCCCAAAACCACCCACGCCCTCTGAGTCCCACCCTATCCATGCAGACATTGAACCCACCCGCTCCCCCCCAACAAGAAAACAAAAGAAAAAAAAAGAATACACACACACAAGAGATTGAAATCGATATCAAGCCGTACATTTGTACTATGACTGAACAGAAAGAAGTTAAAAGTCTAATGGAAGTGTATAAATGGTATGATGTTGGTGAGACTAGGTATGCTGTGATTGAAAAGAAGAACTTTGATGAGTTTATGGTGAGTTTATGGTGAAAGGGAGAATTGGGAGGTGAATGATATAAGAATGAGCGATGAATTCGTGGAAAATATGGATGAGTATTTCGGAGTAAGAATGGATATGGAATTTATTCGTATTGGCAAAGAACATTCAAGTGACTATGAAAAACAAAGGACAGGTAAGTGATGCTAACGGACGGGGCCGTTGGTATCGCTTTCATTTTATCATTTTTTCGTTTAACAATTCATTTTCATAAATTTTAATTATAATGTTCTATGTCCCCATGTCTCTTGGTGTCCCCCTCTGTGTCGCCCCTAGTGGGTAATAAAGAATCACCAATATTGTTTCTTGGGTATTGGCAAAGAACATTCAAGTGACGATGAAAAACAAAGGACAGGTAAGTGATGCTAACGGATGGGGCCGTTGGTATCGCTTTCATTTTATCATTTTCTTTCAC
This sequence comes from Octopus sinensis, assembly GCF_006345805.1. Classification (NCBI taxonomy): domain Eukaryota; kingdom Metazoa; phylum Mollusca; class Cephalopoda; order Octopoda; family Octopodidae; genus Octopus; species Octopus sinensis. Next base: position 44,130,409 of record NC_043014.1, on the reverse strand, counting down.
TTAACAATTCATTTTTCATAAATTTTAATTATAATGTTCTATGTCCCCATGTCTCTTGGTGTCCCCCTCTGTGTCGCCCCTAGTGGGTAATAAAGAATCAACTAAGCAGAAAGAGAAATCGGCTAAAGACGAGTACATCTGAGAAGAAAACGGGAAAATGGCGGATTCTGAAAGAAGCTATGAAGGAAGTGCTGCAGAGAAGTTGAATAAAGATTCAGTTACGGACAATTCGCCGCCGCGGAAGGAATCGAGGCCAACGCGTCGTGTGCCACTTCTCCCCAACGAAGAAAATATAGAAATGACTCCGCTGGACGGCTCTCGACAACACAGCCAGGTTCAGAACCAATGTCACCCTCATAATTCTTATATTATACATTGGATCTTCCCTCTTCTCTACCTCGTGCTGAGCGTGTTCAGTTTTATTGGCGGCCTTACACATCTGGTGCCACTTGTTCGTATTTTTTCAGATTCCCCAGACTATTGGAGTGTTATTGCAGATGCAATTATAATTATAAACTCCACGACAATCTTCTGTATTGTTTTCCCGATTCTGAAGCAAAGATCAGTTTTCCCGAATCTCGCTCTCGTCCATACTCTCGTCTGTACTCTCGGCAATTTGTTGTGTGCTACCATTTCCTTCTACTTACATCATGACTGGACCATAATAGCTATTATTTCATGTAATGCCGTAGTTTTTGTTCTGTTGTGTTTACAGGGCATGAGATCGCAATTTCTAGCCTTACAAAGGCTATAAACCATCATCAACTGTGTATATATTTCATCAGTCCTGTTTTAATTACTTTTAAATCTTAATTGCTTTGAAAAATAATTGTAGATAAAAAATGTAACCTAATTTGTGACATTGTAGTATAACCAAACATTCTAAATACACCGACTACACTGTTGGAAACTTCATTTTATTTCTTAGGAATCGCCCCCCCCCCCCTCCTATTTCTACTTGTCTAGTCTAATTACCTCAGTGAATTTTACACCATGAACTTCACAGAATGCGGATCTTTTCGGTTTGAACGGCAGTTTTTTTTTCTAGCGCTGTCATAAGAAATTGTCACCCATAATTATGACCCTAGTTTCGATCTATTGCATTTCAATCTGTTTTAGGGGTGGGGGGGAAGGGTATCTTTTTTTTTTCGTCACAAATGTAAATAAACCCAATCTGTTTCTTAAACGAGGAACATATTCATACGGCACAGAATGCTTTTTAACTCAATAGACGTCACTGATTGGTTGAAATTGCGGAAATTGAAGAAAAAAACAACAAATATCTTACAAACTATAGAATTTTCTCAATAAAGCCAAGAGAAAAAGATGTTTTATAAACACCTTCTACCAGTATACAAAGTTTAAAAGTGTTTAGTTACCTAGAAATTATTTTTAAAAAACTGCCGTTCAAACCGAAAAGATCCCATCTTTGAGACCATATTCCCTGACTGTGTTTTCATAAGGCTGCAAGCTTAAGTAAAACTAACTACGGTACTCGCCGAGTAAAGTGTGTGTGTTTACTCTTGTTTAAAGCTTTCATATCTTGGAGTGATTTTTTTTTTTTTATAGGGTGGGTAGATTCTCAACAACTTGATAAATAACACTTTGACCGGCAGTTTTTAAAAATAATTTCAACGTAACTAAACACTTTTAAACTTCGTATACTGGTAGAATGTGTTTATAAAACATCTTTTTCTCTTGGCTTTATTGAGAAAATTCTATAGTTTGTAAGATATTTGTTGTTGTTTTTTCTTCAATTTCTGCAATTTCAACCAATCAATTACGTCTATTGAGGTAAAAAAACATTCTGTGCCGTATGAATGTCCCTCGTTTAAGGAACAGATTATTTACATTTGTGACGAAAAAAGATACCCTTCCCTCCACCCCTAACCCTAAAACAGATTGAAATGCAATAGATCGATACTAGGGTCATAATTATGGGTGACAATTTCATATGACACCACTAGAAAAAAACTGCCGTTCAAACCGAAAAGATCCAAGATAAGTGATGGTGAGCGAGTCAGCAACATAAAGGAAAGGAACGAAGTGAAAGAGGGGAGTGATGAGTTTGTCAGCCTCAAAAGGAAGAAGGCAAAAGCAAGAAAAAAGTCTTTAGAAACCTATTTCTTTATTACCCACAAGGGGCTAAACACAGAGAGGACAGACATAGGTATTAAGTCGATTACATCGACCCCAGTGCGTAACTGGTACTTAATTTATCGACCCCGAAAGGATGAAAGGCAAAGTCGACCTCGGCGGAATTTGAACTCAGAACGTAACGCAGACGAAATACCGCTAAGCATTTCGCCCGGCGTGCTAACGTTTCTGCCAGCTCGCCGCCTTTCTATAGAAACCGAGACACAGAAAGGTGAGGAGGAGAGGAATTTAAATCTAGAAGTGTGCAAGCTGTGGAAGTAGCATCGAATGAAGAAGGATGCAAGTATAAGGGAATACTAGTTGTTTATAAAAAGAGTATAGAAATGGAAGAAAAAAAAAACTATTGCAAAATGGAAAAGAGTGCTGAGGGCGAAACTGCCCAGAGGAGAATATGAAACGGATGACATAGGGATTATGATACATGAAGACAGGTACTCGGGAGTTAGAGAGAAGCGATAAAAGAATTAGAACCAATTTACGTGACCCGCAAACCTCCAGTTTAACGGCGCCTTGTTGCCGTATGTTTTTTTAACTTATTCTCTCTCATACTATATCTGAGCGCAATGGCCCAGTGGTTAGGACAGCGGACTCGCGGTCGGAGGATCGCGGTTTCGATTCCCAGACCGGGCGTTGTGAATGTTTATTGAGCGAAAACACCTAAAGCTCCACGAGGCTCCGGCAGGGGTGGGTGGTGAACCCTGCTGTACCCTTTCACCACAACTTTCTCTCGCTCTTTCTCCTGTTTCTCTTGTACCTGTATTTCAAAGGGCCAGCCTTGTCACGTTCTGTGTGTCACGCTGAATCTCCTCGAGAACTACGTTAAGGGTACACGTGTCTGTGGAGTGCACGTTAATATCACGAGCAAGCTGTTCCGTTGATCGTATCAGCTGGGACCCTCATCGTCGCAACCGACGAAGTGCTCCTACTATATCTGAGCGGCAATTTCCATGAGAACATGGCTGAAGCGATTAAGTTGAACTTAAAGAAGGTGCGGACCCCCACCCCAGGATAGGCAAACGACCACTGCCCAAACCATCTAGAGTACCCACCGGCCAACCACCAACACCAAAATGCATGCCACGGAGGGTTCCGCCTGGCGGTGCATCCACCCGCTGCTAGTAGTGAGGCCTGATAGAGCAAAGTCTGGAGGTGCATCCACCTACCCGAAACAGTGAGTCTTAGCACACCAGACGCCAAAAAGGCGTCACGGTAGCGCATCTACCCACTGATACAGGCAGGTCGTGGAGGCGCAATGGCCCAGTGGTTAGGGCAGCGGACTCGCGGTCGTAGGATCGCGGTTTCGATTCCCAGACCGGGCGTTGTGAGTGTTTATTGGGCGAAAACGCCTAGAGCTCCACGAGGCTCCGGCAGGGGATGGTGGTGATCCCTGCTGTACTCTTTCACCACAACTTTCTCTCACTCTTACTTCCTGCTTCTGTTGTACCTGTATTTCAAAGAGCCGGCCTTGTCACTCTCTGTGTCATGCTGAATGTCCCCGAGAACTACGTTAAGGGTACACGTGTCTGTGGAGTGCTCAGCCACTTACACGTTAATTTCACGAGTAGGCTGTTCCGTTGATCGGATCAACCGGAACCCTCATCGTCGTAACCGACGGAGTGCTTCCACAGGCAGGTCATAACATACCAGACAAACTCGGTGGTGCATCCATCGGCTGCAAAGACCAACAGGTCATAACGCACCGGGCCTCCACTCACCACCAACAGGCATTGCCAACCGGGCCCGATCGCATGCACGGATCCCTAACAAGGAACCGCCCGACATGCCAAGAACCCCCCATACGAGACACAACAATAAAACCTAAGCTCGACCTTCTCATACAACAAGGACCCCACCCCGTGTTGTAAAATACTGAAAGATCGAACCAGTAAAATGCTACCGTCCCGTTGGGAACCTACGCGAAACTACACCCTAATGAAAGCAAAATTAACCGGGCCGGCATCTAACTAGCCAGCTCGGGACTACTAGAAGGCAGACCAGCGGCAGTCCACCCACCCCAGCAGGGAGGCCCACATCTCCCAATCAGGATCACCCATTTAGTACATGGTCCCCACCAAATAAATTGGCACCGCTTTGGGGAAGAAGGACACGTTTAGTGTGTCAATAGTGAGGGCACCTATCCGGCATGGTTGAACCTATGTGGCATAGCTCCCCACACGGACGTAAGCTCTTTCACCACGACAAGGTAGTGTCCATATGGGTAAAACCTGGCAGTGCATCCACCTACCGAAAAACAGCGGGTCATAACACACCAGGCGCCCAGAACGGGCGTCACGGTGGCGCATCCATCCACTAAGTTCCGGCAGGTCATAACATACCAGACAAACCTGGTGGTGTATCCACCTACTGATAAAACAGCGGGTCATAACGCACCAGGCCCCACGAAAGATACTCATAGTTACTCCCGCCGTTTACCCGCGCTTGGTTGAACATCTTCACTTTGACATTCAGAGCACTGGGCAGAAATCACATCGCGTCTGTGCGGCTCGGCCGGCTACGCGATGCTCTGTTTTAATTAGACAGTCGGATTCCCCCGGTCCGTACCAGTTCCGAGTCAACCGTTCGCCGCCGGCCGAACGCCTTCCGCGCGTCGCGGTGCGACGACCGACTCCATGTGAGTAGGAGCCGGGCCGCGCGCATCGACGCGACGGCGAGCCCGAAGCCATGTCGCGCTCCACGGCGTCCCGGGTGTGGAGCCGTGTTGTTCGCGCCAACTACGCCCCGGACGCCCCGTATAAAACCGCGCGCCGCCCTGCAGACACTAAGCCTTCCCACTCCTGTCCAACACAAAAATAAAAGAAAACACTTTCACACAATGACTCACAAATTCCTCCTCCCATTGGCTGTCTTGCGTGTGTTATATATGATGATGAACTGAAAGGGCAAATGGATGGGAGAACACAGTTCATGTTGATGTAGAGAATGAAGAGTATAATGGAGTGGTAGGCCCTTAAGAGTAAAATTTGGTAAATGGTTATTTGGAAGCTCACCGAAGCGACCGTCCCTGTTTTGTGGTTGACAATCTTAATAGTTACGTTCATTTATCATAACCAGGGTCCAGTTCAGTTTCTTTATTGCCCACGAGGGTCCAACCAGGGTCCAGTTCGAGCAGTCGAAACAAGACACCCAACTGGGAATAACTTCTTTCGTGTTACCGATGTCACGCCGAAAAGGTTTATGACCATTACTCTCCAACTAAGCCATAAAAACCCAAGTGAAATGTTTTCAGTCACGAATTGAAACCAAGAAGTGTTTTAAGCATGCCTCATCTTTACGGTTTTTCTCTACACCTCTTAAGACATTTATAATATTGATTCTTTGCAATTAAATCAGTTGTTTTTTTAAGGTAGGGAAATTGGGAGGATGTTAATATTAAAAAAAATTCCAAATTCCGCCGAGGTCGACTTTGCCTTTCATCCTTTCGGGGTCGATAAATTAAGTACCAGTTACGCCCCTGGGGTCGATGTAATCAACTTAATCCGTTTGTCTCTCAACGTTTGTCCCCTCTATGTTTAGCCCCTTGTGGGTAATAAAGAAATCACGAATATTCATAAAATTCAACCGACATCTTGCAGCGAAAGTGAAGTTTGATGGCGTCAACTAAGAATTGAAACCGGTTCGTAGATGGGAATTTTACTGCATGCAAAACAATGTGATTGATTGAAAGAAAAGAAAAAGACGAATGTTGATATCATGGAATAGTTCATTTAAGGTCACTTTCTAAAATCAGAACAAAGTTTTGCTTAATTTTTATTGTTTCTTACAGAAATAAATACCCAACATGGCCAACTGTTCACTTTTCTGAGAGACAGAACAGAATCTTTCCATGTAAGATGGATTCAAATCGGCAAAATAACGAAATATACGAAGGACTAATGACTTATTCGTTAGCATTGTATGACAGAAGAGATAGCATTAATAGGGCTGCGGCTAATTTAACAGCTACACGATCTCCCACTGCAGAATCGAGGCCAACACGTTTGTCACTTTCTTTCACTGCCAACAACGAGGGAAACGAGGAAAGGACCACGTTTGGACGACGATCTCGGCGGCCTCCAAACCAGCATCACTTGTCCAGGCATTCTGATATACACTGGCTGTTTATACTCTGCTGCCTAGTATTGAGTTCGGTCTGTTTATCCAGCAGCTTTACATATATGTTGATACTGGTTCGCAAATATCCAAATATATCAGATTACTGGAGCGTCATTCTGAACGCGATTATATTATTCAACTCATCGATAATCTTCTTCATTTTTTTCCCGATTTCGAGGCGAAGACCAATTTCCCCAAATAACACTATCGCCTACAGTCTCTTATGTACGCTGCTTAATCTGTTTTCTGCTCTAATTCTTTTCAATTTACAATATACTCTGATGACATTCACTATTCTTATCAGTACTATGGTACTTTTTGCTCTATTGTTTTCATAGAGAATCGGGTTGAGATTTACAGCTCTTGAAAACCTGTAACCAACTTCGACTTTTGTTTTAACTTTTAAATATTTGTTGTTTGTTTTAACTTTTAAATATTTCAATTACTGTTAAAAAAATTATTATCGATAAAATACCACACATTCTCGGCCGCAGTCAAATGACTGAAACAAGTAAAAGAGAGTAATGAAAATGTCTTGCAAAAACAAAACGTACTGTACGTTATTCTGTATTAAGTATATGTAAACTATACGTTTATACACACACACACACACATACACACACACACACACACACATATATATATATATATATATATATATCGAAAAATCGGTTCAGAAAATAGGCACTCGTCAAAGACAGACAGCTCAAGAAAATATATGCAGACGATAACTTGGTTTGTGACTATGGAAACCGGCACCAATATCTGTGGCTTTCGATTGGCTAAAATTATTCTAAATTTGAAAAAATTAAAAAGCTATTAACTTTTTATTTACCAATTTTTGTTAAGATTGAACTTTCATTTTCATAATTAGCGTACAAATCTACGTAAGTGGACCAAATTTCAAAAACATTTGGAACAAAATAAAAATAGAAAATAGACAGCAACACAGAAAAGATCGTAAATACAAGACCTTGTCAATTTCCGACGTAGCAAATTTTACGTTATTTCGTTTAAAATCTGTAAAGGAATAATTTTCTTACAAATAATGTACGGTGCTGAAAGAACTTATGAAAAGAGTTCCCTGAAGTAGTAAAGCAATAATGCAAGTAGTTGTAACTCTGTGAATATTTTATTTCTGGCTATTCGGTTAAAAGTAAGCCATCTTTTGGTAAGAGATGTTAAATCAATGATCGGGGCTATTTTGCGAAAGCAAACGTCGATCTTCCATCCATTTTCCTCTCCAGTGCCGGGATCTTTTCGGTTTGAACGGCAGTTTTTTCTAGCGGTGTCGTATGAAATTGTCACCCATAATTATGACCCTAGTATTGATCTATTGCATTTCTATGTTTTAAGGTTAGTTAGGGATAGGGGTGGAGGAAAGGGTATCTTTTTTTCTTCATAAATGTAAATAAACCCAATCTGTTTCTTAAACGAGGGACATATTCATACGGCACAGAATGTTTTCATCTCAATAGACGTCATTGATTGGTTGAAATTGCAGAAATTGAAGAAAAAAACAACAACAAATATCTTACAAACTATAGAACTTTCTCAATAAAGCCAAGAGAAAAAGATGTTTTATAAACACATTCTACCAGTATACGAAGTTTAAAAGTGTTTAGTTACTTGGAAATTACTTTAAAAAACTGCCGTTCAAACCGAAAAGATCTCTATCCCGTTACATATGGGTAAAATATGAAGGGTCAAGCATCAGAGGTTATGAGGCAACTGAGTTCCGTTAAACCTGTTGTTCTTGAGAATGCAACCATTGATATATCGCGAGGGGGAATCCTCGAGGTCATAAGCGACCATCTTGCAAACTAGACACCTGGCTGTGTTCTTTCTGTCGTACGGCTGCCGGGACACCTAAAATAGACCGACTGATTTCTTTATTACCCACTAGGGGCTACATAGAGGGGACGCTACAAACATTGGGGACATAGAACATCACAGTTACATAATAATGAATACATGAATTTATGAAAATGATATGAAAGCGACGCTAACGGCCCCATCCGCTAGCATCACTTACCTGTCCTTCAGTCTATTACTCCTTGTTCAGTCCTAATAAAATATGACTTCACCTCTATCCTTCTCTCGAACCTCTCTTCCAATTCCTTCACCGTCTTTTCATCCATATCCACTTCAATTATTCCCCAGTCCTTCCTTTCGCACCTTTCCATAAACTCATCCACTTGTTCCTTTGGAATTACTGCACATCTTTTCCCTCCCTTATCACACCATTGGTAGTCCGTCATTGTCTGTGATTTTTTATTACCCACTAGGGGCTACATAGAGGGGACGCTACAAACATTGGGGACATAGAACATCACAATTACATAGTTATGGGTAAAATGAATCAATGAAAATGATATATGAAAGTGGTGCTAACGGCCCCATCCGCTAGCATCACTTACCTGTCCTTCAGTCTTGCTCAGCCCTAATAAAATATGTCTTCACCTCTATCCTTCTCTCAAATATCTCTTCCTCCATATCCACTTCAATTATTCCCCAGTTCATCCTTTCGCACCTTTCCATAAACTCATCCAATTGTTCCTTTGGAATTACTGCACATCTTTTCCCTCCCCCATCACACCATTGGTAGTCCGTCATTGTCTTTTTTATCTCCTCATTTCCTGCAATACATAAAATGTTGGGCCTGGGTTCTTTTTTAGTGTCTTGACCGTGTGTATCTTTTTTTCTGTTTTCTTGCTGGTGGGGAGCGGGTGGGTTCACTGTCTGCAGGGGACAGTGAACCCACCCGTCCCCTCCAACAAGAAAACAAAAAAGTAATACACACAGACAAGAGACTGAAACCGAATCCAGGCGCTTTTGTCTGTGTAGGTTAAAAAAAGAAAGAGAGGACATTAAAGACATATTAGAGGGTTATCCAGGGTATGAAGAGGGGGATTGGAAATATGCAATGGTGAAGAAGGAAAAAATAGATGAACTGATAGTGAGGTGTGAAAATAGGAATGTGAAAGTGGTGGAGTGGGAAATTGGGGATGAGATAAAGAATGAGTTTAAAGAAAGATATGCGATGGACTTGGGGGATACGTGTATTGAAATTAGGGAGAACAATGGATGATAGGGTACGAAGGACAGGTAAGTGATGCTGGCGGATGGGGCCGTTAGCATCGCTTTCATATTACCATTTTTTCATTTAAAATTCATTTTTCATATTATTAATTATAATGTTCTATGTCCCCAATGTTTTGTAATGTCTCCTCTGCGTCGCCCCTTGTGGGTAATAAAAAATCAGGGTTCACTGTCTGCAGGGGAAGGGTGGGACTCAGAGGGACCACGCAGGCATGTTTACTCTCGCTTAAGACTTTTACGTATTGGTGTTTCGGGGAGGGAAGATTACCAACGACTTGGTCAGTGACACCGATGTCGACTGGAGGACATACCGTCCATTCGGGTTACGATAAAACCTTTATTATAATCATACGATTTTACATAGCTTTGGACATAACAAGACAAACAATTACAAAGAATGTTATGAGTGTTCGAATGAAACTTAAAAATTTAGCTATAATCTTTATATATAAAAGACAAGTTGTGTGTCTGTCTCTTACGATTTAGATTCCTAACTACTCCCACATTTTGCGGTGCAGTTTAACCAAAACCGGGTATCTTATAGTCGTGATTCATATCGAGCCCTTCTGGGTATTAGCGCGCGTCTACGATGAGTCTACGATTAAAAAAAAAATTACCATCATTTTTTTCCATTTTAATGCATTTTTTTCGCTATTATATAAGGGAAGTAACTCTCTAAAAATGTCTACGATGAGTCAACGATTTAAAAAAAATTTACCATCATTTTTTTTCCATTTTTAATGCATTTTTTTGCTATTTTTTGGCTATAACTCTCTAAAAATGCTTATATAGTTATTTTAGTTATTTCCCTTACAAACCCGAGCAACGCCGGGCGATACTGCTAGTATGACATAAACGAAAACTTGGCTTACTTTTACCTTTAAACGAATCATTGGCTTACTTTTGCCTTTATAAGGAGAACTTTAGTGCGTTTTTTTTTAATAACATTTGGGTTACGATATCTGCCTTGGGATTGGGGTCAAATTTTATAGTTTTTGCAAATCTGTAACCAAGTTTTATATTCGATTATTCCAACTATAAATTTTTAATAAAGCTCAACGTTTGATGTTTTGTTATCTAAAAATAAAAGAAAATTTCTAAACTCGAATAAAATATTTTAAATACTCTGGCTACACTAATCACCGGTTAAACCAGTGCTGGATTAACCATTTAACAAAAGAAGCATGTGCTTGGGGCATGAAGTGAATGAGGGGCACCACAGAAATGGTAAATGGTTTACGGTACAAAAGAAATCACTTTAAAGTTAAGAAAATACATATTCCTTCTCGAGCCAAACCAGACTCATAAGGGCCGGTTTCCCGGTTTCAGTGGCCTAGAAATTCCCCACTTGCACGGTACGCCGATCCGTTTCAGGATTACTCATTTTTGCCAGCTGAGTGGACTGGAGCAACGTGAAATGAAGTGTTTTGCTCAAGAACACAACGCATCACCCGGTCCAGGAATCGAAACCACAACCTTACGATCATGAGTCCAACACCCTAACCACTAAGCCACGCGCCTCCCACTTTAAACTTACTAAAATAATATTCGAGATTCCTTTACCTCTACTAAGTATAGATGCAGGTGTGTTACCTAAGATTAATTTTGAGGATCTGATCAAAGACTCAGCAATTCAAAAAAGTAGGAGGAAACTTTTCAAATATAAATAAAGTGGAAGTATACAAAAATAAACATTTTCCCTCTTACTGTTTTATTTCGTTTAGAAAAATAAAAATTTATTTTATGGTTTGTTTATATTTTGAATTGCATAATCTTTTATGGGGGCATCAAAATCTTTTCAGTGCTTAGGGTCTCGGTGGGTCCTTAATCTGAACCTGGGTTAAACCCTAAGCACTGAAGTTTTTATACAAATTTGTAATTTCATAACCAGGATCTTTTCGGTTTGAACGGCAGTTTTTAACATAATTTCTAGGTAACTAAAAAAATGTAAACTTTGTATACTGGTAGAATGTGTTTATAAAACATATTTTTCTCTTGGCTTTATTGAGAAAATTCTATAGTTTGTAAGATACTTGTTGTTGTTTTTTCTTCAATTTCTGCAATTTCAACCAATCACTGACGTCCATTGAGGTAAAAAAAACATCCTGTACTGTATGAATATGTCCCTCGTTTAAGAAACAGATTGGGTTTATTTACATTTGTGAAGAAAAAAAGATACCCGTCCCCGTCCCCCACCCCTAACCCTAACCCTAAAACAGATTGAAATGCAATAGATCGATTCTAGGGTCATAATTATGGGTGACAATTTCATAGGACACCGCTAGAAAAAACTGCCGTTCAAACCGAAAAGATCCTAAAAATTTCCTCGTAATATCAGTTTACATGACCATGAAAGGATCAAAGGTAAAGTCGACCTCGGTGGAATTAGAACTCAGAAGGTAAAGCCGGAACGTAAATTTTACGTTAGAACCTAAAGCCGGCTTGCTAACGATTCTACCAACTGACTGACTTAGTAATAATCCTCTCTACTGGAGGCACAAGGTCTCAGATTTGAGGGGGGGTGGCTAGTCGATTACATCTACCCCAGTGTGTCACAGGTACTTAATTCATCGACCCTCTCTAAAGGATGAAAAGCAAAACCTACCTCAGCGGAATTTGAACTCAGAACGTAGCGACGGACGAAATACCAATTTCTTTACTACCCACAAGGGGCTAAACATAGAGGAAACAAACAAGGACAGACAAACGGATTTAGTCCATTATATCGACCCCAGTGCTTAACTGGTACTTATTTAATCGACCCCGAAAGGATGAAAGGCAAAGTCGACCTCGGCGGAATTTGAACTCAGAACGTAGCGGCAGACGAAATTTCACCCGGCGTGCTAACATAGAAATGGACAGAACAACTGATGGGATCAGTAAAGCGATATGATTTTACATATAATGTGACTTTAAAAATTTAAATACAATATAAAAAATCGAATGAAATTAACAATACAAATGAAGCGATGATCAGGCCATGCTCCGACCCCACAAGCCCCGATCTATCGCTGGTACCTTTTTATTCTTTTGTTCTTTTTTTTTCGTCTTATTCATATGGTTCCTTCCACGCACAGCACTCGTGCAACATGCTTCCATCTTTTTTTTAACACATTCTCCGACAGGCATCTCTTCTCCAGCCTCACATTCATTTTCAAGTGAAAAGTGAAGAACGATCTTAACTCGTGACCGGAGATAATGTTATCCGTCTTAATCTCTTTTATCCTAGTCATCCATACTGCCTCATTCGCTATTGCTACAACCGTGAGAAAACAGTTCTTACTTTCATTTGTTAAAAATTCCGGTGGGTCAATTGACCCAGTCGATAGCTGAACTCTTCCTTCGCCGGACAACAGGTGTTCAGCATAAACCCACATTTCAGATATCTCCGGGCACTGGACAATAGCGTGAGGGATGGTTTTCCTATCCCCCCAGCATCTTAGACAGGTCGGAGAGTGAGACTTTCCATGTCTTGCGAGTTTATCCCAAACGAGCAAGGACTTTGCCAAGTCAAGGACTTTTGGAAATTGTCCAACGTTCTCAACCCGAATGTACGGTGGAACAGGCTGTCGAGTTGAATATACCTGAGACCTAGAGTCGCCCCCAGGCCATCGTTACATTCAGACTCTACCAACCCACTATATAAAAAACGTGTAGAACACCCACCGCTGGCATAAAAAAAGCACCCGGTACATGCTGTAAAATGGTTGATGTCTTCTTCTTCTCCCAATCAGGACTCACGCCATTAGCCACAAAGAATAATCTCTAATTCGAGCCTACTCTAAGCTCCTAAGAATGCGTGTGGCAATTTGAAGATCCACCCACCACACGCGATAGACTGGCGGTTGCACGGGCGCGAAGGCTACGTTGTTATCCTCATTCCGTAAACGGTGGCTTTTAACAGGTGAAGAACTGAACCATCTTGGGGAACAGAGGATTCGCAATCTAGTCTAGGGTCTGAAAGTTTACCACACCACAGTGGGTTACACCACGGTTCCTCTGCTTTGTGGCAGAAGTAGGAAGAAAGATTGAGAGAAAGTTGTGGTGAAAGAGTACAGCGGGGTTCACCCCACCCACTCCGGAGCCTCGTGGAGCTTAGGTGTTTTTGCTTAATAAACACTCGCAATGTCCAGTCTGGGAATCGAAATCGCGTTCTTACGACCGCGAGTCCGATGCCCTAACCACTGGGCCATTGCAACTATGCTGAGGTTGACTTGAACCGCAGTTCCATAACTATGAGCAGGTCTGCTTGTCTTGTCAAACATTTTTTTTTCTGCTCAGCGGACGGGCGGCTTGACAGGAGACAATGGTGGACTTTACAGCCAATCTCCACGGCTTGGCATGACTCACGGCGGAAGATGGATGCGAAATGTAATGCGGGATGTGGTTACTGATTGTACAATGCGCAGATCACCTGCTTAGAAAAAACCTGGTCTACGAGCTTTGCGCATGTATACCTGTACTGTTTGCCAGAGTCTTGCCAGACGTCAATCGCAATTAAGGCGGCGAGCTGGCAGAAACGTTAGCATGCCGGACGAAATGCTTAGCAGTATTTCATCTGCCGCTACGTTCTGAGTTAAAATTCCGTCGAGGTTGATTTTGCCTTTCATCCTTTCGGGTCGATAAATAAGTACCAGTTATGCACTGGAGTCGATGTAATAGACTTAATCCCTTTGTCTGTCCTTCTTTGTCCTCTCTGTGTGTTGCCCCCTGTGGGTAGTAAAGAAATAGGTATTTCGTCTGCCGCTACATTCTGAGTTCCAATTCTGCCGAGGTCGACTTTGCTCTTCATCCTTTCGGGGTCGGTAAATAAGTACTAGTTATGCACTGGGGTCGATGTAATCGACTTAATCCCTTTGTCTGTCCTTCTTTGTCCTCTCTGTGTGTTGCCCCTTGTGGGTAGTAAAGAAACAGGTATTTCGTCTGCCGCTACATTCTGAGTTCAAATTCTGCCGTGGTCGACTTTGCTCTTCATCCTTTCGGGGTCGATAAATAAGTACCATTTATGCACTGGGGTCGATGTAATCGACTTAATCCGTTTGTCTGTCCTTGTTTGTCCTCTCTGTGTGTTGCCCCTTGTGGGTAGTAAAGAAATAGGTATTTCGTCTGCCGCTACATTCTGAGTTCAAATTCTGCCGTGGTCGACTTTGCTCTTCATCCTTTCGGGGTCGATAAATAAGTACCAGTTATGCACTGGGGTCGATGTAATCGACTTAATCCCTTTGTCTGTTCTTGTTTGTCTCCTCTGTGTATTGCCCCTTGTGGGCAGTAAAGAAATAAGACGTCTACCGCAATTAGCGGCAAAACGGGCGAGTTCTCAGTTCCACATGCCGTTTCCGATAAAACAGAGTTTAAGATTTTTAACCAAGATGCGAGTGAAAATGTTGATACTTGTCAGTAGCGCATTCGGGAAAGTGCAAATGTGCACGATACCGACCCCGTCTATCCAAGATAACCGATCCTCGTTTTTATGCGATACACTGTAAGATGGTTAGTAGTAAACCTGGATTTGTGTAAAGCAAATAAACTTGGATCAATTTTGATAGCTTACACCATTGATTCTTAGCGGCTCTAGGAAGACTGTTACCGTCCTCTCTTCAACGGCATTTACTCAAATTAAACCTATCGGAACCGTTTAAAATCAAGCGTTTGGTTCGTCAAGGATGTCTTCTCTCGTTTTTTTTCTATACGAAATGACTCTCTCGAACCACTAATGCAGAAATTGGAGCTGTTGGAGGGCACCTCGTTCAAACGGGGAATCGAAAGCGCCGACTCGATATATGCAGACTGTCATCTTCCTGGAGTTTGATACCATGAAAATCGAAGTGGAACACAAGATCTGCACAGAGTCAAAACTTAACAGGAACAAGTTGGTGGGTTTACAGTTCGGCACCTGTTTAAGTAAGTCCATGCCGTCAGATAGTGCTGTGGGGCGTTGGACGGAGGGAAGCAGAGCCAATCTCACCCAGAAATGCACCGAGTGGGAGCTATTTTTGAAAGGTGGGGTAGATGTTGCAGACATATGTCACCTCCGTTATACATTATCGCTTGACCGCCGTGATCTGCTTTGTTTCTCGTTTGACACATTTGGAGCTTCTTGGCAGTCGCTTGTCTGGCAGTCCACCAGCTCTCACTATCCTCTGGTTGGAGAGCTCGGATTGTTGTGACTAGTAATGTCCATACTTGCACTGAGGCAGTCATCTACACTGATTCATGAGCAGTGTGCAGATATGAGCATCTTGTGTGGGGTACTTTTTTTTCTACAGCTTATATCCTTGATTAATCTGCAGATCTTGGTCAAAGGAAGAATGACACTAGGTGTATAGCAACTGCATTGTAGACAGGCACTCACTTGTTAAGAAATGCGATCGTTGGCACGGAGGACCCTGAGTGGCCTTCGCAGGTGGCTGCGGAGGTCCTATGAGATAATGATCTGTGCAGGATCATGAATTCCTTCCCGGAGGACTCCTACAGATTTATGTCTGTGTGGTCCGGCCTGGAACCGAGTACATGCTTCAATGAAGCAAGGATAATGGTCGGCCGGATAACCTGAACGAGTCTACAAAATGTGAAATATGTGACTTTTTGTGTAATGTACGAGGTTTACAGCCTCATTGTGTTTTAAAAAAGAAAAAAGAATTCTGAACATTGTGTTGTTTAAGTAAGAGGTTTATTGCCTCATTGTGTTTTGGGGGGAAAAGGAAAAAAAGAACATTGTTTTAGAGAAGCGAAAGTCGGCGGGCGTTTTTCGTCTTCTCCCATCATCATCATTTTTGCATCATTATCATTCATCCCATTAATGTCCGTGTCCAGCCCGCAAAGCTTCCATCTGTGTGATGCCCTTGTGGCAAATTAAATGAAATAAAGAAATGCGATCGTTGGAGCTTCTACATTGGTGTTCTGTTGAAGACTCTTGTTTGGGAAGAGCAACGGCGTTTTCGCGACTGCTTTAGTCATCGACGACGATCAAGTGGCTGGACTGTAATTGATACTATCGAACCCTGTGATTGATTGGTACTTTTTCTCAACTCCCAAAGGAAAAAAGTACAGTTGAACTTGGCAGGATTTGAGTTCAGAACATAAAGAGCCTAAAGAAATCCTGAAAACTATTTTGTCCGACTCTCTGCCGATTCTGCTTATGGAAAAAGTGCGAATCGCTTCTAATTTAGGCCCAAGTGTAGCAATTTGAGGGGAAGGGTTAAGTCCATTAAAGGCGACGAGCTGGCAGAATCGTTAGCACGCCGGGCGAAATGCTTTGCGGTATTTCGTCTGCCGTTACGTTCTGAGTTCAAATTCCGCCGAGGTCGACTTTGCCTTTCATCCTTTCGGGGTCGATAAATTAAGTACCAGTTACACACTGGGGTCGATATAATCAACTTAATCCGTTTGTCTGTCCTTGTTTGTCCTCTCTGTGATTAGCCCCTTGTGGGTAGTAAAGAAATAGGTTAAGTCCATTAAATCGGCCCCAGTACTTGAATGGTACTTTATTTCATCGACATTCAAAAGACGAAAGGCAAAATGGGCCTGACTGGGATTCGAACACAGATCGTAAAGAGCTAGACAAATATAGCACGGCATTTGCTCGACATTATAGCAGTTCTGTAAATCCACCGTCCTTACTTGTTTCCAATTTTAACACAAGACAAGCAGTTTTAGAGGCAGAAGTTGTTATTCAATTACATCGACATCAGTTTATTTTTTTTGTTAATTGAGAATTATGAATCAAAATACCAAACAAAAGGCGAGTTGAACAGTGAAATGGAATACCACTGGTGATAAACAATGTGAATATGAGCGACAAGTAGTGTTCATATATTTCCAATAATATTTTGCAGCACAAATTAAATTTGATAATGTCAACTCGAGAATTGAAACCGCGTGGATTAGAATGATCTGCAAAATGTGATTGACTTGGAGTAAAAAAAAACCCTGAAGTTGAAACGATGGAATAGTTTATTTCAGTGATTTTTAAAAACTCAACTCAAGGTATTTTAATAATTTCTATTGTTTCCTAAGACAACCAAACATGGTGAATTGGTTATAAATATCAGAGGGGGAAAACATTATTTTTCATTGTGTCAGCAAGAGAAGGTTACGTCTAGAGAAGGAATGGCAGAATATCAAAGAAGTAACGAAGGCGGTCCAAATGGTGATAATAAAACAGATGAACATACAATCAATTTGCCGCAAACCACGGATGTTTCAAAGCCAACGGATGTTTCAAAGCCAACGGATGTTTCAAAGCCAACGAATGTTTCAGAGCCAACACGTCGTCCATCACTTTTTTCTGATGTAAATAAGGAAGCCAATCCTGGTGGTGGTGATGAGAAAGCAGATGAAAGTACAAGCAGTTTGTCACAAACCACGGGTGTTTCGGGGCCAACACGTCGTCTGTCACTTGTTTCTTATATCAGCAGCGAGGGAGAAACTATAGGAATGACCGCGTTAGAACCATCTCCGAAACCTGAATCCAGCGCTCAACAGCAAACCCAGCTGAACACTACTGATCATAGTATACAATTGCTCCATACGGTAGCCTACATGTTGCTATCATTTATTACCTTATTCTGCAGCTGTATAGATCTAGCGGAAAGAATCCGCAATTTTTCAACTATGCCAAACTCTTGGAATATTATTCTAGACACGGTTATAGCCATCAACTCGTTGATAAACTTCTGTGTTATCTTTCATCTTGCAAACAAAAGAGCAAGTTTCTCAGACCGCATGTTCTTAATCTGTCTCTTTTGTTCCTTTCTTAATGTGGTATCTGCTGGCGTTATGTACCATCTACATAGGGAATGGGTACCTGTCGCTGTTCTTATCAGTTCTACCATGCTTTTATTTCTGCTGTATATACCATGGTTGATGTCCTATTTTGCAGATAAATTTACCCAGACACTGCCAAAAAAAGTGAGTATACTGTCGGAGAAAATTCTGTTTTAACATCTATTTAACTCTAATATCTGTTTTAATATCTATTTAGTGAATTCTACTCTCAGGAAACGTCTAACATTTTATATGGTGTATGTACATGTAGGACGGAATACTAAAATGCATTCTACAAGACCAATTTACACAATGAATCTACTAAAATCGGATTTTTTCGGTTTGAACGGTAGTTTTTAACATTTCTAGGTAATTAAAAAATTTTAAACTTCGTATACTGGTAGAATGTGTTTATAAAACATCTTTTTCTCTTGGCTTTCTTGAGAAAATTCTATAGTTTGTAAGATATTTGTTGTCTTTTTCTTCAATTTCTGCAATTTCAACCAATCAAATACGTCTATTGAGGTAAAAAAAAAAAAAAAGCATTTTGTGCCGTATGAATATGCCCCTCGTTTAAGAAACAGATTGAGTTTATTTACATTTGTGAAGAAAAAGATACCCTTCCCCCTAACCCTAAAACAGATAGAAATGCAATAGATCGATACTAGGGTCATAATTATGGGTGACAATTTCATATGACACCGCTAGAAAAACTACCGTTCAAACCGAAAAGATCCTAATACTGACTCCTTATGACACTTAACGTCCATTTCTATTTTCCAAGGATTACTAATAGGACATAATTTTCTTAAATTTCCAATGTTATTACAAGCTAAAGAATAACTTTAAGTATTAATACCACGTCATAAAATGATAGGTATGTAATAATGGTAAATGACTAAAACACGAGTCCTTTCTTTAAACCGTTTATCAATTGAAAACCAGTAAATTTTCTTTTATTTTCCATTGTTTCTTAGGTAACGCAGTTGAGAAAAAAGACAACTACTTGAAGGTGCTTTTGGTGGAGGAAATTTTTTTTTTTTTTTTTTTATGTCAGTTGGCTTTATATCGGCAGAAGTGAATTCCTCAGAAATATGGATGATTTTGCTGGAACAGAAACCTGTAGCTTCAAAAGTAATCTAAGTACATGCAATTTACTACGAACATCGAATAATTTGCTGTTAAAAACCGTCGCTGTACATAAATGTCCTCCATCAAAGAGCATCTCGGTATCAACACCACCTTAAATATCAAAACCAACAATTAGAACTTGATTTTTTTTCTCTATCATTTTCTCGTTTTTTCAAACGATGGTCAGTTTTTCTCAACTCGCCCTCTCGTCCACTGTATTCTGTGTGATTTATTTAAACTGTTGTCCGCTATTTTTTGACTTCAGTTTGCAATATAACACTTTTTGTATTTATGTGTTCCGACGTTGATGTCGAATATTTACAAGTTTCAAAATCTGCAAACTAACTTCAACTCTTTAGAGTCAATTATTCGGGTCTTATTTTCTGCCACCTGGCAGACTCGTTAACCTGCGGGGCAAAATGCTTTAGCGCCGTTTCGTCCATCTTTACGTTCCGAGTTGAAATTCCGCTAAGTTCTGCTTTGCCTTTCCTCTTTCGGGGTCGATCAATCGAGGTCGATCAATAAGAGTTGAATGGGTTGTTAACAACTTAATCCTCTCTCGAAATTGCAAAGATTTGAACCGTTATAGTTGAATAAACTAAAATATTTGAAATACCCTGGCTACCCTATTACATGTAAAACCTTCAGATTTTTTTGATTTTTCTTTTTCTAAATTTGTAATTTCTTAAATCTATTGCAATTTTACACTAGAAATTTAACTGAAAATTTTGTAACTATTTGAATAAAGAATACTTGAAATGTTCTCGTTAGTTTGTTGTAACATTAAAAAAATATTTTTTTAATCTGTCGAAAGTTTCACCTGACAATGCATCAGGTATAAAATATGACCAAACCGCTGAGAAAATATTTTTTCTTCGAAGATTTTTTTTTTTTTTTTTTTTTTTTTTTTTTTTCTTTTAAGGCCTCGAAATGATTGTACAGATAGCCCCCGATAGATTTACAAAATAAAGAAACCTAGGCTTTGGAATGTTTAATTTTGGAAACCACTGTAATCCCGACATTAACAGCATGACATAGAAGAAACAGCTCAATTCGCGCTAACTCTAATGGTTTCAAAGCCGCAACAGTTCATAACTAAGAAAACCCCCTGCAATAAGTTAAAAATCTTTGGGGATCAAAGCTCAGACGTAAATTGGTGTCGGAATGTTATACAATAGTCGGATTTAATATATATATATATATATATATATATATATATTTACTTGCTTAATTGGAGTGCGGCCATTCTGGGGCATCTTGGGGTACAGAGGATTCGCAATCTCGTCTAGGGTCTGAAAGAACAGGCAGACACACAAGACGTACACAGAGGGGACAAACAAGGAAGAAAGGGATTAAATCGATTACATCGACCCTCCCCCCCCCCCCAGTGCGTAACTTTTTTATTGCCCACAAGGGGCCGACATACAGGGCAGAAACACATATATGGGGGACAATCAACACATGAAAATGAATAAAGTGAAAAGGCGAAACGGTCACCCCGGCCTCGCTCCGGGATGATCTTTAAAAATAATCGCATTGAAGCATTTAGTTGGATAAATCAACCACAGTACATATTTTCATGTCTGGTAATTTGATCTATCGTTGGGCTTCGTCCATCGTTTACAATCATCTCGCCGACTTGATCGTCATTCTCGTTTTTGCGTTGTTCGAAAGGTTTGGCGTAAGTTGTAATATTTACATTTGACGGATATTTGTCCTCATCTTGTTCGTTAACACAACGTTTCGGCTGATATACCCTCCAGGAATCTTTTCGGTTTGAACGGCAGTTTTTAACAATTTCTAGGTAACTAAAAAATTTTAAACTTCGTATACTGGTAGAATGTGTTTATAAAACATCTTTTTCTCTTGGCTTTATTGAGAAAATTCTATAGTTTGTAAGATAATTATTGTTGTTTTTTCTGCAATTTCAACCAATCAATGACGTCCATTGAGATAAAAAACATTGTGCCGTATGAATATGTCCCTCGTTCAATAAACAGATTGGGTTTATTTACATTTGTGAAGAAAAAAAGATACCCTTCCTACCAACCCTAAAACAGATTGAAATGCAATAGATCGATACTAGGGTCATAATTATGGGTGGCAATTTCTTATGACACCGCTAGAAAAAACTGCCGTTCAAACCGAAAAGATCCCCCTCCAGCCTTCATCAGGTGTCTTGAAAATTTCGAACCCGAGTTCTCATTTTTAAAGTATTTTTCGATGTTATTCAGGTCACAGCCTGGAATCGAACTTCGCATCATAGTAGCCCGCGCTCTTAACCACTACGGGCATATGGTGTAGTGGTTAAGAGCGCGAGCTACTAACCCCAAGATTCCGAGTTCGATTCCAGGTAGTGACCTGAATAATAACATCGAAAAATACTTTAGGAATGAGAACCTAGGTTCCAAATTTCCCCAAGACATTAGTGGGGAAAAGTCTTTCCTCAGAAATCCCTTGTTTTTTAATCGGTTCGCCAACATAGCTTTGTCTATTTTATAGATAGCAACGGTTTGAGGGATGTTTTTTTTTTTTTTTTTTTTTTTTTTTTTTCCCCTCTTCGTCCTTGGCTGAAGGGTTATAGCAGCCGAGACGTTGTTAACAAACAAGATAAAGACAAATATCCGTCAAATGTAAATAATGTACAAAATTCCTAATCTCTTAAATATATAACAGTTGTAATATTTATGTTTAATTGAATTTGCACTGTTGATTAATTACGTTGTTGAATTTTTGAGTTTTTTTTTTCTTTTAAACACCTATTTTTCTGCTTGTGGCAAGAGTTTTCTTAACGTTTTCCCCCCATCCTTGTGCAAATGAGGCGGGTTTGTAGCTTTCAAAAAAAAAAAATAAAATAGACAAATCACCTAGTAAAACCAAGAACTGTAAGTGTACCTGGCACAAATGAAGATATTATAGAAGACAGCACAAGTTTTAATTAGCATGCCAACAGAAGACTTTATGCAAGGAAGAAAAGATAGCAATTTTGCAGCAGCGGACGGTGTTTCAAGAAAGTTAAATTGTAGAAGCTAAGAGCTCGAAAAATACAAGGGTATGATGAAAAGGGAGGGGAGCGAAACAGTGATTACCCCTCCCAGTGAAACCGCGCAGAATGCACTGCGGTGCACCGTGATGTACAAATCATATATGATCAAAGTAAAAACTGGACAACGCAAGTAAAGAGGCGGTGGAGCTGTTCCTCCGTTCAGTTTGTAACTACGTGGCATTCAACACAAGATGAGTGAAGTGTGCCGCAATAGAAGTCCGTTTTAAAACCGAGGAAAAGGCAAAGCAAACTTCAACGGAGCCATTAAAAACTGAGGAAGTGGTTCTCCTACATGTTTATCTTGGAAGGCGAACTTCCAAAATTAGGGTAGGAGATATCCCACTCGAAGTAGATTCCGCTTGGTTGGTGGCAGCCATAATAAACGGCTTGGAGTATAAGATTACAATTCGGATCTTTTCGGTTTGAACGGCAGTTTTTTCTCGCGGCGTCATATGAAATTGTCACCCATAATTATGACTTTAGTATCGATCTATTGCGTTTCAATCTATTTTACGGTTAGGGTTAGGGGTGGGGGAAGGGTATCTTTTTTTCTTCACAAATGTAAATAAACCCAATCTGCTTCTTAAACGAGGGACATAGTCATACGGCACAGAATGTTTTCACCTCAATAGACGTCATTGATCGGTTGAAATTGAAGAAATTGAAGAAAAAAACCCAACAAATATCTTACAAACTATAGAATTTTCTCAATAAAGCCAAGAGAAAAAGATGTTTTATAAACACATTCTACCAGTATACGAAGTTTAAAATTGTTTAGTTACGTGGAAATTATTTTTAAAAACTGTCGTTCAAACCGAAAAGATCTGAAATAGAAAAACTGTAGAGCTATAGTTTGAAATATTTATAATTTAATGTGGTAATTAACTTATAATACTCTAAGGAATAGATTGCAAGTAGTTTGTCGCGGTTGAAATAGTTTATTAGTTCAATTTGACAGCCAATTATAATAAAGAAATGTATACTTGGAAACTAAGAAGGTCATTTCATAACCCTGAGAAAATTCTGTTTCGCCTCAAGTTATGGGGGAAAATGAAAAATTCTAGTTTGTTGATCCTACTATACAATGTCTGGCTTTCGGAATTAAATTTCTCATCTGGTGCTGCAGCAACAAACACTCGAATAGATGTGGAGCAAAGAACCGTGCCATTTTCAGTGAAACGTGACAAACTAAACTTTGATAGCCATCGCTGCATTCATCCGTGTGAACGAATGAATCCAGCAACGGTGTTGACTCATCGATACCTATTTCTTTACTACCCATAAGGGGCTAAACACAGAAGGGACAAACAAGGACAGGCAAACGGATTAAGTCGATTACATCGACCCCAGTGCGTAACTAGTACTTAATTTATCGACCCCCGAAAGGATGAAAGGCAAAGTCGACCTCTGTGGAATTTGAACTCAGAACGTAACGACAGACGAAATACCTATTTCTTTATTACCCACAAGGGGCTAAACATAGAGGGGACAAACAAGGACAGACGTAGGTATTAAGTCGATTACATCGACCCCAGTGCGTAACTGGTACTTAATTAAGGTGGTGAGCTGGCAGAATCGTTAGCACGCCGGGCGAAATGCGTAGCCGTATTTTGTCCGCCGTTACGTTCTGAGTTCAAATTCCGCCGAGGTCGACTTTGCCTTTCATCCTTTCAGGGGTCGATAAATTAAGTACCAGTTACGCACTGGGGTCGATATAATCGATTTAATCCGTTTGTCTGTCCTTGTTCGTTCCCTCTGTTTTTAGCCCCTTGTGGGTAATAAAAAAATAGGTACTTAATTTATTGACCCCAAAAGGATGAAAGGCGAAGTCGACCTCGGCGGAATTTGAACTCAGAACGTAACGGCAGACGAAATACTGCTAAGCATTTTGCCCGGCGTGTTAACATTTCTGCCAGCTCCCCGCCTTATCGTTGAGCCTCATCGATACCCCCACACTCTTTTTGTATTTTGTATGAAGAGAATAAAGACGGAAAGAGAAGCGCTTCTTGAAGATCAAAAGGCTCACAGACGATCGACGGCTTCTTTGTCAAAGTGAGTTCGATTGATGCCAATGTCAACCAAAGCATAACTACGAAAAGTTAATTGTTGGCCCATACATATTTTGCACTCAGGCTACCAGACTGCAGAGACAGCGCAATGCCAATAACAAGTTGCTAATAATTCGTCAAACTATTTGAACTCAGAACGTAAGACAGACAAAATACCTATTTCTTTACTACCCACAAGGGGCTAAACACAGAGGGGACGAACAAGGACAGACAAAGGGATTAAGTCGATTATATCGATCCCAGTGCATAACTGGTACTGATTTAATCGACCCCGACAGGATGAAAAGCAAAGTCGACCTCGGCGGAATTTGAACTCAGAACGTAGTAACAGACGAAGTACTTATTTCTTTACTACCCACAAGGGGCTAAACACAGAGGGGACAAACAAGGACAGACAAACGGATTAAGTCGATTATATCGATCCCAATGCGTAACTGGTACTTATTTAATCGACCCCGAAAGGATGAAAAACAAAGTCGACCTCGGCAATGTGAACAGTTCTTCTTCTCCTTCTTCTTCTTACGGCATTCACCCGGGGTGGGTTGAGCTGGCTTCATTCATCCTCAATGCTGCATCTCTCACAAACGCCGACCAGGCCTGGCGATTCAAGGCTAACGACCACGTGATCTCCAACCACTCCTTATTCCAGCGGCGAACGCCGTAGATATGGGGGTCTAGGTTGGGTTCCTGGAAATAATTACCAGAAGGAAAACAACCGGCGGGTTA
This sequence comes from Octopus sinensis, assembly GCF_006345805.1. Classification (NCBI taxonomy): domain Eukaryota; kingdom Metazoa; phylum Mollusca; class Cephalopoda; order Octopoda; family Octopodidae; genus Octopus; species Octopus sinensis. The sequence goes on along the minus strand of NC_043014.1, from coordinate 44,105,299 downwards.
GGTCACTAACCCGGAAAAAATACTGTTATAAAATGATCATTTATATTTTTAACTTTCATATCTATTTCTTTATTACCCACAAGAGGCTAAACATAGCGGGGACAAACAAGGACAGACATAGGTATTAAGTCGATTACATCGACCCCGGTGCGTAACTGGTGCTTAATTTATCGACCCCGAAAGGATGAAAGGCAAAGTCGACTTCGGCGGAATTTGAACTCAGAACGTAACGGCAGACGAAATACTGCAAAGCATTTCGCCCGGCGTGCTAACGCTTCTGCCAAGTTAAACCCATTCGCTTTAATTTTGTGTAACGAGTGCGTCTGACCTCTATATGTCCCTTGTTTGTCCTTGTTTGTTCCCTCTATGTATCCTTTTTATAGGAAATAAAGAAAACGAGATTAGATGTATCGTTATCATTCATCTCATTAATGTCACCTTCATCTTTCACCAAAGAAAAAAAGGTAGCCTTTCTCTGCGTAGTAACCATACTGAAAGATGTGGTATGGAAGACGCGAGCAAAAGGGATTGCGACAGGTCAGTTCCTCTCCGGACGTGGGCTGGTGAATAATTACTTCGCTGCCCATCTGTCCAGCAAGATCCGTATGGAGAGGAGGAGCCTGCCGCAAAGAGCGTTTGGAAAAAGATGGACGACAGTAGTAAGAAAGATGAGAACGCACGAGGCTGTGCTTGCACGGTCGGTCGGAGCATAAAAGGAAGGAAAAAAATTACCAAAAAGGGATAACCAGCCGGCGGGTTAACTCACTAACCCGGACCCAAAACTCATCCGATCATCGTTCATATGTATATTTTAAACCCTCATACACAATATATGTAAATCCATCCGGTTTTTTACTCTGTATGTAAGAAGCGAGTTTGTACTTTGAATGTCCCCTCTGTGTAAAACCTTTATAGGTTAATAAGGAATTCATCTCATTAATGTCCGTGTCCAGCCCGCAAGCTACCTTACTCTATGTACTGCCCTTGTGGCAAATTTAATAAAATAAAGTGAGATTAGATGGCTTTCCCTAAGAATTGAATCTGTGTTGTGGATGCAAGAAAGTGTGATTGAATAATGAAAAAACACAAATAAAAAGAAACAGAAGGTGAAATGATGGAATAGTTCATTTAAGATAGCTTTTTAAAATCAAAGCAAAATATTAATTTCCATTATTTCAAAAACGATAGATATTAAAACTTGATTAACTGTCAATATTTGGGACGGAGGAAATTTGGCTTCAAAACAGCTGAAGAAAGATTATATCGCAGAATGGGAAATTCTGAAAAAACTAATGCAGACTGTGAAGTTGAAAATCTGAATAACGCTCCAATTAGGGCCAATTTGTTCCGAATATTGACTGAATCGTGGAAAACACGTCGTCTGTTACTTGTCTTCAATATCCATAATGAGGAAAACCTAAAAATGACCGCGCTTGAAGGATCTCAACGGCATCAACACCACCACCACCAACAACTTGAGAACAAAGACCACATTGCCAATCATCGTATACACTGGGCCTATTTACTCATTTATCTGGCGTTGTCTGTGTTCAGTTCAACCTTTAGTCTTGTCGTCTGTTAAAACTAGCTCACAATATTCCAAACACCGTATATGGCTACTGGAGTATTGTTCTAAATGTGGTTATAGCCGGCAACTCGTTAGCAATCTTCTGCATCGTTTTTCCGTTTCCGAGACAAAGTTTAGTTTTCCCAGACCGCAATCTCATCGTATGTGTCCTATGCACTCTATGTAATCTGGTGTCCGCCAGCATCATCTTTGGTTTATATTACGACTGGATTATACTAGCTGTTCTTGGCAGCAGCATCTTGCTTTTAACTCTGTTATGTATACCGATGCTGAGGTCGAATTTTACATATCCTCAAAATCTGTGACCACCTTCAACTGTCTACATTCGATCGTTTTTGCTAATTCTTTTAAATCATTTTTGATTTAGTTTGTTATGAACTTCCAGTATTTTAATTGCTGTTAAGGCGGCGAGCTGGCAGAATCGTTAGCATGCCGGACGAAATGCTTGGCAGCATTTCGTCCAACCTTTACGTTCTTAGTTCACCGTTGTCGACTTTGCCTTTCATCGTTTTGGGGTCGATAAAACAAGAACCATCCAGTTGAACACTGGAGTCGATGTAATCGAATCACCCCTCCCACGAAATTGCAGCCCTTGTACCAGAATTTGAAATGAATATTTTTCATTGCTTCTAAAAATAATGACAAGCTTCCACTTGGTAGCCATTTACCAAATCGCGCTCCGAAAGGCCTCGGTTAACTCAAGGTTATGATAGATGACACCTAACTCAAGATGCTGCTGTTGTTGTTGTTCAGGTCACTGCTTGGAATCGAACTCGGAATCTTGGGGTTAGTAGCCCGCGCTCTTAACCACTACGCCATATACCCGTGGGCATAGTGGTTAGGAGCATAATGATATTAATAGTAATAACATCAAAATATACCTTAGGAACGAGAACCAAGTTCGAAATTTCCTCAAGACATCTGATGAAGGCTGGAGGGTATATCAGCCGAAACGTTGTGTTAACAACAAACAAGATGAGGACAAATATCCGTCAATTCTAAATAATGTACATAATTCCTCATCTCTTAACTATAGAACTGTATAGAAACTCAGCAACATAAAAAATAAAGTCGAAATCTATCAAATAAAACTACCACAGTGCAACCGGAAAAAAGAAATTGTCCGCTAGTTTTCAAAGTCCTAGCCATTTAGTTAACTCAGAGTGAAGTTAACAAAGTCGGGATCTTTTCGGTTTGAACGGCAGTTTTTAACATAATTTCTAGGTAACTAAAAAATTTTAAACTTCGTATACTGGTAGAATGTTTATAAAACATCTTTTTCTCTTGGCTTTATTAAGAAAATTCTATAGTTTGTAAGATATTTGTTGTTTTTTTCTCTCCAATTTCTGCAATTTCAACCAATCAATGACGTCTATTGAGGTGAAAACAGTCTGTGCCGTATGAACATGTCCCTCGTTTAAGAAACAGATTGGGTTTATTTACATTTGTGAAGAAAAAAAGATACCCTTCTCCCACCCCTAACCCTAACACCAACCTTAAAACAGATTGAAATGCAATAGATCGAGACTAGGGTCATAATTATGGGTGACAATTTCATATGACACCGCTAGAAAAAACTGCCGTTCAAACCGAAAAGATCCCAAAGTCGAAATAACGATTGTTAAAACTCCAATTGGAAATGATTATGTAACGAAGAAAAGGCCTCAATAGCTCCATGATTTATGCTAATCATTTTGGTTAATATTGGACATAATTTCGGATATATTTCGGTTTATAAGATCTCTTCAGCGACGCTTACACTTTACCAGTCTAGTAACAAAGAAATATGACTGAAATGGTTTCTCATATTTATCGAAACGATTAAAATATTAGTCCTTGAGTTAACAAAGGTTTTTCTGCGCTGCATAAATCAAACTGGAAATTTTATGTTCCCTATATTAGCTATGTTAAGCACACCGGGTAAAATGCTTTGCGTCATTTCGTCTGTCTTTATGTTCTGAGCTCAAATTCCGCCAATCGACTTAACCTTTCATCCTTTCGGGGTCGATAAATTAAGTTCCGGTTGAATTGTTTGTTCCTTCTCGAGCCACACCTGGCTCATAAGGGCCGATTTCCCGATTTCCTTGGCGTATAGGTTCTCCACCTGGACGGGATGCCGGTCCGTCGCAGGTGAGCTACAAGATGCAGGAGGAAAGAGTGATAGAAAGTTGTGGCGAAAGAGTCAGCAGAAGTTCGCCATTACCTTCGGTCAGAGCCGCATGGAGCTTAGGTGTTTCGCTCATAAACACACACACATAAATCGCTCTGTCTGAGATTTGAACTCGCAATCCCTCGACCGCGAGTCCGCTGCTCTAACCACTAGGCCATGTGCCTCCACAAACTCCGGTTGAATACATGGGTCAAAATAACTGACATGCCCCCTCCCTGTAATAGCTGGCTTTGTGTCAAAATTTAAAATCTATATTAGATATGTTAACACTAACTTAACTTATGTCCTTCACGTCCGTAGCGTCCCTGAGTAATTAAACTCAATGATTACTCGTGAAGGTACGTGGCCCCAGTGGTCAGGGCTGTTACACTCACGATCACTAGACTGTGGGTTAGATCCCCGGACCGGACGATGTGTTGTGCTCTTGAGCAAAACACTTCATTTCACGTTGCTCTAGAACTGTATGGCAAGCGGCATGCCAAAGAATAGATCCAACGCTTCCTCTGCGAGTCGTAAAAAGCGACTGAAAGAAGTTGAGGTAGGATTTGCACTCCGACCTTGTAGAACCCTCATCAGTAAAGGTGCCATTCACCAAGGGTAGGAAATCCCTAACAAATGGCGGGTGCAGCGACGCGCTGTGATAGCGCATGTCCTCGTAATATTGATATTCTTTTCTACTGCAGACACAAGGCCAGTCGATTAGATCGACCCCAGTGCGCAACTAGTGTGGGGTACCCGAGTCTATTATAGCCCAGGAAAGTTTATTCTGTGATTTTTAATTACCCACTAGGGGCTACACAGAGGGGACGTTACAAACATTGGGGACACAGAACATCACAATTACATATATATGGGTAAATGAAATATGAAAAATGATATATGAAAGCGATGCCGACGGCCCCATCCGTCAGCATCACTTACCTGTCCTTTCACCCATTTCCAATTAGCATTCCTTGCTTACCTATCACAACGTTCATTTTTCTTTCAGCCCTCTCTATCAATTTATCCTTCATTTGCACTGACTTCCAACACACACCCTCTTCCTCAAACCTTCTCACCAATAAGTCCATATCATCACCATCCACAACCGCGTAATTACAATCTTCATGATCGTACCAATTGCTTAACACATCTTTTACGTTTTGTGTGACTTTCCCATTTATAGCACATAAAAAGTGGGTCAAAAGGAAGTTTATTCTGTAACCATTCGACTTCAGGGGTCGAGTGGGCATTCCGCCTCATTATATCATATTTTTCATGATTCGTTCGTTTCTTTTAATTTTGCTTCTTTCTTTATGCCTCCTTTTTATAATTTTAGTTCCCCGATATTGTGCACGTACCTTCTATGTTAGCCCCTGATGAGTAATAAAGAAATCGGTATTTCGTCTGTCTTCATGTTCTGAGTTTAAATTCCGCCGAGGTCGACTTTGCCTTTCGTGCTTTCGGGATCGATAAATTAAGTACCAGTTGCGTACCGGGGTTGATCTAATCGACTGTCACCCTCCTCCCAAATTTCGGGCCTTGTGCCTAATGTAGAAAAGAATAAAATAAGTACCAGTTGAGCACTGGGGGTAGATGTAATCGACTTAAATCTTCCCTGGAATTGCTGGCCTTGTGCCAAAATTTGAAGCCAATATTAGAATTGTGTTGATAGTAGCAGAGTAAAAGGTAAGCTCTTGACAAGCTGTAAAAGCCACTTGGTTTCACTTTATGGCTGAGAACATTTCACTTGATGTCTTACATGTGTCTTAATAAGAGAGTAACGATTATGTCCCTTCCCAGGACGATACTGATGGTACGATTGAAAGAAGTTAGTTCCAGACCTGGGACTTGGTTTCGATGTTTGCCACAAAGTAGATTCCGCCAAAATGAAACTGCGTTTAAATCGTCGGTTGATGTTTTTTTTTTTTTTCTGGTGTTTATGTTTTTAGTTAAAATCTAACCGCGGTGAGAATGCGAACATCTGATTTTTGATAAGTAAAATTTTAGGAGCGTGACGCCAAAGGGTAGGCTGGTACCACAGATTTAATAAATAGCAATGTGGATGACATAGAAGTAATTTATTCTAAGAGAAACAAACAGAAAGGATATGTCGTTCATGCACTTCCAAGGACATCAAATAATTTTTTTATTTTTTGACTTAACTAAGAATTGAAACCGTGTCGTAGTTTCGAATAATAAACGAGAGAGAGGGGGGGTTGGACTAGTTCATTTAAGACAGTTTGAACACCGAACAAGATAAGTAGACTTTTTTTTTTTGTTAAATTCATTGCTGCTTTTTAGATAAGAAATACAAAGCTTGGGCAGTGGAAGAAAATTTTGAGATCCGTTTGGTTTCATATCAGCAGCTGGAGATTATATCCCTAGAAAGAATGGAGGACTCGGAAAGAACTGATGGAGACAATTCTAGGGGAAAATTGAGAACGGATGAAGACGATTCTGAGGAAAATTTAAGAACAGATGGAGATAGCCCTGAAGATAATTTGATAACGAATCGAGATAGCCCTGAAGATATGGGAACGGATGGAGATAGCCCTGAAGATAATTTGATAACGAATAGAGATAGCCCTGAAGATATGGGAACGGATGGAGATAGCCCTGAAGATAATTTGATAACGAATAGAGATAGCCCTGAAGATATGGGAACGGATGGAGATAGCCCTGAAGATATGGGAACGGATGGAGATGGCCCTGAAGATAATTTGATAACGAATAGAGATAGCCCTGAAGATATGGGAACGAATGGAGATGGCCCTGAAGATAATTTGATAACGAATAGAGATAGCCCTGAAGATAGGGGAACGGATGGAGATGGCCCTGAAGATATTTTAGTAACGGATGGAGATAACCCTGAAGATAATCTGATAACGGATGGAGATAGACCTGATAATAATTTGAGAGCTAATGAAGATAGTATGCGGGTTAATTTGTATAATGCTCCAAGTATGAACAATTTGCAACGAGCCGCGAATATTGTGTGGGCAAGACCCTCACCATTACTCGTTTCCAACAATCTCGGCAACGAAGAAAGCATAGAAATGACTACACGAAGAGGATCTCGGCAACCCCAGCAATACGACCGACAGCGGCCCCAACGGCTCCCTACGAATTATTATAAATTACACTGGCTCTATCTACTCGTCTGTCTGACGTTATGCGTATTCAGTTTCTCATGCAGCACAATACATCTGTTGAAGATAGCTTACAACTTTCCAAAGACGGTAATTGAATACATGAGTGCTTTTCTAGACCTGGTTATAGATGGCAGTGCGTTGATAATCTTTTGTATAATTTTCCCATTTTCGAAACGGGGAGCGATTTTGCGCAACCGCCGTCTCATCCAGTGTCTCGTATGTACTTTATTTAAAATCATGTCTGCTACAGTTAGCTTTGGTTTACAACAGGACTGGATTGTGTTGGCTGTTCTCGTCAACAGCATCACACTTTTGACTCTGTTGTGTTTACTGGGCTTGCGGATGAATTTCCCATCTCTTCAAAATCGATAACCTCTACTTCTCAATACATACGATCGTTTGTATTTTGTTTTTCGGTTTTTATATAGTTCAACTTTTTAGTGTTTTGTCTATAAAAAAATAAATGTTTTCAAAAAATAACTTGCTACCAAGCCTTTTAAATAAGGACTTCACTCTCGCGTAGTAGTGATTTTATGCTTATTTCTTAAATAGTTTCAGTAAATTAATCATAATTTTTCAAACGCTTTGCATTAATCAATTTTGCATCGTTTAGCGTTAATATTTTGTGTATAAAAAAAAATGTTTTCAAAAAATTACTTGTAACCAAACCTTTTAAATAAGGACTTCACTCTCGCGTAGTAGTGATTTTATGCTTATTTCTTAAATAGTTTCTGTAAATTAATCATAATTTTTCAAACGCTATACATTAATGAATTGTACATCGTTTAGTGTTATGGGACTCCTCTAGTCTTTCTATAATAAATGCACGTGATATTCAATCCTAATATATCAAACGCACAAATTCACATTCAAACATAATGTGACGAACTACATTTGCGACCAACTACAATTGTAAGGGAAAGATTCTTTCCTCGAAACGTCAAGATTCTCGCCTTCCGACAATAAAGACTGTCACAAAATAAATTTTACTGTTGAAGACAACCACTAACATTTTGTGACCAATAACAGATAAGTACATGTGCTTTTCTAACTCCTCAAACCACCAGTAACTCTTTGACAATATCACCGCTTGCATTGGAGGTTCTCTCTCATATCATCACTTCACCACTTTCCGGAGTTCTCGTCTACGGCGATTTCAACGCTCACAACTTCTCGTGTTTCTCGTATCCCCCGCCTACACCGATGCGGAAGCGAAATCTTTTGCAGTTATCAGCCGCCTGCGTCAACGTGTTTCATCCCTTACTTGTATTTTGGATCGAAACTCGAACACCCCATACACTCTTTATCTTTCTCACCTCAACACTTACCCGTTACCAGAGTATAACCATCTCTGCCACTGCCAGACCATCGGACTACACTGCGTCAATTGAACTATCCAACCCACAGCACTTCTTATCTGAAGGCTGTTGCTAGAAGCTTCTTTTTTTTTCTCGTCTTTCTAGACCAGTGCTTTTCAAACGTTTTGCTGGAGCGGAACCCCAAGGAAACATTCCACTGGCTCGAGGAACCCCTGTGCAATAATTTAATAGTCTTATGCACACATATCTGCACAGGAGAATTAAAAATTACTGCCGATTTTAGCAGTTTTGTAACTTCTTGTGGAACCCCTGGACTGTACTGGCGGAACCCTAAGGTTCCGTGGAGCCCTGGTTGAAAACCACTGCTCTACGCTGTACAGAGCTTGTAGGAAACCACTAATTTCTTCAGATTATAATCAACACATAAACTGCACTCGTATTGTCAACTTATTGAACTTTCACAACTGCTCTCCAAAATGGTAAATCTAACGTTAGGCGTTCCAAAACAGACCTGGGAAAATATTTCAACAAAATGGTGTCCTTACGATCAAACAAAGCTGAAAACGGTGACACAACGTCACATTTTCCACTTTCAAAATGTTATTGTCCATTTTATAAAACTCATAACGTTCTTTTTGTATACTAAAACTGTAGAATACAAGCAAGCAAGCGATTGTAATGTGACTGTCTGTAACATACTCAAAGAACTGGGGAGGGAGAAATCTATGTCGTTCTTAAAAAGAAAATAAGTAATGTAATTATAAGCGGGATAATCTAAGGAATAAATTCCAGTCTGCTTTATGTAGTCGATACTATTTATTGGATCCATCTGGTTTGTGGCATTGATAGCCATCAAAAATAAAATATGATATGAAACTAATCTATTTCTTTACGACCCGCAAGGGGCTAAACACAGAAGGGACAAACAAGGACAGACAAACAGATTAATTCGATTACATCGACCCCAGTGCATAACTGGTCCTTAATTTATCGACCCCGAAAGGATGAAAGGCAAAGTCGACCTCGGCGGAATTTGAACTCAGACCGTAACGGCAGACAAAATACCTATTTCTTTATTACCCACAAGGGGCTAAACGTAGAGTGGACAAACAAGGAGAGACATAGGTATTAAGTCGATTACATCGACCCCAGTGCGTAACTGGTACTTATTTAATCGATCCCGAAAGGATGAAAGGCAAAGTCGACCTCGGCGGAATTTGAACTCACAACGTAACGGCAGACGAAATACCGCTAAGCATTTCGCCCGGCGAGCTAACGTTTCTGTCAGCTCGCCGCCTTCGATATAAAACAAACCTGGCGTTTTACTAACACTGAGAAATATGGCTTCGTAACATACTAAAGAAAATTGAAATATTGTCTTGGTTCCAGGACAAGGCTCCTCGAATAATCAGATACTGCATCAACAAATACTGAAGAGTTGTAGAGAACCTTAGCAATTGCAGTGAGTGTATGACACTGGTGCAGCCTAATCCAGGAACATTAAGTTCGATATACATTTACTAGATTCACTCGTGCGAACGAATGATTCCAGCATCGTGTTTGTCTTTTTCTTTTCCTTTATGAAGATTTTTATCAATGGGAAGAATATTGGATTGGAAGCACTCCGTCGGTTACGACGACGAGGGTTAGGGTTGATCCGAATCAACGGAACAGCCTGCTCGTGGAATTAACGTGTAAGTGGCTGAGCACTCCACAGACACGTGTACCCTTAACGTAGTTCTCGGGGGATATTCAGCGTGACACAGAAGAGAGTGACAAGGCCGGCTCCCTTTGAAATACAAGGTACGACAGAAACAGGAAGTAAGAGAGTCAGAGAAAGTTGTGGTGAAAGAGTACAGCAGGGATCACCACCTCCCCCTGCCGGAGCCTCGTAAGTGGCTGAGCACTCCACAGACACGTGTACCCTTAACGTTAGTTCTCGGGGATATTCAGCGTGACACAGAGAGTGACAAGGCCGGCCCTTTTGAAATACAGGTACAACAGAAACAGGAAGTAAGAGAGTGAGAGAAAGTTGTGGTGAAAGAGTACGGCAGGGATCACCACCACCCCCTGCCGGAGCCTCGTGGAGCTTTTAGGTGTTTTCGCTCAATAAACACTCACAACGCCCGGTCTGGGAATCGAAACCGCGATCCTATGACCGCGAGTCCGCTGCCCTAATCACGGAAAGGGAGTTTGGGTTTATTTACATTTGTGAAGAAAAAAAGATACCCTTCCCCCCACCCCTAACCCTAAAATAGATTGAAATGCAATAGATCGATACTAGGGTCATAATTATGGGTGAAAATTTCATATGACACTGCTAGAAAAAACTGCCGTTCAAACCGAAAAGATCCCAATATTTTATTGATCCTGTCTTTAGAGTTCGGATCCAAAACATTGAGGGAGATAAAGTGAGAATGAAGTTGATCCGAACAATAAAAGGGTGAAGAGGTGCATTTGCTCAGGAGCAAGTTTAGATCGTTTAACTTTTACTAGTTTCAGTCGTTGGCCTGCGGTCATGCTGGTGTACCGCCTTGAAAATTAAGACTTTCAGCATTTAGGTTCCAAGCAGTCAGCCATCGAAATACTAACTTGACTCGACGTTGCTTAACTTCGATGGTCGAACGAAAAACCAATGCTTTCAACGTGATTATATTTTGCCTAATAAAATACAAATAGAGTTCTCGTAATTTGCTCTGGAAAAATAATGGAGCAATTCCCATTTTGGATCTTTTCGGTTTGAACGGCAGTTTTTTCTAGCGGTGTCATATGAAATTGTCACCCATAATTATGACCCTAGTATCGATCTATTGCATTTCAATCTATTTTAGGGTTAGGGGTGGGGGGAAGGGTATCTTTTTTTCTTCACAAATGTAAATAAACCCAATCTGTTTCTTAAACGAGGGACGTATTCATGCGGCACAGAATGTTTTTTTACCTCAATGGACGTCAGTGATTGGTTGAAATTACAGAAATTGAAGAAAAAACAACAAATATCTTAGAAACTATAGAATTTTCTCAATAAAGCCAAGAGAAAAAGATGTTTTATAAACACATTCTATCAGTATACGAAGTTTAAAATTGTTTAGTTACTAGAAATTATGTTAAAAACTGCTGTTCAAACCGAAAAGATCCCTTATTTTTTTTGTCTTACGAAAACAGAATATCCAAATTCAATAAACACGGACACACAAAATTCCTCTTTGAGTCAATTAAGCCAGCTACATAGGAAGGGTTTCAAATTTTAGCACAGGGTCAGCATCAATGGGGGGAGGGGTTAATTGATTACATGGATCTTTTCGGTTTGAACGGCAGTTTTTAACATAATTTCTAGGTGACTAAAAAAATTTAAACTTCGTACACTGGTAGAATGTGTTTATAAAACATCATTTTCTCTTGGCGTTATTGAGAAAATTCTATAGTTTGTAAGATATTTGTTGTTTTTTCTTCAATTACTGCAATTTCAACCAATCAATGACGTCTATTAAGGTAAAAAAAAACATTCTATGCCGTATGAATATGTCCCTCGTTTAAGAAACAGATTGGGTTTATTTACATTTGTGAAGAAAAAAAGTTACCCTTCCCCCCACCCCTAACCCTAAAACAGATTGAAATGCAATAGATCGATACTAGGGTCATAATTATGGGTGACAATTTCATATGACACCGCTAGAAAAATCTGCCGTTCAAACCGAAAAGATCCGATTACATGAACCCCAGTGTTTGACAGGAACTTTATTTTATCAATGAAAAGTAAAGTCGACTCCGGCGGAATTTGAACTCATAACATACAGAATCGCGAGAAATGCCGTTAAGCATTTTGTCTGATGCACTAACGATTCCACCAGCTCGCCACCTTTCTTAGTTTCAAGTTTTGGCTCACAACAAGCAGTTTTAAGTGAGGGGATCGTTGATTACATCAACTCCAGTGTTCATTTGGTACTTATTTTATCGACCCCAAAGAGGTAAGAAGTAAAGTCAACCTCGGTGACGTTTGAATTCAGGGATCTTTTCGGTTTGAACGGCAGTTTTTTCTAGCGGTGTCATATGAAATTGTCACCCATAATTATGACCCTAGAATCGATCTATTGCATTTCAATCTGTCTTGGGGTTAGTTAGGGAGGGTGGGGGTAAGGGTATCTTTTTTTCTTCACAAATGTAAATAAACCCAATCTGTTTCTTAAACGAGGGACATATTCATACGGCACAGAATGTTGTTTTTTTCTTACCTCAATGGACGTCATTGATTGGTTGAAATTGCAGAAATTGAAGAAAAAAACAAATATCTTATAAACCATAGAATTTTCTCAATAAAGCCAAGAGAAAAAGATGTTTTATAAACACATTCTACCAGTATACGAAGTTTAAAATTTTTTAGTTACCGAGAAATTATGTTAAAAACTACCTCAAACCGAAAAGATCCCATAAATCTACTCAACCGAAATGAGGCAGAAACAATAAAATTTATTTTACAAAAGCAGGATACGTTCATTTGGCTCTCAAATGTCCACAATTCCTACAATACAGCTGGGGTTTTTTTCTTAACTCTATTATAATATATATGAAATTCAACAAAGGTCAATTTGTCGCTGACAAGGTTTAAACTCAAAATTTGGTTGCATTTTTGTCTGAAGTTCTAACGATTCTACCAGTAGAAGTGGAAGCACTCCGTCGGTTACGACGACGAGGGTTCCGGTTGATCCGAATTAACGGAACAGCCTGCTCGTGAAATTAACGGCTGAGCACTCCACAGACACGTGTACCCTTAACGTAGTTCTCGGGGATATTCAGCGTGACACAGAGAGTGACAAGGCAGGTACAACAGAAACAGGAAGTAAGAGTGAGAGAAAGTTGTGGTGAAAGAGTACAGCAGGGATCACCACCATCCCCTGCCGGAGCCTCGTGGAGCTTTTAGGTGTTTTCGCTCAATAAACACTCACAACGCCCGGTCTGGGAATCGAAACCACGATCCTATGACCGCGAGTCCGCTGCCCTAACCACTGGGCCATTGCACCTCCACCAGTAGAAGACACAACAAGCCGCCAATTTTCAGAGAAGGAAACGGTCAATAAATAGACACTGGTTCATTTTTCTCAACCCGAATATATAAAAAGCCAAATTGACCTCTGCGGGATTTGAACTCAAACCATAGATAGCCACAACAAATACCTTCATGCCCCCATTGGATTTCATCAAACGCTCTAACAATTATGCTAATCCAACCGTTCTAATAACAATTTCCTAATTTAGGTACACGGCTCGTAATTTTGAAAGGAATCGGTAAAATGGTATCATTGATCCTACCCCATCCTGGTACTTGACTGGTAGTTCCTGTATGGGACTCGGAGAGATGAACAGAGAACAGAATGTTTTGAAGTCAGATCGTGAAGAGCCAAAAGACCACAGGGCATTTTGCTTGACTCTCTTAGAAATCTACCAGCCCACCACACTTTAATAACGGTTTCTAGTATAGACACAATGCCTCTAATCTGAGGGGAAGGTTTAGTCAATGTTTCATCTTCCCTTGTTTTCAATGTGTCCCTCGAGCAAGGCGGCGAGCTGGCAGAATCGTTAGCACGCCGGGCGAAATGCTTAGCAGTATTTCGTCTGCCGCTACGTTCTGAGTTCAAATTCCGCCGAGGTCGACTTTGCCTTTCATCCTTTCGGGGTCGATAAATGAAGTACCAGTTGCATACTGGAGTCGGTGTAATCGACTTAATCCCTGTGTCTGTCTTTGTTTGCCCCCTCTATGTTTAGCCCCTTGTGGGCAATAAAGAAATAAGAATCGTTAGCGCACTGGGCAAACTATTCAGCGGCATTTGGCCATCTTTATGTTCTGAGTTCAAATTCCACCGAGGTCGGCTTTGCCTTTCATTCCTTCTGGATCGACAAAATAAGTACCAGCTGAACACTAGATATGGATGGTATTATCTAACCCTACCCCCTCTAAAATTATTGGCTTTGTACAAAAGTTAGAATTATTTGTTTTATGCCTTGTAAAAACATTTTACAAGGCAAGTTTTAATTTTTATATCTCTTTACTCTTTCACTTGTTTCAGTCATTTGCCTGTGGCCATGTTGGAGCACCGCCTTTAGTCGAGCAAATCGACCCCAGGACTTATTCTTTGTAAGCCTAGTACTTATTCTATCGGTCTCATTTGCCGAACCGCTAAGTTACGGGGACGTAAACACACCAGCATCGGTTGTCAAGTGATGTTGGTGGGACAAACACAGACACACACACACACACACACACACATATATATATATATATATATATATACACGACGGGCCTCCCTCAGGCCCCGTCCACCAAATCCACTCACAAGGCTTTGGTCGGCCCGAGGCTATAGTAGAAGACACTTGCCCAAGGTTCCACGCAGTGGGACTGAACCCGGAACCATGTGGTTGGTAAACAAGCTACTTACCACACATCATTTATTTTTTCCTCCAAAAACATTTTTCATTTTATTCTTACTTCATTCACTAGCTGAGTGGACAAGAGCAAGGTGAAATGAAATATTTTGCTCAAGAACACAACAACACAACGCATTACCTGGCCCAGGAATCGAAACTGCAGTCTTATGATCATGGCTACTCACACCTTAACAACTGAGTTACAGGCCTCCGCCACTGGACACAAATCGAGAGGTGGTATTCATTATTTTTCTAACAACATTAAAAACCTAAGTGAAGTTTGATGACCTACACTAAGAATTGAAATTGTGTTGTGGATTCGAATGCAAAAATACGTATAGTAATTAACCAAAGAAAATGGCAGGTAAAAAATGGAAAGCAAGACGCAAGCCGAAATGGTGGACTAATTCATTTAAGGTAAGTTTTACAATTTAAAAGAAAAATAGGGAAGTAGTTTTTCTTCTTTTTTTTTTTTAATTTCCATTTCCGGGAGAACAAATACAAAACAAAACCGGCTGCTAAGATTTCAAACGGAGGAAAGTTTTCACATCATTTGGTTCCAAAACGGCTAAAGAAGATTATATCTCGAGAAAGAATGGACGATGGTTCTAGAACTGATGTAGATATGGATGCTTTGGAGAGTAGTCCGAGTATGAACAATTTACTACGATCCTCGAATGATTCGTGGGCAACATCACAACCACCACCTGCTTCCAGCAATCGTAACGATGAAGAGAACATAGAAATGGTAGAGCTAGGAGAATCTCAGCAGCATACGAACCGACAACGCATTACTCCCACTCACTATGAACCACACTGGATCTATCTACTCATCTATCTGGCGTTATCTATGTTCAATTTCTGCAGCAGCATCATACATCTGCTGAAATTATCTCACGAACTTTCGTATACCATATCCGAGTATTTAATCATCCCGCTAGACTTGGCTATATCGGCCGGTTCGTTGATAATCTTCTGCATGGTTTTCCCGTTTACGAAACGAAAGGCGGCCTTACCAAATCGCACCCTCGTCCACTGTCTCATATGCTCTTCGTTTAAGCTGGCATCCGCAACTATTATCTTCGGTTTACAACATGACTGGCTTATGCTGACAATTCTTATCAATTGTTTCGCACTCTTTATCCTGTTGTGTGCACCGAGGATGATGTCGAATTTCAAAGTTGTTCAAAATCTATAACGAACTTTAAATATATAATAATAATAATGAAATTATCGTATGCATTTCATTTATATGAAATGTATATATAATAATGAAATTATTGCATACATTTCATTTATATGAAATGTATATATAATATATGAATGTATATAATAATGAAATTATTGTATACATTTCATCTATTTTCGTTGTATACAGTTACATTTCAATCATTGCCGTTATCAATTTTTTACTTTCATGTACTTTAGCTTTTAATATTTCAATTGAATTTAAAAAAAAGTTAATTAAAAATAACTAAATATAACCGAATATTTTAAATACGGTGTCTACACTGTCACGGGTTAAAACCTGAATAACGTTATATATTTATTTTTTTCAATATTTCTTAACATCATTGCATTAGTTTTATACCTCCATTTTTTAAAGCTTTGCAGAAAGTTTTATGTTTTAAACGATGTCAGAAATGTAGGATTCAATACTTAAACTATGTCTACTACACGAAACCCAGATTCCTGTAGAATAAAAATTATTCCATTTTGTGAACTATTGCTGTAATGGTGGAGTGGAAGTGCTCGAAAGTTTCTGCTTAAAACGTTAAAACTCGTGTCTCCTAAGTAGTATTTCTCAGTTGAAGTCCATATAGCCCACAGGGCCCATATAAGACTTTTGGGGGTTCATACAATATAATAAACTGAAGATAGACAATAGTATTTTAAGGGTATATGAAAAAAAATTTTACTTTAGATATATGTATTGGTATGTATTGAAAGAAACAGCTGGGCTTCTTTCTTTTACATTTTACATAGTTCGACCTACGTAAGTTAATATGTAAAAAACCAAAAGAGAGATTTTGAAAGAAGTTTCTATAAGTGTAGTTTTTAAATATCGAATGAGTATGGAGGTCCACCAGAATAAAATATTAAAGGGGTCCTTGGTTGAGAAACGCTGCCTTAGGGCATACAGAACTTGTAAACAACTTTTGCCGATGGAGACCACAACTATCTTCTTCACACACACACACACACATATTAAATTCGTTTCTTCACGATGTTTTTTTTTTTATAATAATTTTTAGTGGATATTGTGTGAATCTACGTTGAAGGGAGGGAAAATGGCTGCTAATTGCAAGTCAGTTGTAATTTCTGATTTTAAGTTATTTCATTAAATATGTTCAAAGATTATATCTAGTTGTCTGAATTACCTTTTAAATTGTGTGTGAGATAGGGAAACGTTTTTGATCAAAACACATTTCTATAAGCTTTATTATGAGTCAGTCTCTAAAGTTTTAATACCCAATCATAATTCTACCATTATTGATTACTGAGTAAGGCACGAATATAAAATTCTCTCCCTCCCGCTCCTCCCTCTCTCTCCACCCTCTCTCTCCTCCCTCTCCACCCTCTCTCTCCTCCCTCTCTCTCCACCCTCTCTCTCCCTCCCGCTCCACCCTCTCTCTCCCTCCCGCTCTCTCCCTCTCTCTCCCTCCCGCTCTCTCCCTCTCTTTCCTCCCGCTCCTCCCCCCCTTTCCCTCCCGCTCCGCCCCCCCTTCCCTCCCGCTCCGCCCCCCCTTTCCCTCCCGCTCCTCCCCCTCTCTCTCCCTCCACTCCCCTCTCTATCCCACCTATCTCTCCCTCCCGCTCCCTCTCCCCCTCTTTCTCTCACTCACCCCTCTCGTCCTCTCTACTCCCCATCTCTCTCTCTCTCTCTCTCTCTCCCGTGCTCTTTAAACCTAACTGATTGACAGCGGCTGTTGGTCACAAATACTCTCAAAACGAAGTTATACATAAATCCTCCGTAATATAGATTTGTCCTGTCGCGGAATTAAAACCATTTCAAGTAAGTGAACGGAATCTTTTGACCCACGAGTAATTATGTTTACCATATCCTAATTATCAAATATCCACTGCATAAAATCAAAACTGAACAACAAGACTAAATAGTTCAGGTACTGTGTTGAATCAGATTTATGAATTCTAGCAGATAAACCTGGCTTAATGTTCTCAAAGCAATGACGCTTTTACTCGTTTCAGTCTTTTGACTGTAGCCACGCTGGAGCAACTCCTTAAAGGTTTTTTTTTTTTTAATATTTTTTTGGTCGAAAACATCGACCCCAGGACTTATTCTTTGCAAGCCTAGGGAACTTTTCGGTTTGAACGGCAGTTTTTAACATAATTTCTAGGTAACTGAAAAATTTTAAAACTTCGTATACTGGTAGAATGGGTTTATAAAACATCTTTTTCTCTTGGCTTTATTGAGAAAATTCTATAGTTTGTAAGATATTTGTGAGGTTTTTTCTTCAATTTCTGCAATTTCAACCAATCAATGACGTCTATTGAGGTAAAAAAAAAACATTCTGTGCCGTATGAATATGTCCCTCGTTTAAGAAACAGATTGGGTTTATTTACATTTGTGAAGAAAAAAATATGCCCTTCCCCCACCCCTAACCCTAACCCTAAAACAGATTGAAATGCAATAGATCGATACTAGGGTCATAATTATGGGTGACAATTTCATATGACACCGCTAGAAAAAACTGCCGTTCAAACCGAAAAGATCCAAGCCTAGTATTATTCTGTCCTACTCTTTGGCCAGACCGTTATGTTACGGGGACATTAACATGCCTACAACGGTTATCAAGCGATGGTGGTGGTAGGGAACAAACAGACACAAAGACACACATTTATATACGTATGTGTACATATATACAGGAGGCGCAATGGCCCAGTGGTTAGGGCAGCGGACTCGCGGTCGTAGAATCGCGGTTTCGATTCCCAGACCGGGCGTTGTGAGTGTTTATTGAGCGAAAACGCCTAAAGCTCCACGAGGCTCCGGCAGGGGATGGTGGTGATCCCTGCTGTACTCTTTCACCACAACTTTCTTTCACTCTTACTTCCTGTTTCTGTTGTACCTGTATTTCAAAGGGCCGGCCTTGTCACTCCCTGTGTCACGCTGAATATCCCCGAGAACTACGTTAAGGGTACACGTGTCTGTGGAGTGCTCAGCCACTTACGTTAATTTCACGAGCAGGCTGTTCCGTTGATCAGATCCACCGCATATATACAGGGGTTGGGACAAAATAATGGAAACACCTTAAAATTTCAAATAAATTTATTTTAATATGGGGTCCTTGGGTAACAGATGGTTGAGAAACGCTGCCTTGGGGCATTTAGAACTTGTAAACAACTTTTACCGATGAAGACCACAACTATTTTTCACACACACACATTAGCCACATATACACACACTGCAAGAATATTATTTATTTATAAAGTTTAAACAGAACATGGAATGAAATGCATTTATTTATAAACTTTAAACTGAACTGCAATAGTTTTATAACCCTAACAGCGTGGTGGTACGTAAATAAACGGCGTAAATTAACGAAGGTATAAACCTGACAACGTAAATACACGAAGTTGACGTCAGATTTTTCTACTTTCACTTCTGACAACTAAAAGCATGACAGTGCCAACTCGTTTCTTCACGATGGTCTTTGGCAGTAATTACAGCTTGAATTCTACAAGGTATCGACTTGTACAAAGTTTGTATTGTTTCCAAAGGAATTTTTCTCCATTCTTCGGCTAAAACAGTCTCCAGTTCTTGTAGTGATGATGGTGGAGGATATCGACTCCTTACTTATTTTTCTAAAATACACCATAAATGTTCAATAATATTGAGATCTGGGGGCTGTGGTGGCCGGATGAAATGTTCAAACTTCACTAGAATGTTCCTCGTACCATTCAGTAACAACTTTAGCTGTGTGAATTGGTGCATTATCATCCTGAAAGATTACGTTACCCTCCAGAAATAGTTCCGCAACTATAGGATGAATTTGACCAGATAAAATGCTTAAATAGTCTTGACTATTAATTCTGCCATGAAGGGAAACCATTTCCAAGATATAGCCCCCCCCCCTAAAAGACGCATTTGACCCAGACTGCCTTCTTCCAACTGTTAAACATGGAGGAGGATCTGTGATGCAGTGGGACTGATATATATATATATATATTTCTTTACTACCCACAAGGGGCTAAACACAGAGGGGACCAACAAGGACAGACAAAGGGATTAAGTTGATTACATCGACCCCAGTGCGTAACTAGTACTTAATTTATCGACCCCGAAAGGATGAAAAGTAAAGTCGACCCCGGCGGAATTTGAACTCAGAACGTAACGGCAGACGAAATATGGCTACGCATTTCGTCCGGTGTGCTAACGTTTCTGCCAGGTCACCGCCCTATATATTATATATATACACAGTTTACCTCATAAGAATTTAGAAACTTTGAGAGAAGGTGAAATGATTTGTTTTTAATGGTTGAACAGAAAGAAGATGAAGCTATGAATAATAGCGTATAAATATTGGGTTAAAAACAAAATCCTTTGGAAAGAAAAAGTCAAAGGTAGTTTGCAGGACATGAACCCACATCTTAAACATTCTTTTTCTATACAATGGTTTTTTTTTAGAATTAATATTTACACACTGTTATTTATAACTTTATATGCTTCAATTTCAACTGTAAACAATGACAGACAAACAGATATACTGATAGACAGACAAAGAAATAGACAGATAGGTAGATAAACAGATTGAAAGATATATATATATATATATAGACAGACAGACATATACAGCAATAAGTGTTGATATTTACAAGTTTATGCCCGTATGTAGATAAATTTTGTCAACAGTATTCTTCATAGTATAAGCTTACTGTAGATAATTCTTTCTACTCTAGGCATAAGGCCCTAAATTTTGGGGGAGGGGGCAGTCGATTAGATCGACCCTAGTACACAACTGGTACTTAATTTATCGACCCCAAAAGGATGAAAGGCAAAGTCGACCTCGACAGAATTTGAACTCAGAACGTAGCAGCAGACAAAATACCCATTTCTTTACTACCCACAAGGGGCTAAACACAGAGCGGACAAACGGATTAAGTCGATTATATCGACCCCAGTGCGTAACTGGTACTTATTTAATCGACCCCGAAAGGATGAAAGGCAACGTTGACCTCGGCGGAATTTGAACTCAGAACGTAGCGGCAGGCGAAATACCGCTAAGCATTTCGCCCGGCGTGCTAATACTTCTGCCAGCTCGCCGCCTTCATTTTTTCAGCTTCTGTTTACCAACTCTACATACAAGGCTATAATAGAAAACATTTGCTCAAGGTGCCTCACAATGGCATTGAACTTGGGTCAATGTGGTTGGGAAGCAAGCTTTTTTACCACACAGCCATGTCTATGAGGCTCACCACTTCACTTTTATTTTAGTGTTTGTTGATGCCTCACATAAAGTGATCTGGTGCATGAAAACGATTCAGGACATGAATCACTGCACCTTTTTTTTTTTTTTTTACTTTTTTACAAGAGACAGCTTTGAGTTGGATTAGTTGGTGTGGTCACAGAATGACAGACAAAGCCTTTCATTTGAAGAAAGCTTTATCCAGCAGCCACTCTGACAAAGATTGTATTAATGATAATAATAATGAAATTATTGTATACGGGCCGACCAATGCCTTGTGAGTGGATTTGGTAGACGGAAACTGAAAGAAGCCTGTCGTATGCCAGCACCGCCTCGACTGGCTTCCGTGCCGGTGGCACATAAAATACACCAATCTGACCGTGGCCGTTGCCAGCCCCGCCTGGCACCTGTGCAGGTGGCACGTAAAAAGCACCCACTACACTCACGGAGTGGTTGGCGTTAGGAAGGGCATCCAGCTGTAGAAACATTGCCAAATTAGACTGG